>NC_141157.1:75356137-75681137 GCF_053477565.2 Lygodium microphyllum | reverse complement strand
TAAAAAATATAGATTCCTAGATATTTACTCTTAGAATCCAAGTTATTTCATAAAGGATATATCAGAGTGTCATGCTTAGATTGTAGTAGGGAATTCTTTTCTTAAAAAAAAAAAAGATGAACCTGTGAGCTATCTGAATTCCATTTGATTACCTTGTACATCCATTGTAATAAAGATTGATTGATACTTTATCAATTAGAGAAATAATGGGACCTTATTTTCCCTTGGAACCTTTGAAATTGCAGTTTAACCTTAGCAATGGGAAAATAGTTTTATTTGAAATCATTTCAATAAATTAAGTGAAAAATAATTTGAGTATCAAACTTTAATATTAACGATTTATAAATTTTGTACAATTTAAGTTGAAAATTGTTAAAAATTTCCTAGAATTTTGCATCCACAATAATTCTCAATGAAGCCCAAGAGAAAAGAAATCTTTTGAAATAAGTCAAACCTCCAAAACTTGATGGAAAAGGTGAGAATATGGAAGCCGATGCACAAATTTGGATGAAATCCATGGAAGATTATTTTACTACTATTGCTGGAACTATCCCAACCAACCAAGCCATGATAGCTAAGCTAAAATTAATTGGCGAAGCTCGACTTTGGTGGAAGCAGTGGTACCGAGATCAAGGTATCCTTGAAAATACCAGTACTTGGGATTTGCTGAAAGAAGCTATAAGAGGAAGATATTTACCTCCAGCTTATCGCACCCAAAAGATAAATGAGTTTTTTAATTTGAAGCAAATGAGATTGACCCTAGAGGCGTATTACTCCAAGTCTGTTTCACTTCTTAAATATGCACTCTCCATGGCTATTGCTCAACAAGTGTCCAAGTTTTGCAATGGGCTAAATTCTTCTCCGAACACTCGTTTGGAATCAATGTGCCCAATAGACCTCCAAGATGCTTTGATTCGAGTTGCTCCTATTGTGAAGAAGTATAATCAAAGCCTAAAAATAATAAATTCTAGAGCTACAATAACCAGAACAAAGAGGATTAAAAGGTCAAGCAAAAAGAACCCAAGGCCAATTTCACCAAGGTCAAAAGAAAAAGGCAAAATCCAATAAAGTTGAAAATTCAGGAGAGATTTTCTGAAGCTTGGTGGAGACCATCGCCAAGGCCGAATTCGAGGTTAATAAGGTAGAGCTGCCCAAGGCCGTGGTCAAGTAGTTATGGCAAGAGGAAGAACATCAAATATTACCCTTAAAGATATTAATAAGAAGGAAGAGCCTACTATGGAAGAATATATTGAAAAAGCAACTGCTCATGCTGCATTCCAAAAGAAGGGTCCAAATCGTCAATATTCGATAATACATATACCACCTAGTCATCGAGGTAAATCATTTAAAGTTTTGATCGATTGTGGAAGTACACACTCATTTATTTCTCCAAAGTGTGCTAAGAAGTTAGGAATAGATACAATAAATGCATCAAAACTGCTTGTGGAATTAGCAAATGGAAAGGAAGTACTTTTTACATAGCAAACTACCGAGGTAGAGTTTAACATATGAGGAAACCTTTCAAGTATGAGATTCAGAGTAATGAACTTTGGAGCTTATAACTGTTTACTAGAAATGGATTAGCTGATTCCCAATGATGCTCATATCCATTGTGGAAAAAGTCAAGCCACATTTTAGGATTTGAATGATGAAATAGCAACTACACAAGGTGAAACAAGGAAACTTAAAGTTCAATTAGCAAAATCTTCTCGGATTGTGAAAAGCTTAAAGACAGGATTACCAGTTTACTTGATCAAGCTTAACAAGGCAAATCAAGATGGTCAGACAGAAGAAGAACCATCATGCTTAAAAGAATATGCCAACATATTTCTTGAAGAGCTATCTGAGTTACCTTCGAAAAGAGAAGTCAATAATGAGATCAAACTTGTTCCAGGAGCCGGTCTAGTGGCAAAAGACCTTATAAAATGTCTATTTCTGAACTAAAAGAGCAACTCAAACAACTACTAGAACAAGGGTATATTCGGAGAAGTAATTCACCATGGGGAGCCCCAATATTATTCCAAAAGAAGAAAGATGGAACTGTCCGTCTTTGTATCGACTACCAAGGGCTAAACCAAGTAACAATGATAAAATAAGTATGCTCCTAAGGATAGACGAGCTTCTTGATCGTCTACAAGGAGCAAGGATATTTTTCAAAATCGATTCTCGATCAAGATATTATCAGATTAGAATCAAGGATGAAGATATTCCTAAAACTGCCTTCAACATAAGATACGGTCATTTCAAATTCATTGTGATGTCATTTGGGTTGACAAATGCCCCAGCTACATTCTATAGGTTAATGCAAAACATTTTTAGGCCTCATCTTGATGATTTTGTTCTTGTATTCTTTTATGATATCCTAACTTATTCTCAGGAGGAAGAAGATCATGAACCACATCTTCTCATTGTCCTAGAGACAATGAGATCACACAAGTTGTATGCCAAGAAGAAGAAGTGTGCCTTCTTCATCAAAAGGAAGATTGAGTACTTGGGATTCATAGTGTCTGCTGAAGGTATAGCAATAGATCATACTAAGGTTAAAGATGTTCAAGATTGACCACCCCCAATCACTATCATAGAAGTGAGAAGTTTTTTGGGATCTAATAGGATGGTATAAGATATTCATAAAAAACTGTGCCCAAATTTTAGCACCTCTTACAGACCTACTCAAAAGCAAGTTGCCATTATCTAGATGCCACTTGAAGCAACTAAAGCATAGTTTGATAACTGCACCTATCTTAAGGCTACATGAATTAAGCAAGGAATTTGAAGTTGTCACAGATGCTAGCTCTCTTGCATTGGGATGTGTACTAATGCAGGACGGTCATCTTGTAGCTTACTCTTCGAGAAAATTGAAAGCTCATGAAAAGAGATATGCTACTCACGACTTGGAGTTGTTAGTTGTGATTTACACTCTCAAATTATGAAGACATTACTTGCTTGGAAATAAGTTTTCCTTAGTCACATATCATAAAAGTCTTAAGTGGATTTTTACTTAGCTTGATCTTAATATGAGGCAACAACAGTGGATCAAAATTATGTAGGAGTATGACTTTGAAATTAAGTTTAGACTTGGTAAAGGAAATGTAGTAGCAGATGCCCTTAGTCATAAAGCCTTTCTTAATGCTCTTATCGCTAAAGAATTATCTAGGGCAAAAACTCTGGCTATAATGGTATCAATGCCAACTAATCCTATCATCGAGTTGACTAAGGATGAAGCAAATAAGGACCTAGGCTATCAACAATTGTTTTAGGAAGTTCGGAATAAGGAACAAGATCCCAAATTCAAAACTAAGTATTAAGAATTCTCTACAAATGAAGATAAAGGACTTATTTATTTCAGAATGAGACTCTGCATTCCTTCAAGTTAGACTCTCGAGAGAAGGATAATTTGGGAAGCACATGACTCTCCTTTTTTAGGACACTCGGGGTATGCCAAAACTCTTAATGCTGTCAGGAAAATCTATTACTAGCAAAGACTCAACGGTGATGTACTTAAGTATATCATTGAATGTCTAAATTACCAAAGGGTAAAATCTGAACATGTCAAGTTACCTCAAAAACTCCAGCCACTTGACATTCCCTAGATGAAATAGTAGTTTATTAGCATGGACTTTGTAGTTGGGTTACCTTTTATGCAAGGAGGATATAACTCAATAATGGTAAAAGTAGACATGCTAACAAATGTCACTCATCTTATTCCAACAAAAACCAATTACAAAGCTTTAGATATTATAAGAAATTTTGTAAAAGAGATTTTTAGGTTACATGGGTTACCCAAAAGGATCATCAGTGATTGTGATTCTCTTTTCACATCACATTCTGGAAGAGTTTATTTGATGCCATTGGAACCCATCAACACTGCTTATCATCCCAAACTGATGGGTAGACAGAACAAGTTAATCAAGTAATTGAGGATATTCTGCAAGCATATTGCAGCAAGGAACCTAAAAGGTGGATTCAATATCTACCTTTACTGGAATTTACTTATAATGCCTCCTATCATCGAACTATTTAGATGACTCCATTTCAGGCACTATATGGTCAAGATTGCCGTATGCCACTTAATTTTCCTGATTCTACTCTAAGGGTAGAAGCTTCGAGAAAAATATTAGAAGAAATGGATGATGAAATCAAGATTATCAGACAAGATATTCAAGCTGCCAAGGATCGACAAAAGGCATATGCTGGTTTAAAAAGGCAAGAACGAATCTTCAAAGAAGGAGACATAGTCTTCATATGTGTCCATCCAAAGAAGAGCTCTTTGTCTTTAGGGGAATTTAAGAAGCTAAGTCAAAGATATTGTGGACCCTATAAGGTTCTGAAGTACTTAGGACCAAGTGCTTACAAGATACAACTTCCAGAGAATATAAAAATCCACAATGTATTTCATGTTAGCTTATTGAAGGCATACATAGCTAACCCTAACCATATCCTTGATGATCAATAAGTTGTAATACCTAACCAAGGAGTCCTTGAGCTAAAACCTGATAGAGTAATTGATGTAAGGGAGAGAAAATTGAGGAGTAGAACCCTTAGAGAATATCTCACCCAATGGAAATACTATTTTGAAGAGGATGCCACTTGGATTGACCACGAGTCACTATGTACCCAATATCCCTAGTTTCATTTGAGATGAGGACATCTCGATTCCTCTAAGGGAAAGATGATGTGATATCCCTACTTTGATTTAAAATCTTTCCAACTTCTTGCAAAATGGACTGAAAGAACTCTAAAATCATTAAATAGAGAAGATCTAAATCAAAAAAATCCTGAGAATCGTAACCCGATATTTTTTCTAGATTGACAAGGACTGTAGCCACCCATCACGGAAGTTACCACGTGAACACGAGTTATGAGCCATATTAGTCATTAGTGTCAGTGTCTATAGTATGGATGGTCCAAAAATTCTAGAATTTTGGACAAAACTAGCATATTTTTGATATTATTTATTATAAATATCCTAAAATGCCATGGAAACTTCTAGAATATGGTGTCATGTAAAAAAAACAAGTGGCTTTTTCAGTTAGTTTTGGAGATTTAATGCAAAAAGAAGGATTGGTGAAATTACGCATGCGTCGCAATTACAGTTTACAGGCAGCAAATAGCACTCTGAATGAAGAGAAGAAGAAGGAGTGATCTAGAAGATTTCTGATCAAGTGTTATACGATTTTACCCCCCTTTTGGAGCCAACAGAACCATTAGATTTGCAATTTGATCATATATTGCATCTTGGAAGCTTCAAATTTTGCTGATTTTGCCAAGATCCCCTCCATAAAGAGCTCAGAGGAACCGTGGCTCCGTAGCATAAAGGTCTATTCGTAGGGATAGTTTGGAGCAGTAGGAAATGTGGATGCTAGGGGGGCTCTGGCTGTAAATTCCATATTATTCCTAGAATCTGATGAGCCCCTTCGTGACGTAGAATGGGATCCTGAAAACCCTAATACTAGCTACAAGGGAGGAATCTTGATGGATAGAATACCCTCGTGGTTTTCTATATATCTTTTGTAGGATTAAAAAGATGGAAATTGTAATAACATTCCAATATAATAAAGAAAAAATTTTAAATTCAAGGGTTGTTTGAATTGTATGTGTGTCTGTGAAATAAATTATGTGAAGGAACTTGTGGATTAATAGACTAATTAAGGAAGATGGTTGTATATGTTTCAATAAATGTGCTATAGGTAATTAAAAAACTAAAGATGATACCATCATCAAAGGAAAGCGTGCGGGCATGACCCCCAATGGGTCCATCCCACTGACGAAGGAAATTCGGTATGGAAGGCTCTATACTATGCCAAACTCCTTTCTGCCACAAAGTGAATGAGGTAAGGGCACCACCTAGTCATAGAAGAGCGGACTAGGACGCTATGTAAGAGGGAGAGGAGCTTGTGAGGGAGAAGAGAGGAAAAGAGAGAGAGAGAGAGAGAGAGAGAGAGAGAGAGAGAGAGAGAGAGAGAGAGAGAGAGAGAGAGCTACAAAAAATAGATGAATCAATAAAACTTAAGAGGGCACAAGAGATGGAGAACCCTCAAGACATAACCAATATACATAATATGGATACCAATAGCATGGGCTTATTACACTGTAGAGCATGCATAAGCTACAGTAAGGGAATGGATTGCATAAGCTCATGAGAGAGAATGGGGAAGGCTCAATAGGGCTGAAGAAGGCCTCTTAGCTCTCTCTTGCAAATTACAAAGGAGAATGCCTCTTTATATAGGCCTTGAGGGTGTTTAGGGAGGAGGTTAAGATAGAATAGGAGTTAACACCACCAAAGTTGCATTAAGGTAGTTCCACCAATGTGGAAGCTCCATCTAGATGTTTTGTTGACCAATTTTGTACTTAATCAAGTTCCATCATAGGTGAGTTGTCTCTATTCTCCCCCCCATAGCTTGAGTCCAAGAGCTCTCCTATAAAAAAATATAGAGAATTTTCATAAAATAAGATCATATCTAGCAATAATGGAGAGAGAATAGTGAGAATTCATACATTACTACTACAATTAAGGATGATTTGAGGGTGATTTAGGAGGGAAATTCTAATGGTTTATTAGCTTGAGAGAGATGAGAAGAGAGGGGAAAGGGTTGGGAGTCTAATGAATGATGTTTTATGGAAGTGTTAAGTGTGGGGAAGAAAGTGTGGGTGTGTATAAAATTGGGAGGTGGTCTCCACCGTAGTTGGAAAAAGTTGGTGTCCACCATTTTGGCCATATCTCCCAACTCGTAGCTCCAAAAAATTATAAAAAAATACCAACCAAAACTTCAACTCACACGCTACAACTTTCGTGGAAATTTTTTTTTGGGATCGGAGTGGAAGTATTTTTAAAAAATCTTACAAAATCATGTGCCTGCTTTTTCTTCCACTAATGCTTCCAAGAAGGGTTCCATTTGTTTGAATTATCATAAGGCTCCAAAGCCATGACATTATGAGCCTCACATGCCCTTTGGATGGCTCCAAATCCATTTAATGTCTTTTCTTTTCACATTACACATTTTCCCTTCACCTTCCTCCATTGATCTTTACTCTTCAACCCCCCTTGGTAAACCAGTCCATAAAATATTTCCATCCAGTGATTTCTTGGATTTCCCAAGAGGTTTTTCCCACCCTCTTCTTTATTTCAAACCTCCAAATGTACAAAAAATCAACAAAGTGTTAGACAAATATTTTTTTGTGATTTTCTCGGATCACCACGTAGGGTGGTCGTGGTTTGTAGAGGGAGCTCACCGCTTAATCGCTAAGACCCACAGATTTCTTATCTCTTTAAGTGTTTCAAGCAAGTAGCACCTATGGCTGTTTCTCACCTAGCCGACGCGCCTTCGATCCTATTGGGGTGTAGTGAGCTCACCTGGATGCTCGAATGAGTTGCTTTCTCCCTCAAGCACACTTGTGGCTCCAAGATTCGTGATGCAAGCTCAAGCACCCTCAAGCCTCCACCTCCAAGCTCCATCCTCCATAGCCACGCATGAGAGAAGAGAAGAAGAAGAGAGGAGATGATGAAGAGCTTCACCTCCAAGATCCCTCATCCTCACACACTCACTCCTGCACTCCCTCACACTCCCTCTCTCAAGCAACACAAGCAAGCAAAGAGAAGAGAGGAAGAGAAGAAGACGAGTCCACTTTTGCCACACACCAAAGAATGAGCTCTTCATTCACTTTTCAACTTTATTTACAAAATCCTAAATTCCTTTTAGGAAGTCATCCCCTTATCCCCTTTTTTACATGGCCAGCCGTCTCTTTCCCATTGTCCACCTATCTTTCTAGCTTCCTTCTACCGCCCACCTACCTTTACAATTTGCACAAGAGGGAGCCTGGTGCTCTTTTACAAAAAGTTTTAGGGATGCCTTGCATTTAAGAATGCGCTTCTGCCCTTGACTTAGCTTTTGAGGCCGCCCTTGTACTTTTGGCCATTTCCCTTCTTGCTTCTTCTGTTGTGTCTGATTTCCTTCTAGGCCACCGCTTTTAGGTCCCGACTTGCGCTTTTCCACTTTTTCCACTTTCTTCTTATGCTGAGGTTAACATTATCCCCTCCTAGCCTAGTGCCAATCCCATGGCACTAATGGGTAGTAGTTGGAAGGTGGGATGGGTAGCTAGATGGCTTTTTTGAGTTGGTATACAAGCCCTTGTGGGGGATGGTGTTGGATAGACTTGCCTTTGACATTGAAGGTATAGTTGGGGCGGGTCCCTCCTTGACACTGACCTTGAGTGGATCTGTCCCTTGAAATTCAAGATGGCGTTGAATGGATCCCCCGGGGAGATTGGTGGGGGGAAAATCTATCTTTGAAATTCAAGATGGTGTTGGATGGATCCCCTTCTCACTCTCCGAGGTTGCGACATTATCATCTTTGGGAGAGCATCCTTCATCCTTGACAGGACCTCACCAAAGTAGTTGGAGCTCCCCCACATTTTTTAAGAGATTACCTTCTCCTCCACTGTGCCTGCTTGAGAAGAATGAGCTTCTTCATTGAATTTTTGACGGGGGTTTCCTTGGTTTTCCTTTACATCATGTGGGCTGCATGGTGATACATCGTGTGACATTACCCCCCTCCTAGATGGGTTTAAGTTCCAGGACATTGGCAGTTTTGGATTGATGAAGATTTGGGGATTAAAAGAGCGGTCATGTGAGTCGATGAGGATGGGGCTCATGGGGATTGGTCTTAGGAAGAGACTGATCAACCGGTTGAGGTAGTAGAGGCCGAGAGCGTATTGCATGGATGATGGGGCCTTCAAAGTTGGTGGGTTACAACATTTGTAATTACCTAAAAAGAAAAGAAGGTGCACTACCTGGGTGTATGTCTACTTTATCATGTGGTGTGTTGTGCTCGTGCTAGTGGAACTGGGAGTTGGGGCAAGCTTGGGTGTTGTCCCACACTTGAGGACCCAGTTTGTGCATTGTTGGAGGTGCAATGCATGGCTTAGGGAGATAGAGTCAACCGATTGAAGCCATCAGACGTTCCTAGCTTGAGGACGCTTAGGTGCAGTTAAAAGACTCGGGGGGGGGGGGGGGGAGGGAGAGTCCCCAGCCTCCAAAGCCAAAAAATCATCATCCTCAAAGGCCTCCACCATTGGCTTTGGAGGAATCTTGACAGCCATCATAAGAGAAGCACTAGGAAAAGCACAAGATGACGAGGCAGTCAATGGCAGACAGGTCCTCTCTACACCAACAAGAGGAGTAGCCTAGCAAAGGACCGTGAATGAGGACAAAGGAGAGCAAGAAGCACAATCTGGTCAACAAAGGGTCAAGAAGTCAAGGAAGGAGACTCCATAGAAGAAGGCCAAAGAAAAAGGGGGAAAGAAAGAGAAAACAGACCTACGCAAAGCCAAGGGGAGCCCAAAAGCACAAAAGAATAAAGAAAGAAAGAAGAAAGGGACGAGCAAAGAGAATAAAGGAGGAATCCAAAAGAGCCGAGGAAGAGAGAAAGAAAAGAGCTGAGGAGAAAGAGGCAAAGCTCAGGAAGAAGGAGGAAGATGACATAGCTCTCACTATCTACCTCTCAGTGGAGCAACCTTCAAGACAAGAAGAGTTGGCGGCCATGAACTCACCCCACCATGAAGGTTCAAGTACAAGCTCCAAGACACCCAAAAACCTACCGCCCCAGATGACCAAGGGAAAGGGCAAGGGTTTGATCCACCCTATCCCAACCATCCCACTACCCGCCATCCCGATCACTGCACCCACCCAGAACTCCTCTACCATGGTAGATTCTAGCAATTTGGTCGCAATGGGTGCAGTTCTTGGTCAACAAAGAGGTGACTCAAGGCACGAGTGTAGGAACCCCTATGACAGAAGCAAGCAGACAAGCAATTGTGCAAATATGGAATTCCTACGGGACCTCAAACAATCAAAGTTTGAAGAATCTACAAACATTGATCCCTCTACACTACCGTTGTCCACAACCTACGATGCCTATGTGCAAGAACTCCTCTCACAGCTAGAAAGGGAAAAGGAAGATAAGAAGATAGCAGTAAGCTGAGCTCGAGTCCGAAAGGGAGACGATGGCAGCCTCTTAGTTAGAGAGAAACCATCTATCTAAGAGAGATCAAGGAGCTAGAAGCAAAGCGGGAGGCCAAAGGAGGAGAAGACGAGAGATAGCAAGCAAAACTCGCGGCAGAAACACATAGCCTCATGAGCCTACAACACAAGTTCGATGAGTTGGTGGTGATGTACAAAGATCTGCAAAAAGAAAATGAAAAAATTCGAGATAACGAGAGCAGTTAGCAGCAATAGAAGCAGAGAGAAGTTGACACGACACCAAAAGAATATAGCAAATTTGGAACAAAGGCTAGCCTCAAAGTTTGAAGAACAACAATGCTTGGAAAGAGAAATTGAGGAATAAGAGAAGAGGTTAAGGGTATTAGCCTACAAGCACAACGAAAGCCTAGAAGAAATGAAGATAAAAGTAGATGAATGGGTGAACAAGAGCAAAGAAAAAGTGAGTGACTTAGCGCGCTGACTAGCCCTTGCAGAAGGTGACAAGGTGCTAGCATAGAGTAGAGCAGAGGAGGCCATATAGGTGACCTTGGAAACCCAACAGTGCGCCTTTCTCCGCACTCTCTTGGATGTCACACAAACTGAGGAACAAAAGGCCATTAAGCCCTTAAGGAAAAAGATGGTGATTGCCCAGAGGACCCTAAGGCATGGGCTACATGTCCAAATGCAATTTGTCAGGCCCACAGAAGCAGAGCTAGCAGAGCATAGGGGCGAAGAGAGGCAAAGGCCGACTGAATACACAAGGCCAAGTTTCAAAAGGGGGCAACAAGTTGTAGCTCCTTAGAGTGAGGTTTTTATAACAAGGATGTCCCCCCATCACTCTTTTTAACCTCATATGCTAGCAAAGATATCTATGATATGGCTGGCTCAATGTGGTTTTAAAAAATCATTGTGGCTAATGCTTTTGTCGGCATCTCTATCATCTTCCTCACAAAGCCATTGAGGTTTACCTCATCGAAGGATCGGGCAACAATGCTCTCCAGCATTGGTACGTTGGTGGAGGCCTTTGAGGACGATGATTTTTTGGCTTTGGAGGCTGGGGACTCCCCCCCCCCCCCCCCCGAGTCTTTCGCCGGTTGTGGCTAATGCTTTTGTCAGAGTCTCTATCATCTTCCTCATGAAGCCATTGAGGTTTACCTCATCGAAGGACCGGGCAACAATGCTCTCCAGCATTGGTACGTCGATTCTGTGTATCATACCGTTGACTGGAGAATAGAACATGCACCATTTTGGCCTAGATTTGCACCTTGGTGTTGGGGATGTCGGCTAGGATGATGCCATTGTTTGTATGGAATATCACTTTGTCCATCCCCATTATGTTGTACACATCTCGCTTTGGCCATTTTCCTACTTTGTTTGGTAAGCCCAGTGCTTTCTGTACCAACTAAGGCCTTAGCTCGATTTCTACTTGGTGGGCTTCATCCTCTAGGTGCACCGTGATAGTGCCCCAGCTTTTGTTGAAGGTCTGAAGGAACTCGGCACACTTCTCATAGATGGCTTGGCCCACCTTCTCCACATACTTTTGCAGCTTGCACTACTTTACCAATTGCACGATGGCAGGCTCCTCCATGGCTAGGTCTTCTAGATTCAGGATATGTCAGAATCTGAATTGATTGTAAGCCCTTGTTTCCAATGAGAGGCCATACTTTGCCTACTCCTCCTCCGAGAATAGAAGTTTGCTGCTTTTCTCTTGACTTGCCATTGTGGGTACATGTTATGATGCCATAGTTCACCATTAGTGTCCTTAAGGTAATTTCTTGTAGAAAGGTAATTAGGAATTAACTGTGCTTTCATGGAAAGACTAAAATGCTTAAGTTCAAAAAGAGAAATTTATTTCAAGCTGTCCATTCATTCCAAATATTTTACAACTTTTTCCTCAGTCACGAGTTGATTTTTATTTGCTCTCTTCTACTCCTAGACATTGATGGATGGTTTATCCGTGCATTTCATTCACCTTACCTATTTCCATGTTTGATTTCACCTTACCCAAGAATCCTTCCTAGCATTAAGGTTTAAGAGGTCAAGGGCATTCAATGCTGGCTTGCGGTGTTTCACTTTTACATGGGCCAATCATAGAAGTTTGGATTATATTCTAGATTGACATAACAGTCCATATCGAAGGGACAGACGCCTACATGTGTGATGTAGGTGAGGACATCAGTGATAAGGTAACCAGAGTCAATACTGCTAGCAATGTGTAGCTCTTCTTCAATAAGGACTCAATCTAGGTAAGGGTGGCTCATGACATGATCTTCCAGTGTGATCGATTGCGAGCAATGGCCAATACCCTAAAAGAGGTAGGAGCTACATAAGTGGGATCATACTCGAGGTCTTAATGGCATGTCACTGCTCAACATTAGTCATGATCTGGCAGCCTTCTTGTTCCACTGGAGTCTGAAAGCATACCACTTCCTTAAGAAGGACGAGCCATTATCAGCTAGCTTTGGAGTTTTGGCTTGTGGCAGTATTTTTGCTCTTGATGTAGGAGGTGATTAGCCATTGTTTGAGAGGGCTTGGTCTTGAGATATCTCGGCATCGGCGATCAATTCCTCTATGATCGTGGGAGTTTTTACCGTCATGAATTTGTATTCCTCCTAGGTGCATGGCATGGCGCAGGCTTCCAACGCTAAGGATGGGTCAAGTAGACCTAGGTCTAAGCACTCATAGCTCTTAGCAAGTAGAGTGAAAGTGGCATCTAAGTGCTTGATGTAGGTGACCAGGTCGTTTCGTGTGTTTTCAGCCAGGTCTTTAGCCAACGTGAGGATCGATCATCATTCATAGGATGGTTTAAGACTTGCTAGTGGGTAAGGCTTGACTGAATTAGATAATTTAGTAGCTAATGACTGTAGCTCTAGTCATTCCTGAGAGTGTGGTTGGGCTCCTTGTGTGATGGGATTAATTAGAGTCAAGGTGTCGTGCTCCTAGATGCTAGTGAGGTCTTAGGGGCACTAGTAGGACAGGGTTGAGGTAGTGTGTGTGGCAAACTTTGGCCTTGGTTCATAGACTTGTTGAGTCTTTGCCAGCTTCTGCATTTGAGGCTCTGTGGGTTTTGCAGTTTGAGTCATTTGTAGCATTAGTGCCTTTCTGTCACGTGGTGATCCAAGTTTTTCACAAATCGGATTTCTACCACAAAATTTGGCCAAAACCCCTATCAAGAACCTTATCCATAACTTAAACCCTACATCTTATCACTTTGGGTTTACTCTTCAAGCACTAGGTATGTTACATTGCTTCTCGGTTATGATAACTCTAGCAACTGGGGAAACAAGTTCTTAGGAGGGATGTCAATGTAAAAGGTGAAAGAGATGGGTTATTTTAGTGAAGGTGGAAATGGATTACACCTAGGGGTTGAGTGAGTACATAGATTTTTTCAAAGGACTAATCTCCAACTACACGTGGGTTCCACTTGTATCACCAAGATTTGGGATCTATCACCATCATTAGAGGATACCTCACCCATGTACACACGTCAATGTCCACATCATGGTGTCATTTGGATATCACAAAAAAGCTTACAAGCATGGATCCTCTTTATCACATGCTTATATGTATTATATATATATATATATATATATATATATAAGGAACTACAGTCAAAGCAGCTTTTGGAAGTCGTTTTTTATAATTTTAATAAATCCCAAGGAAAATTGAATTTTAAGAAAATTCTTGTATTACCCGATCAGTTTCGACTTGATCTACAAAGTTGCAGAAGAAACTTTTTTTAGATTCTTCACCGATTTGAAGTTATGAAGGCGCAGATTGCTGGGGGCTGCAGGCAATTTTCTTCTCTCTTTCACCCTTATCACATCAATTCCCATTTTATCCTTCTTGTAAATATATTATAATAATGTGCTTTTGGCACACACCTCTTGTAATCTAGCTCCCTTTCTCTAGCTTGTCTACCACCACCCTTGACTTCTTGCATGATGACCAAGGTGGAGATTTGTCCCATCCACTATTCTCCATATTTTCAAAGATGCCATACATAATCTAGGATTATGTTAATCAAGAAGATTAGCTTAATCTAATCCCTCATGGAGGCTATATAAGGTGCCCATGGAGATGTAAAGAAACACGATGATAAGCACATGAGATCACTCTAGAACACCCTCATGCTAGTCCATCTCTTTGAGGTAAGCTATGAGCGAGTCTCTTTTATTATGTAGCATTCCGTGAATACATAATGGCAAGCTTCCTCTATCTCTTCTCCTCTTGTCTCTCACATCTCATCTCTCTCTCTCTCTCTCTCTCTCTCTCTCTCTCTCTCATATTCTAATATGGTGTCTAGATCATATGTACTCTCTTCTAATTCTCCCTCTACATTCATACTTAAACTTATTAAGTAAGAGTTGCCATATGCTTTATTGGTGGGGAATCCTTATTTCCTCATGTTATATATATGTTCATGGGAGAAATTAGGAGCCATCACCTCTCTTAACCTTCCATTATCTTCATTTCCATTAAGATGGGCTACAAATTCTCTCTTGTGAAGTTGTTATTTGGTTCTTTCCATTCTCTTTGAGGAAAGGGATGTCCTAGCCCATCCTTCCTTTGGCTAGGTGGTGCCCTTCTTTAGCTCTCTTAGTGAGGATTGGAGGATGGGTGGGTAAGAGGCAACCCACTCATCTTTTTAGCTCTTAGTGGCTTGGTGTGGTCAAGATTGTGGGTGGCATTTGAGTAGTATCCTTGGCCAACTTGGCTTTACGTACCCATATCCAAGTCTTACCCTCATAATAACCTTGTGCTTGCAATAAGATCTTGGGGACCCATCATTGCTTGACCGTTCATCGATGCCTATAGTTCATTCTCTGCCTCCTAGGTTTCGAATACGAGATCCTAGCCCTAAGAGGTCATGATTGTGTGCTTTTGGGTGGTGGCCCTTGATGTTTAGGCATCCATTTGAACTGTGGTGCATGAGCCTTGGCTTTGATTTCAGTGGTTTGCTAGATTTGAGGTTTGGCAAGTTGTGACGAGTTACAACCCCCCTCCTTAGGCTTGGTGGTGGGTTGCTCTACTAGTGGCTTTGTAGGCTTTGATGGAGCCACACTGCCCTTGCTAAAAGCGATGAGTATTCATACATTGTAGATAGCAAGGTGAATATACCGTGAGTTGTAGTCAAGGTTGCAAAGTGTTTGCTGTTAAAACGTACGTCCTTACAACGATTCCGTACTTGCATCCTTTGCATTCGACAGGACATAAAAGATCACTGGTATGCTTTTAGACTTGATAGAAACTACAACCTTGCATTTTCCTAGAAGTGCATATGATTGGCTATCAAATGGGCTGAGTTTGGCATTAGTGGGTTGCAATTGTGGTCTGCCAATTCGAAGCCAATGATCGTGAGTCAAGATGCTAAAATCAGCGCCCTCATCGATCAATGCAT
Organism: Lygodium microphyllum; assembly: GCF_053477565.2. Taxonomy (NCBI): domain Eukaryota; kingdom Viridiplantae; phylum Streptophyta; class Polypodiopsida; order Schizaeales; family Lygodiaceae; genus Lygodium; species Lygodium microphyllum. Next base: position 75,665,760 of record NC_141157.1, on the reverse strand, counting down.
CAAATGCGTGTGTTTGATTGGTAGTGATAGTCAAGTGCAAGTAAGCCAAAGCTAGGGATTTCTCATCTTCATCTTCAATTTCTATGATAGTGGCCACTCATACCTTGACAAGGGATTCTAGCAATGGAGGCTCGTGTAGTGGGTAGCACAAGAAGATTCTTCTTGATAAAGATGGACTCGAGTTACAAAAAATCTTACTTAAATTATCACAAATTCAAAAGTAGTTTGAAAAGTTTTAGGAACATGGCAAGCTCATTCATTGAAGATGATCTTGAGAATAAAGGATTTCATGAATAATAAATTTCTCATTTTTAAAGAATTTCATAGAAGAGAATTGATGATATGCATAAAGTTCACTAGGGGGAAAGATCAAGCTTGATTTCATACAAGATCCTTAATCCTCAAGGTGGACAATTATTGCCGCTTTTTGGATAAGAGGTGTATGTATGAAAATGGGATTCGCCGCCTTCTACCTCATAGACTCAGTGTGTATCATGAACTCTCTTTTATAAAGTTTTTTGAAGAGAGGAAAACAATTGCTCATAAATTTATTTATTCCTAAGAGCATATTGGTAGCTAGTGAGAAGTGTTGCAAAATTGAGAAAATAATATATAATATTTAAAAAGTTGAAGTAAGAGCCAAAAGGACTTTCTAGGAAAAAATAAGGTTTATATTGTAAAAATATTTATTATTAAATAATCACAAATTTATATGGCTACTTTTTTTTGAAAATAGTGCTACCCCCATCTATTCATAATTATTATGATGACATGTTGCCATCCAAGAAACTGTAGTCCTCTTTACCAGCTCACTGTCTTGAGCATGTGCTCAGTGTATGGCAATGGATAATTATCTCTCTTTGTAGCAATATTTACCTTCTTGTAGTCGATGCACACTCTGATCTTTTCGTTCTTTTTCAACACGATCACTATGGGTGAGACCCAATCCATGTGCTCAATCTTGTAAATGAATCCTACTGTCAATAGCTTATCAATTTTCTCTTTCACTACATGAGTGTGCTTGGGATTCATTGGATATGGATGCTGCTTGACTGGCATTGCATCGAGTATCATGGGTATGCTATGAGTCACTACACTTGGATCTACCCCTTTTAGCTCATCGAGGGACCAAGCAAACACATCTATATACTCTTACAATAGAACAATGTGACTTTCTTCCTCTTCCTCAGTCAAGTCATCGGCTATAAAGACAGGTCAGGGTGTCTCCCTTTCCTTGGCTAATTTAACCTCTTTGATGTTGGTGGGTCCTTTTATTGGTTCGTTGGCTTGGCCTTAGCATTTGGCTCCCAACAAGATCACGACCCTATCGCCTTTTTTGAACTTTGTGAATCGCTATGGTAGGTCTTGTGGCTTTCTTTGCTCATCAACCCTTGTGGTTCCTTGGGCTGCTTCCTCCCTTCCTCCTTTAGCCTTCGGCGCTTTAGGTGGACGGGTAGACCCCCCTTGGTGCATCTAGTCTTAGGAGGTTGAGGTATTTTGGGATCACTATCTGAGCTTACTTCTGACTCAGAATCAAACTCTCGATCTTCACTCTAAAAAGGGAGTCTCTCCTGGAGGGAGCCTGGAGGTTGCAACTCAGAGGGTGAATTCGTCCTGAATAATGGTGTGACACTTAGTTGGACTAGGCTTGCTTGCTGGTAATCTATGGCTTCTATGTGCTCCAACCATGTGCAGTTGCAATTCATGCGCGTGACTCCTTTCTCGATCCTAAAAACATTCTTCTTTCTTGGTTTGGAGTCTTCTCATATATGTTCTATCACTCGTCCCTCAGTGTTGTATTCTATAGTATCCCTCTCTCCTTTGCTTTGGTCACTAAATGAACAACAATCCTCGTATTCATTGTTAGAGCTATCTTCATCTGACTGCTTGTCATCTTCTAAGTCTTGATATGGCTCCTCCTTTTTGTCGGTGACTAAGGCCCAATTGTACATCAAATTTAAGTTGTGCACTTTGGTCTATCGCCACTTAGGTTTGTCCAAGGGATCTTAGAGAGGTTTAAGGTTAGCAACTGGGTTGCTTGCTAGCCTATTTGTCAGATGCTCTAGGATCTCAAGGAGTTCTCACTTGTTGCTCGGGATATGGAATTTGATAGGGATTGGTTGTCTGTTTGAGCTTTTAGCCATAATGCAAACTGGCACTGAAGGTTCATCCTCGGGGCTTACCAACTGCCTTAGTAGCCTGCTCGTACTCTTCATCGTCCAAGAATGGAAGATCGATAGTGGCTAGCACATGCATTGAATCTCGCTCATCTTCTGGACAAGGGATATACTTAGTCAATGGCTCGTAAGATTTTCTAATTTGGGTGTCACTCTTCAGCATGGCTGAGATGGCATCTAGGTCGACTGGTGTTCTCTTCCAACAAGTATCCATCACTACCCTCACTGATCCTGTTCTATTGCCTAAGAATATTAGACCATTACCCCAATCCTCTATGAGTTGTGCATTGCGCATCCAGGGTCTCCACCCCCTTTATGACTATAAAGTCTATAGAGAATTGGACTCCTACAATCTTCAAGGCCAGTTCTTTAGCACTCTGAATGGCCTCACCTTCATTCTGTTAGCTAGCGTGACATTTAAAAACCTAGCATTCTCAATAGGCGGGTTACCCCAACCCTAGAGTACTGCGTGGCTAAGCACAGCAACTCCTGTCCCCGTGTCTACAATTCCCTTTCTTGTGGTATCTTCAAGAGCTAAGACTGGTAAGACATCATGCATTTCCATGCCTTCCTGTAAAGCACTGATGTGCAAGGATTTAGGCATTGAGTGCAACGTTAGACTTGGTATTTGTGTCTCTGCATCATGTTCGTGCAAGTTAGTGGTGGCTTGCTCCATCAAACCTTCAACCCATTGTTTCAACTCTTGCCACAACGTTGGATGTTGCCTAAGCAGGACTCCTAGGCTTAGCATCACAAGGGTAGTCACTAGTGTGGTGAAAAGGTTACTAACTGCTTGCTTTTCTCCAAATCCTACGTTTCGAGGCCAATGGCCTTGACTGATTCACTGGCCCATAGCATTCAAGCTCTGCCTAAGGGGCACTGCTTGTGGTGTAGTCGTGTCTCGCGATTTTGGTCATGGTGGTGAGTATGGCATGTTTATGCTTGAGGGATCATTGATCTCATCTTCCAATATGGGCACAACATCTTTTAAGTGTTCTTGGACCTCTTTCACCCATTCCTTCACTTTTTCGATCGCTTCAAGTTGGTACTTTGGGTTGGGGTACTCCCCGACCTTTGCACTTCCCTTCTCAGTTGTCTTTGGAGCCAATGTTTCTGCCTTTGCGTATGTCACCTTTTTTCCAATAGGCACCATTGTGGCACTCTCTATTTTTAGCGTGACCTTTGTGTTTGGTTTCTTTTTCCTTCGCCTACGACTCTTTTTTTCAATTGAGGTTGCATTTAAGTTGCTAGGCCCTAGAAATGATATGCCGGCCTGCTTCGTCTACACGCAGGTCATGATATGCAATGGGATGGGTGTGGCCTCCTTGTCGAGTGGCTCGACCAAAAACAACCCCAATGGAACTGATGGCATGATTACCAAACTAGAGGATGATTTTCGTCTAGGGCAATCGGCAAAGAGATGAGTGATTCCACAACTGTAGGGATCGTTGTCTGGCTCTAGCTGCTTCATGACTACATGGATTTTAGATTGGCTCTTGGAGCCCTGGGTAACTCCTAATCCTACAAGTAGTGAAGTCGCTAGAGCTGTTGCACTCTACTCCGCCATCGTGTTATCTAGCAGTCGCTTTGTCAGAAGCTAGCTTAGTGTGAGGTTCTCTTCTAGTGCTCTCTCTCTCTCTCTACATCTGGTCCTGTCTGATTTCTACCTACCAGTGCTAACACTCGTTGGATCTCTCGCATTTCTATGTTTTAATATCTTCAGCTGGCCTACCACAGTGGTCTAGCCAAATTTGAGCGTTGTATTTATTCACCATTTCCTAGATCACCTATAGGAAATCTCCTAGGTTGAGTTCTTTGTTTCGACTGTGGTTAGTACTTATCTCTGCCATGTCAACAGTCTCTCTCTCCACCAGGTTGTCGATGAGATTGATTAGATCGAGTAGATCCACTCCTCCAATGGTGTTTTTCCTTACTGCATCTGGCTTCTCTATTGCATCTTCCGCTTGGTCCTACGCTTGGGGTTTCGATCACCCGACTGTGTCTTAGGGTCTTCTCCTACTAGTGGGTTCATTCTATGGTTACGTCTGAGAGTGCATTCCTTGTTAATTACAAACAATCCTCAATTTAGAGTCACTTTGTGTGTGTGTGTGTGTGTGTGTGTGTGTGTGTGTGTATGTGTGTGTGTGTGTGTATGTGTGTGTGTGCTCTCTTCCATGCACAGTGCGCAATCAGGCTTTCGACTTTTCTTAGGTGTACTTCAAGTATTAAAAAACAGTACGAGTGCAAAGGTAAAGTGACTATGCGGCTCTCGCACTCTTGTTTACGGATTTGGCGTGATAAGGTGTAAGTTCTATTTCTGGCTTATCACTGGTCCTAAGGTTTGTGCTGCATTGTTTGGCTCGATTGAGATCTGTTTGGGGATCTATGACTCAATCTAGTGCTACTAGTGGCTTGGACTACTAGCTGATCGCCTAGAGTCACTTCTAAGTCCCCGTGTTTTGCTGGTTTTCTTGTTCCTCGCACCGGAAAGTGTTTTGAGCATCCGTATTCCCTTCGGGGATTCACGTAGTAGTTGGTCAGGGTCAATAAGGGTCCATAGATTAAAATTTTGAAAAAATCCAAATTCGACCCTACATGTTTGAATTGCGGGGGACCAAATGTCCCATTCGGCCCGTCAAAATGGCTGAGGGTTGAATGCAACTAATCTGAATGTCAAATTCGGCTGGGCCGATGTGGTTGTCCAAGGGGGGCCAAATGGTCGAACAATAGTAGGCCGAATCAAAAAAGAGCCGAGGGCCAAGCAGTTCGTCTGAATGGGTTTAGGCACCAAACAATTGAGGGCCAAGTCAAGTGGGTGGAATGCAAAGTTGGTTCGAATGGTGAATTTGGTCTCAAGCCAATGTATCCGAGTGGGGTTGGGCTGAGTCGGCAAGGCCAAGGGCCAAATTTTCAAGTGTCCAAGTAAGATGGGCCAAATGGTTGATTCAACTAGTCCAATTCCTAAGCGCTTGAATGGTGGCGGGACGAATGGCCGAACACAAGAGGGTTGAGGGCTAATTCTGGGGTTCATCCTAGAATCACTGTCACTTAGAAGGGACATGCCAAATGCAATGTGGTTTTGGTAGATACGATGACGAATCAATCAAATCATACAATTTAGGCCACAACATATAGCATGCACCTCCAAATCAAAGCTATGGATAGAGGAGAAGAGTTGTATATACCTCCAATGTGCAAAAGACTCCTGGGTGAAGCGATCAATCCACTGTGGGCAATTGGTCTCTCTTTCTCTCTCTCACAATGCCACACTTGCAAAAATGAGCTCTCCCTTGGCCTCTTGGGTTATAAACCCTTCCTTGCTTGACCTCTCCAATCACTCTCTTAGCGACATAAATCCATTCAAGCACTCTTTTTTTCCACGTTTTTCTTGATTTGTGCCCTATTTGGGCCTATTTTAAAGCATCAACCCTAAAGCTTTCTACTTCGATTTCTTGATCCTACCTACTCTAAATGCAACAAAAATAAAAAATAAAGTACTGAAATGGTTTCTCTTACTTGCCTAATCATCAAAAATAAAAAATACTTACATGTTCTAAGGATTAAAAACCCAAAACCTCCTATCTATCTCAATCTCCTGTTCGGGGACAAACCCTTACTTCAATGCTCGAGTTGAGGCGAGCAAGCACTCAAACTTGAATCCATTGGTCCCGACAATGAAACCAAAATGTAGAGGGAGCTCACCGCTCAAGCGCCAAGAGCCATGAACCAGTTATCCCTTCAAGCATTTAGGCACACACCTATGGCTATCTCTCACCTAGTCGATGCATCTTCGATCCTACAAGTGTAGTGAGCTTACCTTGATAGTAAATGGAGTAGCCTTCTCCCTCAAGGCCTTCGATAGCTCCACGATTCGAGATGCAAACTCAAGCATCCTTACAATCCTCCACCTTGCTCCATCCTCCATAGTCAAGTGCGAGACAAGAGAAGAGAAGAGAAGAGAAGAAGAAGATATGAGAAGATGGAGAGCTTCATCTCCAAAATCCCTCACTCTCACACACTCACTCCCTCACACACTCTCTCTCAAGCACACACAAGCCCTCACCCTCACACACTCACTCCCTCACACTCCCTCTCTCAAGCACACACAAGCAAGCAAAGAGAGGAGAGGAGGAGAAGAAGATGAATCCACTTTTGCCACACACCAAAGAAGGAGCTCTTCATTCACTTTTCAATGTTATATACAAAATCCAAAATCCATTTTGAGTGGTCAACCCCTTATCCCCTTTTTTACATGGCCAAAGACCCTTTTTCCCATTGTCCTCCTATCTTCTTGGCTTTCTTTCTACCGCCCATCAACCTTTACAATTTGCATAAGAGGGAGCCTAGCCCTCTTTTACAACAGTTTTAGGGGCACCTTGCATTTAAAAATACACTTTTTCCTTTGACTTGATTTTTGAGGCCGCCCTTGTGCTTTTAGCTTCTTCCGTCGCATCCACATTCTTGACTTATTTTTCTTCCGTCTCGAACTGGGGTTAACATCACACTACAGAGACGTGCTTAAAACATAGTGGAGGCATGTTAAGGAAGTTGTTACTGCATTGGTGAAAAAGCATAGAAGGAGAGAAAGATTTCATGTATCTAGCTTGTCCACTGTTATGGGCAAAATAGTTGATGTATCTAGTAAGCCACATGCTTCTATGGCTAACCCTATGGTTGCACCTGTCGTTCCCACTATTAGGGAAGACATATTAGATGAATTGGCTAAAGGAATGCAAGATCTTTAATTGAAGGTTGCAAAATTGGATGAAAAAGGACAAGAGGAAAGGGGATGGGCATCAACCCCTAAAACAAGAAAAATATGTATGTGTTGTGATAGTTTGCAGTATGAAAGAAAGGATTGTACTGCTTATCAAGAGGCCTTGGCATGATAGCTCACCTTTTGGAAAGATGGCAAGATAGAATGCCTAGCCAAGTGGTCTGAAGGCTATGGTCCGAAGGCTACAATATCGATACATGCTTTGCATGTAGCTGAAAAGAGAAAAGTTACAGATAGTAAAATGTCTCACACAAGGCAAGACATTCGTGACATAACTTGTTGGGAATCTCTGGTAGATGCATATTTAGAAAAGGTGCAAAACATGGATGTACTTGTGGAAGAGAAACAAAAGAGAGATGTGAAAAAAAGGGGGAGAGATGCACAACGGAGAGTAGTCCACATCAGATATGGAGGCTCAAGTACTTCTCATGTTCATCTTCTTCTATCTCACTTCATCTACCATTCTCTCAATCTACTATAAGTGGTATCCTCCAGAGATAGATACCCTTAACTTAGAGACACTTTACATATGCTTCTACTTTAGATACATACAACCATAGGATATGACTTAGGATATGCCATATCTATCAACACTCCCCCTCAAGCTCAGAATGAGCTTGCATACATAAGACTCCAAGTGCACTCTTGAAGTACTCAAACTTATCTTTACCTAATGCTTTGGTAACGATATCAGCAACTTGGTCATTTGTTTTCGCATGGACCAAGTCAATCTCTCCATCAATGACTTTTTCTCTAATGAAGTGATAGTGCATTTCTATGTGTTTTGTCCTTGCATGGTAAACTGGGTTCTTTGCAAACATAATGCTGCTAACATTGTCATAATACATAATGACTCCACCATCAATCTCTATCCCCCATGTCATATAAAATCAATCTCAGCCCATGATTGGTCACATGCTGCAAATGCAATGCCTCTATACTCTGCTTCAGTGCTTGATAGAGCAACTATAGGTTGTTTCTTACTACTCCAACTTACCATGACTGATCCAAATGAGAGTGCATAGCCACTAGTAGATCTTCTATCCATAGAGCTACATACCCTGTCTGCATCTGATTATCCAAACAATGTAGGCTTGAATCCTTTTTCATAAAACAAGCCATAGCCAACTGTCTTCTTCACATACCTAAGAACTCTTCTCACTATATCCAAATTTGATTTGCATGGTTTCTACATAAATTGACTTATCAATCCAACAGCATAACTCAAGTCTGGTCTTGTAATGATTAAGTAGATAAGACTACCAACCATCTTTTTGAACATAGTGACATCCTCAACATAAGGTCCATCATCCATCAACTTAACATTTTGATCTAATGGTGTATCAATCAGTTTTCATCCTGTCATGCCATATTTTTCCAACATCTCCAATGCATATTGCCTTTGTATCAGCCATATACCATGAAGTGTGTCAATAACCTCAATACCCAAGAAGTATCTCAACAAACCAAGGTCCTTTATATCAAACTCTTTATGTAACCCATTCTTGACTTCAGCAATCTCCTTCCCAACTGTACCTGTAATAATGAGACCATCAACATAGATAACAACAACAACCATACCATCTTTTGTATGCCTCACATAAAGTGAATAATTAGCTTTGCCCTGCTAAAATCCCATATTGCATAAGAATTTGTTGATTCTATCACACCATGCTCTCGGTGCTTGCTTCAATCCATATAAAGCCTTCTTCAACTTGCATACATAATGTGGGTATTTTGGATCTACATAGCCCTCTGGCTGATCCATGTACACTTCCTCTTCTAAGTTGCCATTCAAAAATACATTTTTCACATCCATTTGATAAAGCTTCCAACCATAGATAGAAACCATCGATCTCATTGTTGTCATTTTAGCTACTGGACTGAATGTTTCTTCATGGTCCAAACCATACGTTTGTACATATCCTTTTGCAACTAGCCTTGCTTTATACCTCTCAAGAGAACCATCTAACTTACATTTGACTTTATTAACCCATTTACATGAGGTAATTTCTCCAAATCCCAAGTCTTATTTTTCCTTAGTGCATCCATCTCTTCATCCATTGCTTGTCTCCACTCTTTGCTCTCTACTGCTTCTTCAAAGCAAGTAGGCTCCACATATTGTACATAAGAAACCATGTATGCATAATGCATCTTCATGAACCCATTATAAGTTAATCTATCAACTAGATACCTTACCCTTTTTGACCTTCTCAATTGAGGTGCACTACCATGTGTCTCAACTGATCTAGCATGTGGTGGAACATACTTTCATGCACTTCTAGTGCTAGGTGTTTTAACATGCGGAGTGCCATATTCATCACCTATAGATTCATCTTCTGAACTTTCAGCCATAGGTCTCTTTCCTTTCGCAACTTATGCACTCCTTTGTGCACTTCTCAACCTACCACTCCATGGACTGTAACTGCCATTGCTTTCCACATTCTCTTGAGGTCCTGAAGTATCTTCCACATGTTGATTTTCAGTCTTGTTGTTTGCTAAAATTTTCCTTCCATAGATAGCATCATCACTGCTTTCATAGGAATCAATATCCACTACAATTTTGGGCTTGTACCATGATTCATATTCACTGAATCTAACATCCCTTTTTATGTATACTTTCTTACTCACTAGATCATAGCATTTGTATCCCTTCTTCTCAGCAGGATATCCAAGAAAAATGCATTTTATAGCCTTTGGTTCCAACTTCTTTCTCAAATCATCTGGAGCATGAACATAACAAACACATCCAAAGACTCTAAAGTATGCAACAGTGGATGTCCTGCCATACATTTGCTCATATGGTGACATATTATGAGTTAAGGCTATAGGTGTTCTATTCATAATGTGAACTGCAATATGCACTGCTTCTGCCCAATATGACAATGGCATGTTCATTTGGTTCATCATTGCCCTTGCAACCTCTGCAATGATCCAATTCTTCCTTTCAACCACACCATTTTGCTGAGGTGTGTACCTACATGTCAATTACCTTTTGATACCATGATCTCTCAAGAAGTCACAAAACTCATATGACATGTACTCTCCACCATTATCTGGCCTCAAACACTTTATGTAGCATCCAAATTGCTTTTTAGCCATAGATTTAAATTCCAAAAACTTTTCAAATGCTTCACTTTTATGCTGCATAAAGTATACCCAAGTCATTCTGCTAAAATCATCAATGAAAGTGATATAGAATCTACATCTTCTACTCATGGAAACATTTTGACATGGCCCCCAATTATTTGAGTGTACCATTTCCAAAGGATAGCTGCTTATTCTCCCCCTCTTTGGAAATTACAATCTGGACTACTTGCCAAATTGACAAGCTTACATACATGATCAAAATTCACATATCCAAAATGCGGTAGACCACGGACTATCTGTCTTGATTGCATTTGCTTCAATGCAAATTGACATGACCAATCCTTCTATGCCATAATTCCACATCCTTATTTTGCCCATGTCCTCTCTCAACATACATAGAGTTTTGAATCACTAGAGTACTTGCATCCAAAGCAAATAATCTCCCTTTCTTTCTACCATGAGCAATCACCCTACCAATTCTTCCATTGTGAAACTCCTCAATGAAACATCCAAACTTATTGAATCTCACATGCAATCCTCGATGCTAAGTTCTTAGTTATTGTGGGCACATAAAGTACATCACCAAGCTTATTCTCAATCCCATCTTTAGTAACAAGTGGCACACTACCAATATGAGTAATTTTATGTAAAGTATCATCACTAGTGGCAACATATTCCTCATTCTCCATGTACTCCTTTCTATCAAACCACCCAGCATGATGAGTCATGTGGTTTGTAGCTCTTGAATCCAAAACTAGTCATTCTCACTAGGAGAGTGAGTCATTCTCCCAAGCAAATGCTCCATTGCAAATAGGTGACCTTTAGGCGATCCACCTCTAGGTCCATAACTTGTACTGCCATAAGTGCTTGCATAGTGGCCATACTGGATCCTTCCACAACCCCTAGACATGGCATTCTGTTTGTGATAACAATCCCTCTCAAAATGACCAAACTGCCCACAATAATGACAAGTGCCATCTCTCTGTGTGAAGGACTAGACTATTCTCTACCTCTAGGGAACGTTCTCCCCCTGCCTCTATGCATGAAGTCACCATGACCAAAGTTACCTCTTCCACGAGCAAAACCATCATTACCATGACCAAGTGAAGAGCCTCTCGCTCTAGATGAGCTACCATGACCTCTCTAGTGGTAGAAAACACTGTATCCACCTGATATTTGCCACAGTTAGATGCATTCAGGCCCAACTTGATTTCTTCTGTAAAGTAGCAATCCAATAAGCTCCTCAAAGTCAGATAGAGCCTCCTCTAACTAAAATAGAGGTATCCAAAGATTTGAAAGCTGGTCCAAGTCCATTCAGTGTCACTGTCACTAAATCATAATCATCAACAGGTGCATTAATGGATGCAAGGTCTTTTGCAATTTGCTTGATTTCTGCCACATAGTCACTAATAATGTGATTACCTCTCCATCCACCATGTAATATCTACTTGAGTTGTATCTTACGAGCCTCTGTACATGTTCCATACATTTTTTCTATGATTTCCCATGCCTCCTTACAACTACTTGCCTTTTTTATATGCGAAATCAAGGTTTTTGAAATACATATGGAGATCCAATGTAAAACCTTCATGTTCTTCCCTGTCCAATCCTTGTATGCTTTATTTTGCTCTTTAGTTGGATGTTTAGGAACTCTGTACATGTTCCATACATTTTTTCTATGATTTCCCATGCCTCCTTACAAGTACTTGCCTTTTTTATATGTGGAATCAACGTTTCTGAAATACATATGGAGATCCAATGTAAAACCTTCATGTTCTTCCCTGTCCAATCCTTGTATGCTTTATTTTGCTCTTTAGTTGGATGTTTAGGAACTTCTGGACATTCATCATCACCTGTTATGAGATCCCATAGACCTCTACCATATCAAAAAATTCTCCATCCTGTAAGACCAAACACTATAATTGTCTTTGGTAAATTTGTCTTCCACAATTTGAGTGATTTGTGCCATGTCAGACATTATGGCTACTACAAATTCAGAAAAACCAATAATACAAACTGTCCACAAATGGTATTCAACACCATGCTCCCATTCGAAACATCAAATGGTCCAATCTGAGACCAAAAAGCATAAAAAATAGTCCAAAATTGCATGTAGAAATAGCTTCCAGCAATATGACTGTCATACATGTGTCCAAAATTGTCATATACATCCATCCATGATGCCAACATGTCATACATTCAGTTCTCAGTAAGAAACATCCAAATTACATCCCAAACGATGTTTGTATGACCCAAAATGCATCAAAACACGGGTCTAAAATTAACCATCTTTCATGCAGTTTTTCTATAGTTTTTTTGTGCCAAGCTAGAAGTACATATCAAGCTGAAGCTACAAAAATTTTCCCCAAATTCTTTTGAGAAAAATTCGGCCTCCAAATAGCCTCCCGTAAGTTGCATAGAAACTGCCCTTTTTCAGTCTTTAAACCAACTAGTTCTTCTTCTCTGTAGTATGAACTCATTGACTGTGAGCCAGTTTAGGAAATAACCAGTTCATGGGCTCTGCAATGTGAAAGCAGTTCCACAAAATAACAAGTTTCCCAATGTCCAATGTGAACAAAATTTAGTTGAAGAAGATTCAAGCCTTAGTGATTAGGCTATTAAGCCTTATAAGATAAAACTTTAAAAAAAAAAGGAATTGTGAGCTTTCAGCCCAGTTATGGTGCTATTTTTCTATAACACTTTCTCATCAGTGTTGACAGTAATAGAAATGGCGGATCATGGTTTTGTACAAGAGCCGGAGGAGTTCAGATTGGTCTCCAGCGTGTTCCAGCACGATGGGAAGATCCCTCGCAGGTTTACATACGAAGGCCAAGGTGCCCACAAGGGTGAGTCCCCTCCCCTCGAGTGGTATGGCATCCCCAAGGGTACTCAAAGCCTTGCCCTCATTGTCGAAGACTTGGTTGCACCTGACCCCGATGAGCCCATCATCCCTTGGACTCACTGGGTAGTTGTTAACATCCCACCAACTTTGAAAGGCCTCCATGCTAATTTCTCAACCAAGAATGTGGATGAGAATAGCAAATACGCAAAGATCCAAGAGAGCTTGAATGACTTTAAGGTTCCAGGTTACAAAGGCCCTCATCCTCTAGTAGGTGTGCACCACTGAATATTCAAGCTCTATGCCCTAATACCAAATGAAAAAAAAAAGGGGGGAGATGCACAACAGAGAGTAGTCCACATTGGATATGGAGACTCAAGCATTTATCATGTTCATCTTCTTCTATCTCACTTCATCTACCATTCTCTTAGTCTACTACAAGTGGTATCCTCCGGTGATAGATACCCTCAACTTAGGGACACTTTACATATGCTTCTACTTTAGATACATACAACCATAGGATATGACTTAGGATATGTCATATTTATCAATAAGATAAAGATAATGCATGGACATCTAAGAGAGTGACAAGAAGAAGTGTGGATCAACCTAAAGTTGTAAATGATCCACTCCTGAGCATGTAATGGAAGAGACTAGGCAAGAGCAAAAACATGATAGCAACACGAAATCATTGACATAATTAAGATGAAGCATTAGTTTCTTGGTGATACCACTGGTGCATTGCTGCAATTTGAAGAGGAAACTAGTTTGTTTGGTATTCGGGCTTAATATAAGCATGATGTAAGTATCGGTTTATATATGTAGGATGCTGCTAATTAGTGTGGATAGCATGTGGAAAAGAGAAGAAAGTGGCTGAAAATGCATTGTCTTGTAGCAATATACATGGTGAAGTAAGGAAGATGCAACAATATGGGGAAGAGACTCTAGGAATTATTCATCAGAATCATTACACAAGAAATCACTGGGCAAGGGCTACCACTGAAACGATAGTGAAAATAAGGGAGCATGAAACTCCTTGTGTTACTTTGCTTGACCACATGGTCTGAGATTAATATCATTGAGCGTGGATTGTATGAGAATGGTGCATGGCCTGTGGACATTGATTTGGCATATGAAGGTTGCAAATAATCCTTTGGGGGAGCTCTATGCCGTATGTCCTAATGTAAAAGTGACACTTGGTTATGTACAAGAAGAGCAACACTTCTTTGTGCAAGATAGTTCCTCATATGTAGTGATTTTGGGGCTTACAGGAGTGCGTATGGAAACAAAGTGCTTGATGATGGTCTTGCTTATACGAGAGTTAGAAGCAAGGATGGAAGAAAAGAAGTCCAATTTCTTACCATTTGTGTTAATTTTCTTAGGAATCAGGATATGTTTTGAGAGTCTCATTTGCCTCCAAATGCAAGGGAATTCAAAGACCCAGATTTTCACTGACGACTACTCTAATGCGAGGCTACAGTACTCACCTCTTGATGGAACAAAGCTTGTATTTACTTTGGTTATTCTCAAACACCAAACAGTTCATGTTGGTTTAAGCCTATGGAAGCTATGTGCAAGGCTCAATGCATATTTATGAAATGAGCTACTAAGGAATAGAGTGCATTAATGTTGTTAGCTGAAAGTGATGGCATTTGCCACCATAAGGGATAGATGATCATTTTAAGGAAATGTTTTGAGTGTTGCAGACAATTCTGCATTGCTCTTTGTTATAACATCCGAGATACACGCTCAACTTTCTTATATACTTAAAAGGTATATGGTAAATATTATGTTGGCATAGAGAGAGAACATATGAGAGAAAAGAAAGACGTAGGGAGAGAGAGAGAGAGAGAGATAGAGAGATTGACAACACATTAGGGACTGGAATATGGGCCAGTCCCCCCTTGTGGAGTTATATTATTGACAAGGAGCAAGATCCTCCATTACACATAAACCAGTTCTTACTTGTAGATCTTGGAAACAAGATTATGGTTCCTTGCACAGTATACAACCGGGTAACACTTGCACAACTTGGAAGTTGGCACCTTTTGATCCTTCTTGAGTCTCCTTCTCTCCTACACAATATGTGTAGGGCTCTCCTCTTGGAGCTTGATTTCAACAGAGTTTTTTCAGCTCTTGCACCTTCTCTTCTTCTCTTGGAACTTGATTTCAACAGAGCTTCCACAGTTCTTGATTTCAGCAGGGCCTTCGCAGCACTTGCACCTTCTCTTCTCCTCTTGGATGCATACAAAGTGATGCTTCCTTCACCTCCCTCACACCCAAGGAGAGCCTCCTCTTTTATAGGCTTTCAAGAGCTTCTCTTCTTGGAGAGAGACTTGAGTGGATTTTCATGCAAGATGTGGCTATTCCAAGACCTACTCTGCAGTACCAATTTCAAATTTCTCTATGTGTTGTTGCTCGGATGAAAAAACTTCCAACACAAAAGTTGTAGATCTCGCTGTTTCCAATAACCCTAGTGGGCCATTTTTAGAGATCATCTTTCTATCGCGAGATATTTTAAAAATGGATTCACCATATCTTTAAAAAAAAAAAAAACGACTTCTTAAACTATACTCTTAACTTGTGGTCCATGCAACCACCTTAAGGAGAGTTCATTAAATTTCCTTGGGCCTCAACCTTAAGATTGAATTCCACACAAAAGCTTGTGTCATTTTAGACCTTAGAAAGAGAAAATCACTTCTCTCCTCACTTCCAGAGGATCATGTCTCTCGTCTTTCTTAGTGAGAGAATTACCTCTCTCGTCTTTCTTAATGAAAGAAAAGACCTTAAATCTTGACTCGTAAGGGAGAGGATGACCTGAAATGAATGCAATGCTCATTACACATAAGTAAACATTCCCAGGTGTCCCCAAATGCACACATAAATACATATACACAATGCTAATACACTTCCTCTTCTTAGAACTCAATCCATCTTCATTTATGTGTAACTCCTTGGTTCTTGTGTACACTCTTACACTTGGTAGACACTTATTCCCCCCTTCATAACTTGTACTGCCTATACCAGATCTCCCCGTCATAGTGTTATGATCACCTCATTAAGTGATGCACTAGGAATACTGGCCTCTAAATGGTCTCATGGCCATGCTAGATCATCATCAACACTTAAAGAAAAGCGATTCATTAATTTATTAACATAAATTTATTAAATAGAGAATAAGCAATCAATTTAGTGACATCCCTCTAGCTTCTAAACAGTTGACCTCAACTATAGAGGGGATACGTAGTCCTTAAGAAGATCTAGAAAGTCTTGTAGTTCTCTTTCAGTCACATAAACCAAGCGTCCAATGGGGGATAATTCTTAAACTTAACCAGATACTTCCGTAATACCTTATCTGACCTTAGAGTATTGTCCTAATGGTGTAAAATTCTTTCAGGCACAAGGAACTCTTCTGTTTCTTCTACATTAGGTAAATCTTCCTTGATTGGTTCCATTGGAGGTTCTCCAATATAGGGACGTAGTAGACTTATATGGAAAGTATTATGAATGTTCCAATGACTTGATAGATCCAAACAAAAAGTCACATCGTTTATCTTATATGTGATCTTGAAAGGGCCATAATAGCGATTAGAAAGCTTAACCACTTTACCCTTTTGACCTTTCTACTTCTTCAAGTGAGCCTTCTCAAACTTAAGAAGAACACATTGTCCCAACTTGAGATCTATCAGCTTCACGTTTATGCTTCTCTTGTGTCCTTTGGATAGTAGCTTTTACTTGAGTGAAAGTTGTATCAATGTCTCTAACAAACTCATCTACTGCAAAGATCTTATCCTTCGTGAAGAATGGGTGGTAAATGAGGCTTACCATAGATGATCTCAAAGGGTGCCTTACCAATACTAGAGAGCACCGTATTATTGTATGCAAACTCTACTAGAGGCAAATACTTTTCCCATTCTCTTTGATTATCAGAGACATAGGATTTCAAAAGGTCCAGAATAGTAGAATTAGCACTTTCACTCTACCCATCCATTTGAGGATAATAAGAGGATGAAAACTTTAACTTTATCTGGAGGTTCTCGAAGAGAGCTTACCAAAAGAGGCTAATCATGTGGGGATCTCGATCACTTATAATGGACTTAGGCATGCCATGATGCTTGAAAATATGAGCAATGAATAGCTTAGCCATATGATCGACTTTGGTTGTCTTTCGCACAGGTATAAAGTGAGCTTGTTTTACTGAATCTATCAATGATAGTCTAGATTGCATCATTGTCTGCTTGTGTGTGCGATGGAGCTCCATGATAAAGTCCATGGCTATACTTTCCCAAGGCTCATTGGGAATAGGTAATGGCTTTAGTAGACTAGGTAGTTTATGCCTATCCTACTTTACTTTTTGGCATATCTTGCACTCGCTGACATATCTTTCAATATTAGCTCTAAGAGTGGGCCAAAAGAAATATATTTCCAATGCTTGAGTAGTGGGTAGAATACCCCAATGTCTAGCATATGGGGATGCATGTGCTTCATCCATTACCTTGTGTCGCAATGGCAATGCTACACAAATTTCTTGATGATGATATAAATAACCATCTTGAATTGAGTAAGGTGTAATCTATTGACCTGAGTTAAGCTGATCCCATATGGTTGAGAAATTAGAATCAGTTGCATACATTTTGGGTAAATCCATGAACTCGTTATGGTAAACAGTTGTGATTGTGTTCACTTGAGGTCGTCGTGATAGAGCATTTGCTACCACATTTTTAGTTCCAAATGTATGAAGGATTTGAAAATCAAACATAGATAACAAATTTGCCCAGCGCATCTATTTCTTTGAGAGCTTCTTCTGAGTGAGAAAGTATCTTAGACTTTGGTGATCTGTTTTAATAAAACAAAATCTGCACCAAGTAAATAGTGTTCCCATACTTGAAGAGCATGTACCACTGCCATAAGCTCTTTCTCATATACTGGAGCATGTAGCTCATGATCCTTGAGACGTTGGCTCTCAAATGCTACTGCATGATGCTCTTGGTTAAGCACAGCTCCAATGCAATTGCTAGAAGCATCGTAGTGAACTTCAAAAGGTTTTTGAAGATCCAAAACTATGAGAACTAGTTCTTGAGTCACAAGAAACTTAATTCTTTCAAAGGCTTGTAGTTGCCCTGATCCCTAGCGAAAAGGCATTTGCTTCTTAGTAAGATCATGTAGAGGAGATGAAACATATGCAAAACCCCGTATAAACCTCGTGTAGTATGAACATAGGCCCAAGAAACTTCTAACTTCATGTACAGAAGTAGGTGTAGGCCAATCAACAATGGCTCGAATCGTCTCAAGATCCATTCTCACCAAATTGTGACAAACAATATGGCCCAAGTAATGAATTTCCGATAGGAAAAATTCACTCTTCTTAGCATTGACTTGTAGTCTATGCTTGTGAAGCTCTTGAAAAACAATAGATAGATGTTTTCTATTCTCTTATCCTCGAACTGTGAAAATATTAGAATGTCATCAAAGAAGACACCTGTGAACTTTGAGTGAAGTCTGAAAATTCTCTCCATCATTTGATTGAATGCGGCGAGTGAATTAGTCAAACCAAATGGCATGACTAAAAACTCATATAGTCCAAATGTTGTATGAAAAGCTGTCTTATGAACATCTTCAGGTGCTATCCGTATCTAGTGATAGCCACTCTTGAGATCAATGCGACTAAAGATACTAGCCCCTTGCAAATTATCCAAGGTATCATCTATCCTTGAAATAGGAAAACAATTCTTGATTGTGATCTTGTTCAAAGATCTGTAGTCTATGCACATACGAAAAGAATCATCTTTCTTTTGAACAAGTATGACTGGAGAGCAATATGAAGAAGAGCTAGATTGAACTAACCCTTTTTCCAATAGTTCATTTACTTGTTTTAGGATCTCCTCTTGTTGACTTGCACTTCCTCGATAAGGCGGTTGGTTAGGTGGTGAATTGCCTGGGATAAGATCAATTATGTGATCTTTTGGGCACTTAGGAGGTAACTCTCCAAGGAGTGAATCACTAAAAAAATCTTCATATTGTTTAACAAAATCATGTCTAGCTTGATCAATTGAAGAGAGGGGTTCTTTTAAAGTCTGAGACTTAGAAGCATTAGTTGGTATTGTGTGTTCATTAGAGGCATCAAGTACCCTTGAATCATTACCTTCTTTTGACTCTCTCACAAAAATCATGTACGCAGAAATAGCTTTCTTCATTTCTTTAGAAATGCTAACATGACTAACCATTGGCACAAGCCAATCTCCAACATCAGCAATGCATACTATGTTTTGACCCTTGAATTGAAATGCAGAGGTCTTCTTAACAAAATCAAGAAGAGGTCTACTCTTGTAATGCCAAGGCATGCCTAAGATAACATCACAGTTACCAATGGGTGCAAGTAGAAAAGATTCTTGGTCGTGATGTAATCCCCAATTCTAAGATTCAACTTCCCTTGGATTGGAGTAGAATTGGTTATAAGTCCTTCAAATGCCAAACCTGATCCAATTGGTGTTCCCAATTGATCCTGGGGAATTTGTAGCCTTTCAACAATATCTGCTAACACAAAATTATATGTGGATCCTGGATCAAAGAGTATCAAAACTCGTTGATTGTTGAGTGTCCCCCAACCCTTTAAGAGTTGTATTTTCTTCTCATTTGAATGAGTGTCAGCTTGCACATCCAAAAGACAATTTGAGGATGGTGGGGGAGGATCTTTAACTACAGTTTCTTCCTTCCTTTTGTGAGGATAATCACGCTTCATATGCCCTAACTCACCACAAAGAAAGAACCTTCCTTCGCCTTTGTACTTTTGTATCTCAGAGGGTGAGAGATACTTGCGCTTCTTCTTGTTACCCTCTAGCTTTGAATATTGGTCATGGGTAAAGATAGGTCTTCTTCGATTAGTCATGTCTCTTGTTTGATCATAGAGCTGCTCTTATCTAGTTCTAGAAGAACCCATTTCCAACTTTTGAGATGTACGAGGTGTATGAAAACTTTCATCTATGATGGCAGATTCCATCATGTGAGATAAGGTTTCATGTGGATACACCTTCATGGTTCTGTGTAAATGAGGGAGTAGGACATCTTCAAACTTCCTTTTTTTCTCTTCATCATTGATCTCCATGAAAGGAGTAACCTTGAGAAGAGTAGACCAAAACTTGTCCACATAACTAGTGACCTTTTCATGCTCTCTCTGGCATAGCCAATTCCACTCCTTCTTGACATCATTCTCAAAATTAGGAGGCAAGAACTGAGCATAAAACTTCTTCTTGAACTTTTCCCAAGCCATAGGTTTCCTTCCTCCAAAATGAGAGTCAACCACCAATTGCTAGTGGTGTCTTTCAAGTGCATGCCTATATGCCTAATCTTGGACTTTTCTGAGAAATTACCATAAGAAAAAACAACTTTAAATTGCCTGACAAAGGCTAATGCCTTGGCAGGATCTCTCTTACCAGAGTAAGAGTCAAACTTTATGTCCTTATCCCCAAACTTGAAAGTCTTAGTCTTCTTAAGCTTGCTCCTCTTATGCTCCCTCTTTGTCCGTTTGTGGATTGCACGAGACTTAGATCTAAGAGAGTAAAAACTAGAAGGCAATGAGGAGGAGGAGGAACCTGAGTAATCGGGGGAGTATCTGTTGCTGAGGGAGATGACTCCCTCCTTATCCGCCTCACTCGAGATGAGGTCTTTTTACTCTTCTTGACTTGAGAGTCCTTATTCCTTCTAGGAAGCTTCTCAGCAATTGGGTGCTTTATACCTTCACCCATCAATTAGTGCAATGGTGTTTCCTCCAATATCACCATCTTTTGCAGGATTCGGTCCTTCATAAATAGCTTCTTCCCTTGCCCTTAAGCTATCAATCAATTGACGTACTTTGGGAATTTTCAACAAGCTACGATATTTTGTCAATTGAGCATGTAATTGCTCGCTTGTAGGCACATCATCATTTGCCATCTTTACCTTCTTCTTCCAAGGATCGCTTTACTTTGAGAAAATCAAAGAGACATGCTCTGATACCACTCTTATAAGATCTGAGACACATGCTCGACTTTCTTATATACTTAAAAGATATATGGTAAATATTTTGCTAGCACGTAGAGAGAACATATGAGAGAAAAGAAAGATGCCGAAAGAGAGAGAGAGATAGAGAGAGAGACTGACAACACACTAGGGACTGGAAGGTGGGCCAGTCCCCCCCCTTGTGAAGTTATATTATTGACAAGGAGAAAGATCCTCCATTACACATAAACCAGTTCCTACTTGTAGATCTTGGAAATAAGATCACAGTTCCTTGCACGGTACACAACTGGTTAACACTTGCACAACTTGGAAGTTGGCACCTTTCGATCATTCTTGAGTCTCCTTCTCTCCTACACAATATTTGTAGGGCTCTCCTCTTGGAGCTTGATTTCAGCAGAGCTTCCATAGCTCTTGCACCTTATCTTCTCCTCTTAGAACTTGATTTCAGTAGAGCTTCCACAGCACTTGATTTCATCAGGGCTTTCGTAACACTTGCACCTTCTCTTCTCCTCTTGGATGCATACAAAGTGATGCTTCCTTCACCTCCCTCGCACCCAAGGAGAGCCTCCTCTTTTATAGGCTTTCAAGAGCTTCTCTTTTTGGAGAGAGACTTGAGTTGATTTTCATGCAAGATGTGGCTATTCCAGGACCTATTCTGCAGCACCAATTTCAAGATATCTTTATGTGTGTTTCTCGGGTGAAAAAATGTCCAAAATAAAAGTTATAGATCTCCTTATTTATGATAACTTCTCTCCTCACTTCCAGAGGATCATGTCTCTCATCTTTCTTAGTGAGAGAATTACCTCTTCTGTCATGTCTTTCTTATTTCTGATAACTTCTCTCCTCACTTCCAAAGGATCATGTCTCTCATATTTCTTAGTGAGAGAATTACCTCTCTCATCTTTATTAATGAAAGAAAAGACCTTAAACCTTGACTTGTAAGGGAGAGGATGACCCCAAATGAATACAATGCCCATTACACACAAGTAAACGTTATACATATACACAATGCTAATGCACTTTCTCTTCTTAGAACTCAATCCATCTTCATTTATGTGTAACTCCTTGGTTCTTGTCTTACACTTGGAAGACACTTCTTTCCCCCTTCATAACTTGTACTCCCTGTACTAGATATCCCTGTCACAGTGCTCTGATCACCCCATTAAGTGATGCACTAGGAATACTGGTCTCTAAATAGTCTCATGGCCATGCTTGATTATCATCAACTCTTAAAGAAAAGTGAGTCATTAATTTATTGACATAAATTTATTAGATAGAGAACAAGCAATCAATTTAGTGACACTCTTAATCCACGAAAGTCCTATGGGTTGTTACTAGGCCATATGGTTAGCTCGGACCCAAAAAAGACAAAGGTTATAGTCACTATGAGTCCGCCACACACTCCAAAAAGGTACATAGCTTTCTGTCATCATCAGTGGGATATTATCACAGATTTATCAATGCATTGGTAGAAAGAACATTGCCATTGCTAAACCTCTTATCTTTTAATTATCTATTTAATTGGAGTGAAGCATGTCAAGAATCTTTTGAGGATGTGAAGGAGGAATTAGTGAAAGTGCCAATCCTAAAAGCACCCCAAAAGAGATAAGGTCTTTTATATATTTTCAGTAGCAACAATGCATAGTATTAGTTGATGTTTAGCCCTAAATTGGGATGATAAATGGTATCATTCAATTGCCTTTGCTAGTCATAAATTTGGGATATCTAAAATTAGTTATACTTCTATGGAGAAATCGTGCCTTGGAATGGTTTTGTTACCGTGTTTCCGCAGCATAGAGGAGCGAAAAGTAGAAAAAAATGGAAATAGCAAAAAAGGCACAGGATAAAAGAAGAAAAAGGCACCTTGATCGGTAACTAGTCCCTGAAAAATTCAAATGTTCAGGCACAACCCTCAGGAAGCTTCGGTGTCGGCCCGAGACAACAAAAGAGAAAAAGGCCGCACCATTAAAATGTGGAAGTGCCCCCGAATTTTTGTAAAAGAGTGCCAGGCTCGCTCCTGTGCAAAGTGTACACATTAGTTGGGAATAGGATAAATTAGAATGGTAGGAAATGGGAAAAAGGGCCTAGGCTACGACCGGCCATGTAAAAGAGGGAAAAGGGGATGACCGCCCAAGAAGGATTTAGGGCTTTGTATATAAAGTTGAAAAGTGAATGAGAAGCTCATTCTTTGGTGTGTGGCAAAAATATTCTTCTTCTTCCTCTCTTCTTCTCTCCTTGCTTGTGTGTGCTCTTGAGAGAGGGAGTGTGAGAGTGTGAGGGAGTGAGTGTGTGTGAGAGTGAGGGGTCAAGAGGGTGAAGCTCTTCACCATCTCCTCTTCTCTTCTTCTCTTCTCTTCTCTTCTCTTCTCTTCTCTTGCGCACGCGGCTATGGAGGATAGAGCTTGGAGATGGAGGAGGCTTGAGGATGCTTGAGCTAGCATCAAGAATCGTGGAGCTACCGGAGTGCAAGAGAGAGGAGGGTACTCGATTGGGCATCAAGGTAAGCTCACTACACTCGTAGGATCGACGTGCATCGGCTAGGTGAGAGATAGCCATTAGAGCTCGCTTGGAATGCTTGAAACAATAAACGGTCCGTGGGTCTTGGCAATTGAGCGAAAGCTCCCACATTTTGGTTCCGTTTGTCGGGACCAACGGATTCAAGCTTGAGCACTTGCGCGCCTCATATCGAGCATCGAAGTAGGGTATTCATCCCTAAAACGAAGCTTGAGATAGGTAGGAAGTTGGGTGTTTTTTATCTTCAAAACATGTAAGTATTTTGGGATATTCTAGTTGTTTGATGATTGGAAAACATGGAGACATTAGTTCAGTGTTTTACTTTCGATTTATGTTGTGTTTAGAGTAGGTTAACAGTAGGAAATCACACCTGAGAGGCAGGGGGTTTGCTGTTGTGAATCAGGGAGAAAATCGGGGAAAACAGGGGGAAAATGGAGGAAATGCGCTTTTGAATGTGTAGGAATCGCTAGGAGAGTGATCTGTAGCATTCGAGGAATGACCAGCAAGGTTATAAGTTCTGGAAGGGCAAGGAAATTCTCATTTGCAACCAGCTGAGAGAGAGAGAGAGAGAGAGCATGGGTGACCGTTCGATCGATCAGGGCACGGCGTGATGTTGCATTCGGCGATCCCCAGGTACATAGATCTCTCCCCCACCACTCCAACATCATTACTAGTGAATTTTGTGGTTTATAGTCATCGATATCTTAAGATTTTGGACGAATCCGTGCTCGAAAGTGCATCGGGCCGATGGAATTGGACACTCGACTCAGTGTCCGATTCCCAGAATCGAATGCTCGAACGGACCAACCCGTCCGACTCGGACACTCGGACGCTCGGACTCGGATGCTCGGACTCGAACACTCGGACGCTTGGACTCGCACACTCAGATACTCGAACTCGGACGCTCGAACTCGGACCAACCCTGTTCGATCAGATGAATTAGGACACGTCAGCAATCGGACCACCCTGTCCGGTCCGATTCCCAGAATCGGACCCAGCCCACAATCGGACCACCCAGAATCTGACACTCGGACGCTCGAACTCGGACGCTCAAACTTGGACCAACCCTGTTCGATCGGATGAATTAGGACACGTCAGCAATCGGACCACCCTGTCCGGTCCGATTCCCAGAATCGGACCCAGCCCACAATCGGACCACTCAGAATCTGACACTCGGACGCTCGGACTCGGACGCTCGAACTCAGACCAACCCTGTTCGATCAGATGAATTAGGACACGTCAGCAATCGGACCACCCTGTCCGGTCCGATTCCCAGAATCGGACCCAGCCCACAATCGGACCACCCAGAATCTGACACTCGGACCAACCGCGTCTCCAACCGCGTCTGATTGGACCACTTGTCTGATTTTCTAAAATCGGACACCTAACCCCCATCCGATTCTGAGACTCGGACTACTCAACTCGGACCCACCTGGTCCGATTCCTAAAATCGGACCACTGGTAAATCGGACGTCCAATTCCTAGATTCGGACACACAAAAAAAAAGGAGGGAAAAAACATCAAAACTTGACCCCCACGAGCGACTGGAAGCGCAACCCGCTCCAGGATGACATGGCGAACGCCTTGTAGGCAGTTCCCAATGTAGGAGTCAAGACCAAGGGACAGTGCTGGAGCACTCCCCAGTGACCCTGCCCCCTAGCGAACGATAAGAAGCAGCGCAGACCCTAGAACCCACTAGAATGACCAGGATTTGAGCAACAAAGCCTATCAGGCTCGAAACGAGTGAGAGTGAGTAAGACGTCGAGGAATTGCTTGCGGCGCTCACTTTGAATTTCCACACTTAAAGCACACTTAAAAAAGCTGAAAGCCTGATTGGACACAGGTGCACGAGAAATGACACACTCACCGAGTGACCATAACTTGAGTTTTGTATTCAATAATCAAAGGAACTCACTCAGATAAATCACTCAAGGAACCCACCAATAGGAGAGAACCCAAGATATAGACAAACAAGTAAAGCGTAGGGTAGAACCAAGCAAGGAGCGCCGACGACAAGGATCGGTCACGACTATTCAACCTGATCGACAGCGCAGCGGGGCACAAGAATTCGACCATGACGGAAGAAAGCTCAGACAATCGGTCTAATGAGGAGCTCGATTTGAGTGCATTCCTAGATGCTATACAGCAGATGGTGAGCAGTTACGACGCGCACGCCCAGTACGAGCACCGCGGCAGGACAACAGATGCAATCATTACAGACCTAGAGGAGGAAAGAAGGCTAGCCCGCAAGGCATTGCAAGGCATAGCGGATTATAATAGGGGTCAACAGGCTAGGAGCCAAAGGCAAAGCATGGAGCTGCATGAGGTGCAGCGAGTGCTGAACTTGGCTGGCCGAAACCGAATAGACCACGAGAGAGCGCTAGAGGGAGACCTGACACTGAGCGAGCTCCTCATGAAATGGCTGCTTGATAACACCGCAGTAGAGTAGAGTGCCACCACACTAGCTATGTCTCTGCTTGCAGGATTTGGGGCAAACCAGGGCTCAAAGAGCCATGCCAAAATACCGATTGTTGCCAAGCAACTCGACAAGTACCAACCGCATGACAATCCGTACAGTTTTATTGAGCAGTTTGAGCAAGTCTGCGAAGCCAACGGCCTCAACGACTAGACTCAACTTTTGCAAGCATTCGGGCTTTGCTTAGGCGACAAGGGTAGGATGTGCTATACAAGCCTGGATGCCGTGGAACGAGCCAACTTCAATAATCTCAAGGATCTCTTCGTCAAGAGGTTTGCTGAGCCCGGATACTCCGATAACCTGCTGGTACGCCTGATAAATGACAAGTAGAAAGAAAAGGAGGACATCCGCGACTACGTGACCCTTGTGAGAAGTCTCTTTAAGAGAATCCCTCTAGGCGAGCGACCGCCTGACAAAGTAGTTTCAACTGTATTCATCAGCGGAATTAGAGACGAGGAGTTATACAAGGCATTGGCATGCAATTCAAGCTTACAGCAGGACATGGTGGCTAGAGTTTTTGAGGAAGCCATTAGAGTCGATGACTAGCTGAAAGAGCGGAGCTCTAGGAGCTCAAATCTAAAAGAGACCAACCCATGAAGCTTAGAGAGAATGTCAACCTCTAGTGAGCGGTCAAACCCATCATCCCAAGATAAGGGGAAGGTCACCGAGACAGACCAAGGCTTGGTTGAGGTCAAGATGGAATTAGCCAAGATACAAGACATGTTGAGATGACCAACGCGCCCGCACATCCAGTGCGTGTACTGTGGCGAAAACCACTTGCCGGTCGAGTGTCAAGACCCTAGGTCAAGACCTTGTGCTAACTGCGGTAGGTTCGGCCACGATATCGCACATTGCAGACTACCATGAAGACTTCCATACTCGCAACCCTATGGCCAGCCTTATCTAGCTAACAGGCGGCAACCATTCTTCGAAAGGGGAGCCCCATTGGCTCTACCCGCTTCTAATGATATGAAACCAGCTGTACCTAGAATGGACATAAATCCTACATGCATTCCTAGACCGCTTGGTCCTTATGTGACCCATCCACCGAGTGATGCTCCAGTACACTACGTGGAGGAGCCGAATGATGAAGAGATCTACATATACCCTTACGTCTCGCATGACGACGAGGGC
The DNA here is from genome assembly GCF_053477565.2 of Lygodium microphyllum. NCBI lineage: Eukaryota > Viridiplantae > Streptophyta > Polypodiopsida > Schizaeales > Lygodiaceae > Lygodium > Lygodium microphyllum. Next base: position 75,638,758 of record NC_141157.1, on the reverse strand, counting down.
AATGCAATACTCATGGATTATCGACCTGTGCCGATGATGGCGTTAGGACAAGGATGGGATAGAGGCCTAGGAGGGCAGCCACACCACAGGATCCAATCACTTATTGGACTTGCGGACACCCCGGTCATGTCTCATCACGTTGCCCTGAAAGAGAGCAGCAAAACAGGGACAAGGCTGACCAAAGGTGTGCAAAGTGCAGAATGACCCATCTTTTCATTGACTGCCCAAAGCGGAAGCCATCCTCTAGCTCAGCTAATTTGCCATCCATCCCATTGGGGCTGTTTGGTGTCAAAAACCCTGATGGGGAGGCCACACCTATTCTCTTGTGAGTTATGACCCAAGCCCAAACGAAGCAGGCCGGCATCTCTCTGCCAGGACCTAGCAATCTTGATGCAACCTCAATAGGAAAGAAAAGCCACAGGCAGAAAAAGAAGAGATCGGAAGCTAAGGTCGCATTAAAGACCAAGAGTGCTACGTCTTTACCTACTGGGAAGAAAGTCTCAGACGCGGAGGCAGAGACTTCAGCCCCTAAGACAGCCGAAAAGTGAAGCGCTAAGATAGGGGAATACCCGCATCCAAAGCGACAATTAGAGGCCATAGAAAAGGTGAAGGAATGGGTGAGGGAGGTTCAACAGCATCTCAAAGATCCTGAACCCATCATAGAGGACGAGGTCGATGATCTCTCCAGCATAAGCACGCCAATGTCATTGCCTCAACCTAAGTCGGTTGAAGCCACTGTGCCACAAGCAGTGCCACTGAGACCAAGCCTAGACATAACAGAGCCGCAGATCAGCCGCGGCCATTGGCCTGGCAAGTCTAGACTAAAAGAAGGACAAGTATCTGACGATCTCTTGACCACGCTAGTGACCACCCCTGTAACACTTAGCTTGGGGGATCTGCTTAAGCAGCATCCTGCCCTATAGCAAGACCTTAAGCAGTGGATCGAGGGATCACAAGAGCAGGTCACGGCAGACCCTCGAGACCAGGATGCAGAAACACAATTGCCAAGCCTGACGCTGCACTCCGTGCCTAAATCTTTGCACATCAACGCCTTTTGGGAAGGCTCTAAGATGCACGCAGTCCTGCCAGTCCTAGCCCTGGGTGACACAACAAGGAAGGGAACCGTAGACACGGGAGCCGGCATTAGTGTGCTTAGCCACGCAGTGCTGCAGACTTGGGGAAACCTGCCTATCGAAGCTGCTCGGTTTAACGTCACACTAGCAAACAGTATGAGAGTGAGGCCATTCGGGGTCCTAAAGAATTGGCCAGTGAAGATCGCAGGTGTCCAGTTCTCTGTCAACTTTATAGTCATGAAGGGAGTGGACTACAATGTCCTATTAGGCCGACCCTGGATGCGCAATGCTAGAGTCATCGAAGATTGGGGTAACGGCTTGATCTTCCTTGGCAATAGAAGTGACGCCGTAAGAATAGAGATGGACACTTGGAAGGCCTCACCAGTCGACCTAGATGCCATCTTTGCTATGCTCAAAGGGAACACTTAGGTCAGGAAGCCCTATGGGTCCTTGACCAAGTATATCCCATGCCCAGAGGATGAGCGGGATTGGATGCACGTTCTCGCTACAATCGACCTGCCATTCTCAGACCATAAGGCGTATGAGTAGGCCATCAAAACGATCGGCAAGACAAACGAAGCACTCTCTACACCAGTGTGGGAGCTTTCACTCAACCGCCAAGGCCCACGGACCGCTTATTGTTTCAAGCATTCCAAGCCGAGCACTAATGGCTACCTCTCACATAACCGACGCGCTATCCATATCTATGGGTGTAGTGAGCTTACCTCCGTGCCGTTCGAGTTACCTCCTCTCCTGCGCACTCCGGTAGCTCCACGATCTAAGTGCAAGCTTCAAGCAAGCTCCATCCTCAAGCTCCACGCTCCAAGCTCCATTGCCACGAGCAAGACAAGAGAAGAGAAGAGAAGAGAAGAAGAGAGGAGAAGATGGAGAGCTTCTCCACCCCACGGTCCCTCACCCTCACACACTCACTCCCTCACACTCTCACACTCCCTCTCTCAAGCACAAGCTCAAGCAAGCAAGAAGAAGAAGAAGAAGAAGAAGAAGAGGAGAGCTACTTTTGGCCACACGCAAGAATAAGCCTCTCATTCACTTTTCAACTTTATATACAAAACCCTAAATCCCTTTTGGGCGGTCATTCCCTTTTCCCTTTTTTACATGGTCGGCCGTAGCCTAGGCCCTTTTTCCTATTGTCCTTCTATCTTCCTAGCTTCCTTTCCACCGCCCGTCTACATTTACAAATTGCACGGGTGAGAGCCCGACGCTCCTTGAATTAAACCATGATGCGCTTGTGCTCTTTTACAAAAGTTTTGACTTGCGCTTTTCCTTGTGCGCCTTTCTCCCTTATTTAGGACCTTCTCCTTGTGCGTCTTTGTCTTCCGTTTCTCTTTGCCTTTGCCTTGGCCTTTGTCTTTGTCTTCTACTTTAGCTTTTCCGGATTTTCCACCTTCGTTCGTTTGAGGGTTAACATTACCCCCTACTAGACGAGTGCCAATCCCATGGCACTTACCGTCGTAGGTAGCAGGCTGTAGCATGCACCAAAGACGTGGGTGACAAGGACGCCTGTGGTTTCCGTGGAGGAGTGTTGGTGGTGGTATGGAACAAGGTCCTGGGAGCCTGTTGGTGGCCAAGGTGGCTGGTGGAAGGTTGTTGGAGTTGGTGGTAGGGCTATTCTGTGTTGGGGATTGCATTGATGGCCAGCACAAGTGTTGGTTTGTTGGGGATTCTGCTCATGACGATTCTTTGCGGGCTTGTCGGATGGTAAGGGATAAGCATTCAGAGTTGGGTATTGATGAAGAGCGAACAAAACTTTTCGTTGGAGTCTTCAACACCTGTAAGTGAAAACCTCTCATGTGGTCTCTCCCTAAGGGTAGTGCTAGTCTTCGCTATTGTGCACAAGACATAGTGCAATTAGTTTGGGAGGCAGGTCAAACTCTAAGCAAGCTGAGAGTATTGTCCTGCACTTGAGGACCCAAACTGTGTATATACTTCGGTGCAAGTATTATGTGAGTGCTTGTGCATACTTAAATATTACTTAGTTAGAAGACTGTCGGCCTGGTTCCTTGTATAGCAATGGGTCAGTGAAGCAACGGGCTAAGTTGATGGAAAATTTTGTCGATGAAGACGGGGATACACTTGAAGATTGCTTGAGACATCATTATGGTCTTGTCAAGGCCATGTAGCATAATTGAGCTCCGCAATGTCTAGCTCTTGGTAGCCAGTGACTACTTGTAGTGCTTGAAAAGTATAGTGTACTTTTCCAGTGTCTTTCATGCCTTGCTTACCACTGTTGATTGTAATGGCATTGAGATCGAGTGCAAAAGAAATGGCAAGTGGTTCAGGGTGACAGGTCTAACCAAAGGCGAGGCGAGCTCCCTTGGTATGTCCTACCCTTGATGTGCCCTGAATAATTGTGGGGGATATACAAAGGGCTAGGGAATTAGGGACGGAGCCAGCTGACCAAGGTCACTGGGCATACCTAATTTGAGGACCCCTAGGTGCGATGCTGTGATCGTGTGTGCTTTTTTTTCTTTTTTCTTTTTTCTTTTTTTTTTCTTTTTCTTTTTCTTTCTTTCTTTCTTTCTTTCTTTCTTTCTTTTTTTCTTTTCTTTTCTTTTCTTTTTTCCCCTTTTTTTTGGGAAAAAGTGAATACAATCAATGCCATACATTGAGACGTTATCCTTTCATTTGGATTGAGAAATGTTGGGATTCAAAGGCTATGAAGAATTGATAGTACAGAGATGATTGTGTCACCAGCATTGATGCTAGAGGAACTATTGTTGAGATGAAGAGAAACACTTGAGATTTTGCAAACCTCTTTGTAACTTGTGAGACATCGAACAATTGAGGTAGCACTTGGAGTGAGCTATGTATGGACAAGGGCAGAGCATTTTACGAATTGAATCCTAGATGATGAAGAGACGTTCGCCCTTGTTGAGAGCGTGGCTCCTGCCCGAACATAGAGTTTGGCCAAGAAGGAGGAGGTAATCGATGATTATGCTTTGGCCATGCTCAGTTGCAATATGTGCTTTTTCTACAAAGGTGTCCTTGGGTTCTCATCCAGTTGTGTTTTTGTCATGGCTTTTGTTTCTTGGTATTCTTGTCACTTCCTGCATAATGGTTCTTTGTGGGGTTGGTGGTCTTGTGGTGACTTGGATATTAAATGCTTCTAGACATTGACCTGTGTCATTCTGTATTCACTTGTCACTTCGTGAGAGTATATGCTCTCTTGCGTTAAGTACATCGAACAAATGCAATCATGTTAAGACATAATTTTTCAGAATGCTATGATGCCCATCCCTCTACTTGTTAAGGTCGCATACATTAACGGTAGATGAAGGAAGTGTGTACAAGTGGGGATCTTGCCCCTTTACTCATCAAAAACAAAAAGTTATGGCATGATGACATGTCAACCTACTTGTACATCATAGGGGCTTAGTCGATAGGTACTAGCCAGGGTGAATCTGGTTGGCTAGGCGACCGGGGCAGGGCTCCCATGAGGTTGGGCAGGAAATATGTCGGCTGGGACATGAATGGTGTAGTCCTGGGCCACGACCGTTTCCAAAATGTCTTTAAACAGTTCATTAAAGTCTTCCTTGTCCCAGGCCGCCTTTTCTGCCCTTGAGCATCTGGTGCCTAAGCGTACGTTGGGGGTTTGTGCCACTGGTGTTGCCACATTGTGTGCGCCTCCTTGAGCGTCCGCTCCCCTGGCCCGTGGCTTCTTCGATTTTCGTCTGGGAAAGTGTCGCTTAGGGCCGTGTTTCTTGGCGTACCTTTTAAGAGTGGGCACATAGCGCACCGGCGGAGGGGCGTGTGCTGCCTGTTCCCGTCTGTGGAGAGCATCCTTGCAAGCCAACTGCCCTTGGTTCTCCATGTTTTCCTCACGAGGGGACCAACAAGGTGCGAACCAAGGGTTAGACCTTGATACAGGATACAACTGTTCGCATGGAAGGGATTTTAGTGTGGTTTATCAAGCGCATATGACAAGAAGGGGAGGGGTGAGGCATGCAGTGTTTGTTGTAGAGGGATGGCCCCCATGATGATGTTTGTTTTGCCTCCAGCCATTAGCAGATATTGGCTTATTCTAAGTTGTGTGGACTGGTTGTCATGGAGTGGGACAGAGCACATCCTCAAAAGGATAGACCAAAAAAGGGAAGAAGGTGTATAGAAAGGGACTACACCCTGTCTACACCATCAGAGTTGTTGGTCAAGGCTTCCTATGGTGGTAATGTGGGTTGCATGCGACTTGAGGAGCTTAGCGTGTCAGACCCAACTCTTCTCCCTGCGCTTAGTATCATTGCTTGTGTGTGTTGACATTGTTTATACACGGTGACACAAAAATCAGTGTTTATTTATATACGTATTTATGAATCCATGTCACTTCACGAGGATAAGAACCAATTGTAGAACTCGGGGTTGTACTGGAGCGTGGCACACGCATCCAGCACTTGTGGTAGCTTACTTAGTACCGATAGATATTTTGCCACATCGAGCAGCATGGAACCTTGTCCGAGTCTACTGGCAACATGTAACTCCTCCTCAGTGAGAACCTTATCAATCAACGGGCTCTCTAGGCTAGTTCCAGCTAAGTCTGTACCCCAAATGTCAGTTAGCACTCGAAGGGAAGTTGGTGCCACATAGATTGGGTCTCTTTGAGACCGCCATTTGGCCAATTGCTCCTCAGAGACTGTCATGATCTGCGCCCCTAGTTTGCAACGCGGCATTCGCACCAATGCTACTCAAATTGACTCTGGCCTACTGACAGTCGCTTTAGTTGCTCTATGTCTAAAAGATTTGGTCGGCAGAGCACTTCATTGAACGTGAAGGTTAAGTGCAGTTTGTCAGCCTCCTCGTCAGAGATGAGTCACATGCGTTCATGTAAGAGCTTGTTATAGTGCTCGTCAAGATGTTCTTGCTCTTCCCAAGATAAGGGGAATGGCAAGTATTCTTTGAGCTGCTCCTTAGGGAATGCGCCCATGTCCGGAAGGACATAGACACGTGTGAACACTTTGAGCTTAGCATCCCACTCAGTTAAGCATTCTATGACACTTTTATGTTCGACGAGGGCTTGCTCGATTGCTATCTCATGCAAGGATCTAGGAGTTTGCCTAGGCTCTAGCATAGCTAGGGGTTCAGGCCTATATGAGCAAGATTGGTTAACGCTAGGATTGCTCATGCTCTTGGGGTTTCCATGTTTCTCTTGAGGCTTTGTTATTGCGTCATGGTTCTCCTTGGGTGTGACTGGTGCGAATTCGTCACCCTGTCGTGATAGTGTTGTATCCACTCTTGATTTGTCAATGCGAGTTCTATTGTCAGTGGATAGAGTGTTGCCAGCAACAGCCATTGATGGTAACGACTGCTTTGATTTGTTGGAGCACACGGATGTGTCTAAGGTTTCACCGCTATTAGGAGAGGCATTAGTGGGCTCATTGGTGGATGGACTCGATGCTTTATTCATCAGCTCTCCAGCACTCTTCGCCCCAATGTCCTTGGGGTCCGCAACCACCTGCGACTGTTGTTGTTTTCATTGTTTCCTCCTCTTTTTCTTGGTCAGCACAGGTGCATCTAATGTCTCAAGACCCTGGGCTATATTGACCGTTGATGTGCTTGGTCGGGCCTCAGCATTTCCCTTCTCTAGAGGGTTCTCATGGGACCTAGTCATGGCCTGCGGAGTAGCCTTGCCAGGTTGCATGGGTACAACTGTCTCCCTTTTGGGGGAGTCTAGCTCTTCCACCCGTTCCCCTGTGCTTAACTCCTCTAGCCCAAGTTTTAGGCGCTTTGGAAGTGCTGGAGTTGTTAAGGAGGTAGGTCGCAACACCTCCTTCACAGGTAAACCACTAAAGACACGTTCCGCAAGGGGCATTGTCACAGCCAAGGGATGTGACTGCTGTGATCCCTAATTGGAAGTAGTGGCGGCTAGTCCAGTGGGTTGGCTACTCTTGGTGGATTGTGGTGTCAGGTCCCTAGGGCGATCGGAAGTGGTCATGTCTTTTGTTGCCCTTTGAGCATTCATCTGTGTGGATCAAGCATGAGTTGATCTGGTCACATTGGGTTGCACAGGCATATCCTTGGGCAGAGAGCTACGGCTAGTGTCATGTCCCCCCTCTTGGATATTTGGAAGCTTTGATGGAGATAGAGATTGGGAGTGAGCAGCCGTCATTGACGACTGTTGTTGTGCTTCCTGTGTCTGCTTGGAAAAAGACGATGTAGGAGATCTAGGACTCTTAGGTGGACTTGGCACTGGCTGAATGATTTGCTCAAGGCTATTAGACTATTGTGCCATTTGCTTTGTTGAGTGATCAGCCTTGCCATGAGCAATGTTGTGCCTATGAGGCCTGTTATCCTCTTGGAAAATCAAAGGCTCTTTGGGTATTAATGGCTTTTGTGCTGCACACTCAATGGCTACATATGACATCTACTTATTAAGCATGCTAGGTTGAGGCTCTTTCTTTCGAACACTCATGTCTGGTTTCTTGCCTCGAGACCTAGAGTTTCTCTTAGGTTTCCTCATGTGCTTCATTGCTTTTGATGCACTCTTGCCTTCAGCTGATAGAGGTGGTTTAGCAGGGAATTTTGGTACCCAAATCCATTGGTTACATGCGTAGTACCCTTGAGCACGTAGCAACGCTTTGGATATCCATCGCGGCATTGTGCTGACCCTCCATCGATGCCTGCGTCTATAAGGCTTGGGCTTCTTTTGGGGTCTTCTACGATATTTGTAAGTCCAAAGCCTGTCCTTGGCATTGTCTCTTGACCTTGTTTTTTCAGGCTTGGCCTCACTCACTGGTTCTCGTTGTTCGACCTGTGCTTGTATCAGTATTTCCAACAAGTCCTTGCTCTCGTTAGTAGGCTTGACTATTACGTCAGCACCTTCCTTGCCTTTCCCTTGAGGTTTGATGAGGTCACCCTTGCTAAAGGTTGTGACTATCCTTACACCCGGTAGTGTCAAGTGTATCCTCTGTGCTACATAGTCGGCCTCACACTTAGTCGCCCTCTTGAAGGGTCTTCCTAGGAGGGTTTCTTTCCCGCAGCTAGCATTATTTGGAGGAACATGAAATAGGATAGGCAAGCTTTCCGTTTCAATTGTCGCAAGGACTTTGCACTTCCCTATGAGTGTTTGTGGGTGTCCCCCATAAGGGCTAAGAGTTGCACTAGTCGGTGTGAGCTCTGGTTGGCCTAGTAGGGTCCATGATTCATAGGTCAAGATGTTAAAATCTGCTCCTTCATCAATCAGAGCATCAATAGTATGCTCTCTTTTCACGGTGAGTTTGACCCTAAGATAAGCAGGTGGTACTATGTCTTCATCTTCTAGGTCCTGGCTTGTAAATTTAAGCCTTTTGATAGATGCCCTTGAGTCCCCACTTGCATGACCAGACGTGGATTCTCCACCAATGTCTTGGGTTGTCTGTGCAGTGTTGCTCAAGGTACATCTCTCGTCAAGAGTGTCATGTCTAGTCATCTTGGCATTTGTAGCTTGCTGATGTTGCCTTTCGCTCTGACTAGACATGGTATGAACACAATGTCTTTGTGTTCTCGTGGTGTGGCCTTTTTTCCCTTGATGGCTAGATTGGCCCATTGATGTTCTAGGGTCTTTGTTTCTCTCTATTTGGGTATGGGCTTTTGGTTGCTCTTTTGCAAGTGAGAATCCATGCTCATGTAGAGCCATTACTACACTAGGGTCCAATTTGGAGGACCTGTCACGGCGCACGTTTTCCCTCCAACCTACTTGGGGGAGGTGCGGAGGGGGCAGAGCCCCCTCTGTGGGGGTCCGTGGGGGGGGCAGTCCCCCCCGGGCCGTAGGGCCGTTACGGTAAACACCATTCTCAATTTGGAGGACCGTTTATAGCCAAAATTTGAACTACTTGCTCTAAGTTTCAGCCCAGTGATGGATCTGTGATGTGCCTTTAGCTCTACGTGGTCTTTGGGGTCAATTTCGGGGTTTAGATGCGTCAGAGTTTGTGCTCTAGATACCTGTCCAATTTGATAGTTTTCTGTCCGATTCTCAGATGTCCGATTTTCATGAGTCCGATTATCAGAATCGGACGTCCGATTTTGGGTTGGTCCGATCGGACCAGTGGTCTGATTTTGGTCACGTCTGATTCTGGAAATCGGATCGAAAAAGTGGTCCGATTCTGGGACTCGGACGGCCTGGTCCGATTTTGGGTGGTCCGATTTTGGACTGATCCGATTCTGGGTGGTCCGATTTTGGACTCGTCCGATTCTGACTAGTCCGATTCTGGGACTCGGACGGCCTGGTCCGACGGCGGGGATGGCGGCCCGCGAGTTGTGCGCGATGTCTCTAGGTCAATGTCTACTCCACAGAATCATCCAGCGCCTTCCAAATAGGTACAAAACACTATAAGGAAATGCCAAACATGCCTGGAATCACTATGGTGCTCAAATCAAACGGCACTCTAAGGATCTGTGCCCCTATTTCCCTGTTTTGGCCTGTTATACAGCAACAGAAAACCCTACTGTTTGCTTCTTCTTTTTTGTTTTTTCCTATCCTAAATGCATCCAAATCACAAAAGTAAATACCTACACTACTCCATCTCACAACATAAATCTCAAAAAATCAAAAAACCTACTTGCCAAGGAGATCGAATACCATCTTCAACCCCCTCACTTCCTACCTATCTCAAGCACCGATTCGGGGAAAACCCTACTCCAATGCTCGATTCGAAGTGCGCAAGCGCTCAAGGCTTGAATCCGTTGGTCCCGGCAACGGAACCAAAATGTGGGAGCTTTCACTCAACCGCCAAGACCCACGGACCGCTTATTGTTTCAAGCGTTCCAAGCTGAGCACTAATGGCTACCTCTCACATAACCGACACGCCATCCATATCTATGGGTGTAGTGAGCTTACCTCCGTGCCGTTCGAGTTACCTCCTCTCCCGCGTCCTCCGGTAGCTCCACGATCCAAGTGCAAGCTTCAAGCAAGCTCCATCCTCAAGCTCCACGCTCCAAGCTCCATCGCCACGAGCAAGAGAAGAGAAGAGAAGAGAAGAGAAGAAGAGAGGAGAAGATGGAGAGCTTCTCCACCCCACGGTCCCTCACCCTCACACACTCACTCCCTCACACTCTCACACTCCCTCTCTCAAGCATAAGCTCAAGCAAGAAAGAATAAGAAGAAGAAGAAGAGGAGGAGAGCTACTTTTGGCCACACACAAGAATGAGCTTCTCATTCACTTTTCAACTTTATATACAAAACCCTATATCCCTTTTGGGCAGTCATCCCCTTTTTCCCTTTTTTACATGGCCGGCCGTAGCCTAGGCCCTTTTTCCCATTGTCCTTCTATCTTCCTAGCTTCCTTTCCACCGCCCGTCTACATTTACAAATTGCACGGGTGAGAGCCTGGTGCTCCTTGAATTAAACCATGATGTGCTTGCGCTCTTTTACAAAAGTTTTGACTTGCGCTTTTCCTTGTGCGCCTTTCTCCCTTATTTAGGACTCTTCTCCTTGTGCCTCTTTGTCTTCCATTTCTCTTTGCCTTTGCCTTGGCCTTTGTCTTTGTCTTCTGCTTTAGCTTTTCCGGATTTTCCACCTTCGTTCGTTTGAGGGTTAACAACCCGTCTACATGATGGCAACAAGCCTCCATGGAAGGCCTAAGCATGTTACCTTCCAAGTGCCATCCAACAAAAGGGAACTCTAGGGGGTACTGGAATACCTAACGGACCAGCTAGCTGGCAACCTAGCCACCAACTTCAAACCACTCCAGGACCTCTTAGAGGATTCCAAGTGACAATGGACCAGGGTGCACGAGCTGAATCTCATGTATAACTGGGCCTTGGTTCTTGACCAACGACATGGGGCATACCAATCCCTGAGAGACGATGAGCAGTCGAAAGACAAAGATCCCTGCGATGAATACGAAGACTGTCAATCCTTCAATGATGAGAGCGAGGGTGAAGTGGATACCATAGAGTATGACACTGAAGGACAAGAAATTGAGCAAATACAAGCAGATGCCAAGCCGCAGAAAAGGTAGGCCCTTAGACTGGAGCAAGGAGTTATGCGCATGAAATGTGATCGTGCATGGTTGGAATGTATAGGAGCCATAGACCTTGAGCAAGCAGGCCTAGCCCAATCAGGAACGACATCAATACTTAGAACCGAATCACCATCCAAATTGCAGCCACCAGGGGAGACCACCTCTTCTAGCAAAGATGGAGGGTTTGACTCTGAATCGGAAGTTACCGTCCACCTGAGGCGTAGACGGTCAAGGCAGGATGGGGCAAAGCACCCCATGCATGCACGATCAGAAGAACAGCGAAAGCTGCATGACCTCCCTAAACGCTTCACTAAATTCAAAAAAGGGGATAGGGTAGTGGTTTTGCTAGGTGCCAAGCGTCAAGGGCAGACGAGCGAACCAATTGAAGGACCACAGCCAAGGTCAAGGAGGTAAACCTATCCCTGGAAGGGGAGATACCCCGACCAGTGTTCATCGCCGATGACTTGACTGGTGAAGAAGAGTTGAGTCTTGTCGCTCTCTTGCGGGAGTACATAGACATATTTGCCTGGTCCTTAGAAGAGCTACAGGGGGTAGATCCGAGTGTTGTGACTCACAACATACCCATGACGTCGGATGCAACGCCGGTCAAGCAGACTGTACCCCATGAATCCAAAACACGCTCATGTTGTCAAAGAGGAAATTGACAAGCTGATGAGAGCTGGATTCATTTACGAAATTGAGCACACAGACTGGGTATCACCCATAGTCATTGTGATGAAGAAGAACGGCAAAATTCAAGTGTGCGTCAATTACAAGAAGGTGAACGCTGCTACAAAGAGAGACAACTATCCCTTGCCGTACATCGAGCACATGCTTGAGAGGGTGGTAGGCAAGGAAGCCTACAATTTTCTGGGTGGCTTCTCAGGATACAACCAGGTGCAAGTGCATCCTATAGATAGGCACAAGACCGCCTTTGCCACTGAGTGGGGTGTCTTTGCATACATAGTCATGCCCTTCGGGTTGACCAATGCCCCTGCCACTTTCCAATGCATCATGTGCACCATCTTTAAAGACATGCTTCACAAGGAGTTAGAGGTCTTTGTCGATGATCTGTGTGTCCATTCGACCTGGATCAAACACTTAGACAAACTCCGTGCAGTCTTTGAACGGTGCCGCTTATATCGTCTCTCCTTGAATCCCTTAAAGTGCCAGTTTTGGGTGAAACACGGATGCATCTTAGGGCACGTAGTGTCAAAGAATGGCATTGCCACTGACTTTTCTAAAGCCAGAGTCATTGTTGACTTACCACTACCCGATAACTACAAGGGAGTTCAGTGCTTCTTAGGACACACTGGATATTATCGACGCTTTGTACTAAATTACGCACTAATTGCTAGACCATTGTACAAGCTATTGATAGTGTTTGAGTGGACTGAGGAATGCCAGCGTGCATATGAGGAGTTAAAAAAGGCTCTCACTACTGCACCAATCTTACGAGCCCCAGGCTGGAACATAACGTTTCATGTACATGTACACATAGATGCCTCTAAGTTCGCTATTGGAGCCGTGCTATGCCAGCCTGGTGAACATAACTTAGACTACCCGATGAGCTTTGCCAGCAGGCAGCTCACAGAGACCGAGATGAACTATTCCACGATAGAAAGGGTGGGGTTGGCCATGGTATTTGCGGTAAAGAAATTTAGGCATTACCTATTGGCCACTCCCTTTGTCTTCTTTGTTGACCATCAAGCCTTGCTATATCTTGTGAACAAGCCTTGCACTTCGAGACACATAGCTAGATGGTTACTCCTTCTACTGGAGTTTGACTTCTTTGTGGTTGTATGCAAAGGAAAGTAGCATTACATGGCTGACCACATGTCCCGCATATCCACAGGAGAAGCTGTTGGACAAGGCATACCGGACGATTTACCAGATGCTCATCTCTTTAACCTGTCGAGTGAGAGAGAATTGTTCAAAGCTGATCTGATGCCGTATTGGGCCAATGACATAGTGCAAGTACTAGAGAACAGACTACCTGAGCAACCCATTGAGAAGGCTAGGTTGAGAAGACCTATCCTAAAAATTCAGCCATACCAACTGATAGCCGGCCAACTCTACAGGTTGGGACAAGACGGTTTATTGTGTAGATGCGTATATGAGCACGAGATGCACGACGCATTGGAAGAAGCACATGGCGGAATCGCTGGAGGACACTTTAGCGGGGACACAACAGCCCGAAAGGTGCTATAATCCCAACTATGGTGGCCCACCCTTTTTCGCGATGCAGCTAAATTCATCAAGCATTGTGATGAGTGCCAACGGACAAAAGGCCCGATTCGTAAGGATCAAATGGAGTTAACCTCAGTTATTACTCGCCAACCCTTCGAAAAATGGGGAATTGACTTCATAGGACCCATCAGCCCCGCGGCGCAGTATTCACAAGCCAAGTACATCGTGGTGGCCATGGATCACCTCACGAAATGGGTAGAGGTGAAAGCCACACAAAAAAATGATGCTAGGACGATTGCCAAGTTCTTATGGGGGAGCAAGTGATCTTACGCTTCGGTTGCCCCATCGAACTGGTTAGCGACCAAGGCACACACTTCATCAACGAAGTCATAGCACATCTCCTATCCACCTTCCTTATCATCCATCGCAAATCCTCACCATACTACCCTCAGGCTAATAGCCAGGCAGAATCAACTAACAAAATTATTATCAACGTCCTGACTAAAGTAATCTCAGCCTCACGAAGCGACTGGGACAACAAGTTGATGGCAACCTTGTGGGCCTACCACACAGCTTATAAAACGGCCGTCGGGGCCAAACCCCCTTTAGGCTGACCTATGGGACTGAAGCAATTCTACCATTAGAATTCTTCGTCCCTAGCCTGAGAATAGCACTCCAAGAACGATGGGAAGGGAAGGAAGCATGGACGCAACGCTTGGTCGAGCTGGAACGCCTATCAGAGACTCGTCTTCTAGCCACCCACGTGCTTATCTGCGAGAAAGCCCGATGCAAGAGCTGGTTTGACAAGCATGTCAAACAGCGCGAGTTTGAGCAGGGTGACTTAGTGCTCCTCTACTCAGTTAAAGGACATAAGCAAAATATGAAATTCAGAGGTCTCGGACCCTTCAAGGTTCAAGCAATCAGCCGAACCGGTAATGTCGAGCTTCAGACCCTGAACGGTGAAGGAATAGGCTTCTTCAATGGCAGCCATGTCAAGAAGTACTACCCTCCCACTCATCCTTTGCATGAGCCACCAATGTTAGAACCACCGGTCAAAATACGAGCAGCCACAATCACTGAAATCAATGAGGATGAGGAGGAAGCTGTAGAACCCGCCTACCTCCATGTCACGGTCACTGCCAAGCAAATATGCTCCTTCAACGCCTTGATTGATGAGGGAGCAGATTTCAATGTCTTAATGCACAAGCATTGGATCCAACTTGGCAAACCACTACTTTAACCCACAACTGCCAAATTAAGCCCATATGGGGCTCAATCTTACGCACTTCTCGGCAAGTGCAGAGTCGCCGTTTCTATCAAGTCTGAGACTGTTCCAATGCTGTTTTACGTGTTGCCGAGTGCTACGGACGCAGGCATGGAGTCACTGCTCGGGCAAACCTTCAAAAAGCAGACTCACTGCAATGTTGATTATGAGTTGCAGTGCATCCATCTAGCGATCGGTAATGTGCGCATTGTCACAGCCTTCAGCAAGGGCTGCGTAACACCATCACCGTCCGCAGGGCCACCAATAGAAACATCCGTAGACAAGATTAAGGAGGGGGTAGTACGCGTTTGCCACTCCCCGATTCCCATAAACCGCAGACCGCAGCAACCAAAGTAAGGGCCCAACAGCCTCGCTTCCAATGGGTGCTTGAACAGCCTCGAGAACCGCCTAGGACTAGATGCGCCTGTCCACATAAGACCCACAACTCTCAATCTAGGAGGCCAAGACACAATCACCAGAAGCACTGTGTGATTAAGAAAATATGGGTCCCTAAAACCCTCTTGCGTGCGTAAGGCTACTATGAGGGAAATGCCTCACTGTGGATCCCTAAGGCCCCTACGGCCAAAGGCACTAGTCCTACACCACCCTCAAGCCTGATCAGCCCACGTCCCCCAACACCTCAAGAACATAGGCTGCAGTGCTCTCCAGAGCCCCAACCATCCGACTTCTCTACACTTCGGCCCAAGAGAGTCGCACAAACCTATCGACCCAAGCAACGGCCACTGCCACAGGTGGCATCATGTGACCAAGTCAACCCGACTCTCCGTAGCAAAGCTGATTGTAGCAGCCCACCAGCTACTGCAACTGACCCTAACCCACCCACCTTGCAAACAGCCCGGTTGCAAGCTCAAGGGGACTCCCAACTGCAACTGTGTACTGTCAGGACCTCTAGTTCTAGCAAACCTCAACCACCCGTTGGCCTTACGCCCTCCTATGAACGGAAGTCCTTGTAGAGGACATCAGAGATGATGTGGTGGACTGCATCAAACGCCTCGATGCCACCTTTGTGTCGCTAGCCCTCAGCTATGACCGCTTGGACTGGGGTCTATTAGCAGAACCCTTTACAACAGAAGTGCGCAATATGCCTTGCTCTTGGGAGACTTTTGAATTCGCCTTTGCGCAGGCTTCTCGCTCTGCTGCTGAGTTGCTCGCTAGCGAGGTCTCCAAAGAGCAAGCCATTAAGCAATGCCTCATCACGTCATATGATCCACGAACCACTTTTGCTATCACTGACCAAGAGATTGCAAGGTTATCCCACCTTGTTGATACTGGATCACCCTTCTTAAGGCAGTGGTACGCTCTTAGGTTGCAATGGGAGGTTGACAGATGTCGCATAATGACCAACGTCGAGCCATCAAAACGACAGAGTATGATTCCACCTACGTCGCGCCTATCTCGTATAGAGTGTTAACCACTCTTCGGGGTCGACCCATGGACGAGCATATCGCGGGGCATCCCTATCTTGACCGCCTCTTAACAGAGGAAGAGCTCCACATTGCAAGTCGAGTCGACTCTGGTGACTTCCTCACAGATGTCCTCACATACATCACACATGTAGGGATTCGACCTTTTGATCTAGACTGCGCCGCTCAACTGGAATATAACCCCAACTTCTACGCTTGGCTCCTGCACAAATAAAGCGACGACCTTTCTGCTGAAGGCCTTAGCCTCGCAACCTCCAATCCTGGGACGGATTCTTCTTTTCCAAAGGGGGAAGGGGTAATAAGGTGGAATGTAGTGGAATGTAATAAGGTGGAATGTAGTGGAATGTAAAAAATAAACAAAATAGAATCTAAAAAGTAAACCAAGTGTGAAACGTTTGTTAAATTTGAAATGCAAAGGTAAGAGGTGGTGGTAAAAGTCTGAAAGGCAAAGTTAAGGCTATGTTCAATAAAATCTGCTATGCTTTTATTCTTCCAGCAAATTAGTTATCAAAAGCACTAAAAGTGGAAATGGCTGAACGTGCAGGTGGCAATCATGGCAAGTCAGGACAAAGCGGGCAAGCTCCCCTTCTTGGAGGAGGAACAAGTAAAGTACAGCCTCACGGTGGAAACGAGAGCTTTCAACTAGTTAAAGTTCCGCCACGTCTTCAACCTTGAAGACGTGGCCATCGAAGAGCCGGCGGTACGCCAAATCATAGAGCAATGCCACCTGCAGAAGTACGTGGACGCAGTGGGCTGGAGGGTGGATTACACCCAGTGCGCTGATTTCTTGCGCACCTTCAATAGGAATAGGAGCACCATCACGGTGCATGGCAATGAAGCCACCAGATAGGTGTAGATCGAGCTGACCCCCGAGTTGGTGGAAAGGGCACTAGGGCTGCCGAATAAGGTGGAAAGGAAGCCAAAAAGAGACATCTACACCATGTTGGGGATGGACAAAGTGAAGGTCCACACCAATGAAGAAATTAGCCTGGCGGACATCCCCAACCAAGAAATTCAGCTACAGGCAAAGATGGTGCACGCCTTGTTCTCAAGCCAGAGGTACAACAGCATAATGACCTGAATCAATATACCTCTACTCAACAGCATTGCGGCGCAATCACTGGACGAGGTGAACCTTAATGGGTTCGTGAGGAAGACAATAGAGGCTTCGGCTAAGGCCTTGGCAATAGGAGGAAGAGCCGTGGGAGGGGAGTCCCCGTCATCCCGATCGACCCGCAAGACATCATCCTCCAAGGCCTCCACCATAGGGTTTGGAGGTGTCCTTACGGCAATCATCCAAGAAGCGCTAGGGCAGGGACGAGCAGGAGAAGACAAGAAAGGAGGCGATGAAGAAAGTGACGAGTCACTGTCACAGTCCCTGCCTCACACAGAAGAGCAGCAGAGGTCGTCTGATGAAACGGAGAGATGGACGCAGATGAAGAGGGAGAATCCCAGGCCACACCACAAAGCCATGCAGAACAACGAACCAAAGCCCTGCATGGAAAAAGAGAAGAGGAGTGAAAGAAGAAAGAGAAGGAAGATCTGGAAAGGGCTCGAAGGGATTCAGTCAAGGATGAGGAGGAGAGAAAAAAGAAGACCGAGGAGGAGTTGAGAAGGAAGGAGGAGGAAGAAATAGAGCTGGCAACCCGACGCTCCATCGAGGAGCAGCACAAAAGAGACGAGGAAGGCGCAGAGGACCCGCACCAAACGGAGGCACCTGGCCCCAGTACCAGCGTGTCGAAAATCATATCCCTATCCCCAGCAGAAAGAAAAGGAAAAGATTTGATGATGCCAACTCTCCCCCTCTTCATACCTCCCATGCCAGCCACTCCTATCATGACGACACCCCCTGTCACAGCCACCCAAGGTTCCACCCCAAAAGTCAATGAGAGCAACGTGGTCACTTGGCTACAATTCTTGGTGGAATGGGAGCTGGCAAGGGAAGCGGCTATGGCCACCCCAGCATCAGGAGCCAAAAGGGTAGCCACGGCTGAACTGGAGCCAAGGCCGGAGTTGAAAAGGCACAAAATAGAAGACATTGTCACCACTACCACCATGCCCCACCCCCCACCTCCTCCAGCAGGCCAATACGACGAATATGTTAAGGAGCTGCTCTCGCAGTTGGAAAGGGCCAAGGAAGAAAGGAGGACAGTCGTAAAGGAGCTGGCAGTAAAACGAGAATCACAGGCCGCTCTCCAGCTAGAGAGAACAAAGCAGATAATAGAATATCAAAGGGAGATCGCTGCGCTCAGGGAGGAAGCCAGCACTAAGGAGGCAGAGAATATAAGGCCCTGAAGGAACGTGACGTTGCTTGGGAATGAAGGAGAAAAATCTTGATGGAGCGTCTCAACGGGGAGAGGGAAACCAATGCCCACCTTCGGCGCAAGAATGATCAGCTATCTGCAGTCAACCTGGAAGCACAAAGCCAGCTTGACAAGATCAGACCAGAGGCTGCAGAGCTGGACCAGTTAAGGGAGGAACAGGTGTGAAGGATGCAGGTGAAGCTAGACCAGTTCAATGCATAGATCGTCGATGAACGCCAGGAGCAGTCCCGCCTGCACTGTGAGCTTAAGGCCCACCAGCAACAACTCATGGCAATGACCCTCCATCAGGGGGAGAGCCAGAAAGATATGAAAAAAAGAGCAAAAGAATGGGCGGATCACAATGAGCAGAGAATACGGGACTTAGCACGCCGGCTAGCCAAAGCCGAAGGAGACAGGGTGCTGGCTGAGAATCAGGCAGAGGGGGCCCAACTCTCCATGATAGCCCAACAACACACCTTCCTCAATACATTGCTCCACTCCACCAGACCGGAAGGAAATGAAGCCAATGATCAACTACAAAAGAAACTAAAAATTGTACGCAGAGCGCTAACAGTAGGCTTGCACGTGCCGCTACAGCTAGGAGGCCCGCCGCAGAGCCTAGAGGAGCAGAGAAGATATCTTGCACAGGTAGGCGTGACGGCACAGGAAATAGATGAACTCGGTTTCACAAAGGCAAAGGCACAAGAAGATGAGCAAGAAGAAGGGGGTGAACCGGAGTTCGATCTGGGACCTCAGGAGGAGGAATATGTCCCACCACCCCCTCAGGCACAACAAGCAGAAGTGCAGCCCCCTGATACATCTGCCGAGAGAGGAGCAGCCCAGGCCAACCGTAAGAAAGAGATGGTAGAGAAGGCAAGGAAAAAGCTGAATGTTAGACCCGTTCCAAGACAGCCTGACCCCCTCCTACCGCGCACTCAAGATCCCCCTGCTGAATTCCATACCGATTTGATTATCTGGGAACAGCAGGAATATAACTGTGACCCCTTCGACTTGCGCTTTGAGTTTCCCGCTACCTTGAACAGAGTACTACCCATTCAACTTGTAGAGGACGTCATTGCTATGGGTGCAAGGCTCAAAGCCAAGTAGTTAGCGGAGCGCGAGGCCCACCCAATTGCTTGGGGAGCTGAGGACCGCGAATTTTGGCAAGATAAAGTCCTCTAGGTGCCCAGATCAGTGAAAGGCTATAATTGCCAACCCACCTGGAGGGGACATATTTTTTACGTCACCTTGACGCGTGGATGGCATTTTGCAACACCCTCCCTTCTGAGAGAAAAGACCCTACTTTTATGCCTATCCTCAAAGGGTACGGTTCGACTTTAATCCGTCCATCCACGGCAGGTTCGACTTCCCCATTATCTATAATACCAATAGCACCTCCCATAGGGACGCCCTTCTCTTCACCCTCCCTGATTTGTACAGCTCTATAGATAGATTTCTTAGCGAGTTCACCTCCTGTCCTGACCCCACATTCATTACCACTTGTAATTATCTTAGGCTAATTAGGATCCTAGTCCACCAAGAGCCCGCACCCCAAGAACGCCACCTTCCACCCCTCTATTTCGACCCCAACGCCATAGACAGCAGCACCATGATTCACCTCATGATGCGTGCTTCTCTTTTGCCATCTTTCTGTGTTGCACTGCTCGAAGATATGAGTGACAGCAAATTCACCCAGTGCAACCACCCCTTCCTTTCTACCACCACCCTCAAAACCCACCTCAACCTCAAGGGCTACTTATTGAGTCGAAGATTCCTTAACAAGGCCCCCCGCCCTCTGCCATCCCCTTCTCGTTACTCAGATGACGAGGAGTAAACTCCCGTCATGCCCTTGTATCGCTTGTCTCCATGTATATGCATCTTTATGTTTTTTTAAAAATAAAAAATATAGAAAATAATTTTTTTAAAAAAAGAGAGAAATTTTTTTAAAAAAAAGAGAAAAGAAAGAAGAAGAAGAAGAAGAAGAAAGAAGGATCACAATCACCACACCTAGGGTTCTCCCTAGCCCCCTCCCCACTTCACACTTAGGGCACATCAAGGGCAAGACTTTTAGACCTATCACCCTAAGACTTGCACCGCACCTCCGACAAAGCACGAACTAGGTCCTCAAGTGTGGGATGTTACCAAGGGCTTGCCCAAGGTGAGACGCATCTCCCAGTTCCACTGCCACGGGCACCACACACTACACGGCGAGACAGACCCACCCCTTAGGGAGTGCACAACTTTTCTTGCAGGTGATGTTCGCGCTTCAAGAAATGGCTACTCGCGGAAGAGGATCGTCCACGGCATCCTTTAAGGATCAAACTTATTTTCATGTACCAGCATCCAGCCATCTGACTGCTGATGGCTACCCTGATTGAACCAAGTCAAGGTAGAACTGCCATTGGCATAGATCTTGGAACCTCATCGTCCAATGATCCATGCCCGACGCCTCAAGATCTACGGATCGCTTATTGATTCCACAAGCCTGAAGACTTTCAACTCAAAGCTGAAGACCTTCAACTCAAAGACAAGGATCTTCAAACAAAGCCACGGGTTTTCAAGGCACACAGCGTTCGGGGGGTTTCTCCAAAATAAATCCCTCCAATACCATCCTCCTAAGGGATTGCTTATTGCTTCAAGCGTTTCGGATACTCAAAGATGACCGGCTACATAAGGGGTGCCACAACAGTGTGAAAGATGCCGAGTGTCTTCATAAAGCCTAAAACACGTTGGAATCT
Source organism: Lygodium microphyllum (assembly GCF_053477565.2). Taxonomy (NCBI): domain Eukaryota; kingdom Viridiplantae; phylum Streptophyta; class Polypodiopsida; order Schizaeales; family Lygodiaceae; genus Lygodium; species Lygodium microphyllum. The sequence goes on along the minus strand of NC_141157.1, from coordinate 75,617,795 downwards.
GTCCTGGTCATCGTCCCCAACCTCCATCACCTATCATTCACCCAAACACCCACCTACCAATTCCGCCTAGCAGCCGACCTACCTAGCCACTACGTCACACCGCAGTGCCATGGGACTGGCACTTGGCTAGGAGGTGGGTAATGTTACTGTGTTTTCGTAGCATAGAGGAGCGAAAAGTAGAAAAAAAAATGGAAATAGCAAAAAAGGCGCAGGATAAAAGTAGAAAAAGGCACCTTAACTAGTAACCAGTCCCTGAAAAATTCAAATGTTCGGGCACAACCCTCAGGAAGCTTCGGTGTCGGCCCGAGACAACAAAAGAGCAAAAGGGCGTACCATTAAAATGCGGAAGTGCCCCCGAATTTTTGTAAAAGAGTGCCAGGCTCACTCCTATGCAAAGTGTACGCATTAGTTGGGAATAGGATAAATTAGAATGGTGGAAAATGGGAAAAAGGGCCTAGGCTACGGCCGGCCATGTAAAAGAGGGAAAAAGGGATGACCACCCAAGAAGGATTTAGGGCTTTGTATATAAAGTTGAAAAGTGAATGAGAAGCTCATTCTTTGGTGTGTGGCAAAAAGAGTCTTCTTCTTCCTCTCTTCTTCTCTCCTTCTTGCTTGTGTGTGCTCTTGAGAGAGGGAGTGTGAGAGTGTGAGGGAGTGAGTGTGTGTGAGAGTGAGGGATCAAGAGGGTGAAGCTCTTCACCATCTCCTCTTCTCTTCTTCTCTTCTCTTCTCTTGCACGCGCAGCTATGGAGGATGGAGCTTGGAGATGGAGGAGGCTTGAGGATGCTTGAGCTAGCATCAAGAATCGTGGAGCTACCGGAGTGCAAGAGAGAGGGGGGTACTCGATCAGGCATCAAGGTAAGCTCACTACACTCGTAGGATCGACGGCGCGTCAGTTAGGTGAGAGATAGCCGTTAGAGCTCGCTTGGAATTCTTGAAACAATAAGAGGTTCGTGGGACTTGGCGGTTGAGCGAAAGCTCCCACAGGTTTTTTACTATAAAGAAATTTAGGCACTATATTCTCTATGAGAAGGTGGTAGTTTTAATGAATGAGGAGGGACTTACACTGTTGATGAACAAGTTGCAGCCACCCGGACCATTTAACAAAGTGGCTAATCACTTTGCAAGAGTTCGATTATGAGATTAAGAGTAAGCCACCGAAGTTGCAAGGCATTGTGGAATGTCTCATGGATTTTGAGAAGCCCAAGGGAATTTTTGGTTGAAGGAAGTGGCATTGAAGGTTTATTCAAAATTGATACAACTTCCATCCATTCCTAGTATGCATCTATAACGCATTACCTATCTACAAGAGAGATTGGGGCTACTCTATCAAAATACGAGAAGAGGAAGGTTAAGCAGCAAGCACTACACTTTTTAATTATAATGGGTGTCTTATATCGAAAAGGCGTGGATGAGATTTATCATCGATGTGTAGTACTTGATGAGGTACCATTTATTCTTGAGGAATGCCATGATTCAGATCTGGGGGCCATTTTGCTAGATAGCTTATTGCCCAAAAAGCTCTACATTCTAGATATTGGTGGCCATTAATTTTCTCGGATGCTTTCAATTATGTTAAGTGCTATGATATCTATCAAATACATGATGCCAAGGAGGATCATAAGCAGAATCCTATTTGAGTTATGTTACCCTTCGAAAAATGGAGTATTGATTTTGTTGGCCCAATACAGCCTTCATCGACTACATGGAAGCGTTATATCATTGTAGTGACAGACTACTTTTCAAAGTGGTTTGAAGCTTGAGCAACGATGAAGGATAACTCTAAGGAGATGGCTAATTTTATTATGGAGCAAATTGTTTGCCATTTTGGTCCACCTAAGGAATTAGTATCTAACCAAGGGACACACTTTCTATATAAGGTTATAGTAGCCTTAACGAAAGCTTTGAAGATTAAACATAATAAAACCACCCCATATAATCCGCAAGCAAATGGTCAAGTTGAGAGTACGAATAAATAACTTGTGTGGATTTTATCCAAGATAGTGTCTGAAAGTAATCGAGATTGGGATAATAAATTGTGTGTGTTTGTCTGGGCTTACAATACGACATTTAAGAGAGCTACAAGCTACACCCTGTTCAAGTTGATATATGAGAAAGAGTGTGTCTTACCATTGAAAATAGAGTTTCCCATTGTCTGATTTGTTCTCAATCATTCATTGGGTGAGGTAGAAGCATTACAAGAAAGATTTATTTCTCTTGTACATCTTGATGAAATTCGATTGCAAGCTCTATTACATCAAGAGGTAGGGAAGAAGAGAATGAAAGTGCTTCGCGACCTTTAGGTTAAGAAATATAAATTTGTGAAGAGTTAATTGTTGGTACTGTACTATGATGCTCGTAATGAGGCATTTCCTAGTAAACTAGAACCCAAATGGGATGGGCCGTATAAAATTGTTCGTATAGGAAAGAATAACTCTATAGCCCTTTTAACAGACTTGCAAGGGGTAGAGTTTAAGGATAAGGTAAATCTTAATAAGTTGAAACCTTACTATGTATAAGGACTGACATTGGGCTTGGTGCCTATGTAGGTCCTTCAGGATTCAGCTTTAACTTGCAATAGGTAGCAAGACAATCGGATGGGTTATTTTGACCATCTATGTAGGTCCTTCAGGATTCAGCTTTAGCTTGCAATAGGTACCAAGACAATCGGATGGGAAGAATTATTCCTTATCTTGACCATCTATATTTGGAGCAGCATTACCACCAAGGTCAAGTGATCTAGTGGAGTAAAGGTTATCAGGTTATTGAGTGGCAAGATGGATCTTTCTCACATGGGATATTAAGGTCTATTGCCACCATTGTCACATGATTCTTATGAGTGTCCCTATCGAGTTCAACATGGAAGGAGGGATTGTACTTGTTCTATAGCTTCTCTTTTCGCTCAACTTTGATTATCATAAGTACGAGTGAGCTAATCAGTATAGCACAACAATCTATCAATGAAGACTGGGCCTATACTCTATATTTTAATGAAGCTTCTACAAGGCACACTAAGCATGTGAGTGTTGTTGTGGTTATTAAAGATCCCCAACATAGAGTTGTTATGAAAATGGGAGCATATCTTGGTATTACCTTTATGAATAACATGGTGGAATATAATGCCTTAATTATGGGACTGAATGTAGCCCGAAGTAGTGGTATTCGTCGGTTATTGGTGAAAGGTGACTCGCAACTAGTGATCAATTAATTGAATGGGAGATCCTATTCTACAGATGTACCACTGTGCAACCTTGGATATGACGCATCTTTTTGAGGAAGTGACTTGCCAACTTATTCCCTGACCAATGGAATCACTTTGCAGATTTCCTGGCCAATTATGCTTTTGTTGAGGATATCTTTTTCAATTGTGGTCCTAGCCTGCTCTTACAATTGCCTCCTAATACTAGCACATGGCTACTTTGGGGATTTCTAGCTAACGCATCTTATTTTGGCCGCTACTGGTTAGTGTGGATTATGAGTTAGGTGGTGGTTGATCACCTTCCTATTCTATCATGGATGCATAGAATCGTATATCATCATATTCATCAAACACCCCTTGCTATTTATGCAGGGGGTAGCCAATAACATGATGCACCTAGTGTAGGGCCAGAGGAGCCCTCAACCTTGGTTGGCCTTATGCTTTAGTAGAGTTATGGCGAGACAAGGGTTTGCTTCAACACAATGCTACTTAATGGTCATTTCATGATTTATTTCGCTGGGCCAAGAGGGCCAGTTATTTTATAGTGAAGTGCTATATTTCATTAGGCCAAGAGGGCCATGTGTCTATCTAGTGCCTTGGGAGGGCTTGGTAGGTCCCTAGGTACCAAGGGGTTAGGACCTGAGGCCGATGCCTTGTTCTCCTTGGGTCACTACGCTCAACTCCTCCTTTTAACATGCTCGATTATGAAAATTTGATGAAAAAATATCGTAAAATGAAAATATATGCTAAAACAAACTATAGGAGTGTCACAACTCTATAGAAACAAAATTTGTATTCTTTTTCATTAATTTGTCTATATAATGATTTATTAAATTTATTTCCTTTGCACTAATTAGATATAAAGAAAAGTGCATTGGAGCTGGCCACTGATGAGTGGTCACAGGTTATGGTGGACCCACGTGGTGGGTTAGAGAAAAGATAGTTCACACTTCCACCTATATGACCCGATTGGGCGCCTGTGACTAGAACTCACGCATATCAGGGTTAGACTCGCACACAGAAAGGATTGATGCCTTGAAGTGTGGACTAGATCCACCAAAATAAACAGTTACAATCAACAAGATGGCATGATCATGAAATGCTTGTATAATGTGCATGTGTGGGCTGAAAGCTTGAAATGCACATTTCTTTGCATAGGAAAGTCACATGAAGATTCAGATACCATTTTTGCGATGTACACGGAAAAAGCTTTCATATGACACCCATATTGGGGGGGTCCCTAAATTTTAGGAGATCCTTAAATTTTAGGAGGTCCCTAAAATTTAGGAGCCTCGAATTAGCCTAAAAATGCTAGTCCTAAAAAATAGGGATGCCATTCTAAAAATAGTAAGTTCTGTACTCTGACTATGCTTACTAAATTTGGTTGTTTCTATTCTTGACAGTATTCAACCCAAAAAGGAAGGCCATAGAGAAGAGACAAGTGTCAAGACACTTGTCACACAAGTTTCCAAGTGTTCCACCACTTGTCACATCTCATGACATGTGGCTGGACACTTGTCTTGTGCTACTCCACTTTCCCCTTTTGTACTAGCTCTCCCCTCTCCTATAAATAAGAGCTCGTTTTTCTTCATTCATCATCATTTTTCTTTGCTGTAAACTCATGTACAGCACCCACAGATAGCCAGAAACTGGCCCCATCCATCCCCATCATCATCCCCCACTTCTCCATTATCAAATTCCTCCATATTCCCTCTTCTATCACTGTTGTTTTACAGGACAGCAAGCTTGTAAATTCATTACAACACCTCCTTCTCAAGCTCTTTCTTCCATTTTAGCTACAACAAGCAAGCCCTATCCATGTACTGCTGATCAACGATGGAGAAAGGCTGAATTTCCCTTTTTCTTCTCTCATACTGTAAAGAAATCAGTTCTTATCATTGCATAATAGATAATGCATGTGTGTTTGTACATCTTTGCATGATCTTGTGAGAGTGAGAATTACTTCTTCTCACTCTCAGGTTGATTGTAACTGAGCTCTTCCCTAAGGGACTTGGGTTGAGCAGAAATGCATTCCTTCGGGGGGGGGGGGGGGGGGGGGGGGGGGCGGTTGCCCATCTTCAACCCTCAATCTTGTCTCCATTACTTTTACATTTTCATGGCTGTAATTTTGTGAGTAATTTTCATTTTCAGCTTTAAGTGTTCATTCTCTTTTATATTAAATCTCGAAAACAAGCGAATATCATAATTGTTAAGCATACTACGTTGTTCGGGGCGTTTACAAGGAGTCCTCGCCTAATAGGAGTTCTTGGTCTAGCTGACCTAAGTTGGGTAGGTAGTTCAAGTCACCACTTAGAATGACTTCTTTGATGGTTCTTTTTAGCAAGTCTATATTGGAGCAATTGGTTAGCGACTCACTTTGGATTTCTGTTAGATTATGATGGGTATCCCTTGTAGATTTCATCCCTTGATCTTGTCAAGAGGTAGGTGAGAGCTGTGTTTGTGCTTTGTTGTATATTCTATTTTGCAGCAGCATGATGTTTTTTATGGTTGTTTGTGCAGATCAATTTGTGGATTCGACGAGCTAATTCACCCTATCTCGTGGTCACCAATGAGAGAAAAATTGAAATGCCTAGGACATGCCAGAAAGGTGCGGAATGATGCAAATTTTACGTGGAATGCAAAGCCAAACGGAAGCAAGAAGACATGGATTCAACAATTTTAAGTGACAATAAAAGGCAAGAATGCAAACTTCAACTGTTGGAGTGGTTGCGGATGTTTCATAATTTTTTTGGCCACCGGATCAAAGTAAAACAACTTCCTGGCCATTCAGGACCTTAAGCCGGATGCACAAGATTTTTCAAATTGCAAGTTGATCACTGGATGGAGAAGAAGCAGGAGATCGAACATCTGAAGGATCAAATAATGACCGAGATTTTAAAATACATTACCTTTTGGGCCTTTGGGGGTCCAAATGCCCCAAATTTTTGACAAAATGGGGGGAGGCATTTTTTTAATGGCGGCGGTTGCAAAATGGTGCATTCTCTTCTCCAAGTCAATTTGGTGTTTAGGGGCTCCAAGGAAGCACCCAATCAAATCATATCAATGGAATCCATGGCTTTTTTCGCTTCCAACCACCTACTATATCATGGAAAATGGCCTCCCATATGAGAAGAATAAAATCTAGTAACTCTCTCTCCTCTCTCTCTCTTCTTGATGTATGTTTCCATGGTTCAATCTATGAGAGAAGGGGTGAAAGGTGAGAAGGATCGAAGCTTGCACTCGACAGCTATGGCGGAAGAGCAAGAGCAAGAAAGAGAGAGACAAGAAATGGGAACTCCAATAGTCACAATGTGTGATCGGGCCTTCCTTTATTCAAATTGTCACTAAAAGAATAAAGAATAAAGTGACAGTGATGGGCACCCGCCACCTGCAGTGTGCAGTGGCGGTGACTGTCAGTGTAGTAATACATGGGCGGCTAGGCGGAGGCGCCTTTACCCCCAGCAACCTCCCACTTAAAGGCGAATCTGCCCTAGTGAGGAGTGAAAAGAAAAAGAAAAAAAAAGACAGTACAACATGTACACATGTACAATAGGATGAGGAAAGATGTCATCTCATCCCATGCCCATCAATGTCCTGAGGAAGGCAAAGCGCTCTATAGAGAGGCTTTTCGTGAGCAGATCTGCATGATTCTGGTCAGTCGAGATCTTGACAAGATCAACAGACTTGTCCTCAACGACCCACGTATGAAGTGATACCTCACCTCAATGTGTTCCGTCTTCGCATGGAAGACCGGATTCTTGGCTAACTGAATAGCACTCATAGAATCCGAATGCAGTGTAGGGATAGCATCAATACCAAGGTCAACCAAACCAAACGACATAACCAAATGGCCTCCTTGCAAGCCTCAATGGCTACAACATACTTAACTCTGTAGTAGAAAGGGCCGTGCATTTCTGCACCCTGGACTTCCAAAAAACAACACCTCCAGCATATGTGAATACATAGCCGGAAGTGGACTTCCTACTATCTACATCTCCTGCATAATCAGAGTCAGTGTACCCCACGATTCCTATATCCTGGCTGCCATAGTATATGCATATATCTGCAGTGCCCTTCAAGTACCTCATGATATCCTTCACGGCATCCCAATGCTTTTTTCCAGGTGTAGCCATATAGCGTGTCACAACACCAACTGCAAAGGCAATATCTGGACGAGTGGCTATCATGGCATACATAAGACTGCCCATTACGGATGCATAGGGAATCTTGGCCATCTCGGCCCTTTGCTCATCTATCTGGGGACAATCAGCTTGTGATACCTTCACATAAGAAGCAATGGACAGCCAATAGGCTTTACGTCCTGCATGTGGAGGCACTCAAGGACTTTATGAATGTACTCCCTCTATAACAAGTAGAGGAGTCCTTGATGCATGTCACGTCTAATGTGCATACCAAGTATGTGAGCGGCTTGTCACAGATCTTTCATCTCAAAGCTCTTCTTGAGCTGAACCTTAAGAGCATCTAGCTCTTCATGAGCTTTCCCTGCTATCATCATATCATCCACATAGAGGACCAAAATCAATAAAGAACCATCACGGGCTTTCTTCGTGTAAAGACACGACTCCATAGCACTCTTACTATAGCCCTGTGACTACGTAAAGGCATCAAACTTATGATATCACTCCCTAGGTGCCTATTTCAAGCCATAAAGACTTTTCTTCAATTTGCACACTAGGAGCTCCCTGCCAGGTTTTGTAAAGCCCTTAGGCTACTCCATATAAATCTCATCATGCAAGTCCCCATATAAGAAAGCCGTCTTGACATCCATTTGGTATAAATCCAAGTCAAGCTGAGCAACCAAAGCCAAGACTAAGCGCAGGGTGGTCATCTTAACCACAGGAGAAAAGATCTCATCAAAGTCCACACCACGCTCTTGCTTAAAACCCTTTGCTACCAATCTAGCCTTGTATGCTGGCTTGGGGTGTCCAGGGGTACTTTTCAGCTTGTACACCCACTTGCATGGCAAAGCCTTCTTGCCCGTAGGTAAGAAAACCAAATCCCAAGTGTCATTCTTATGCAATGAGTCTATCTCAGACTGCATAGCCCTCTCCCAGGAGTGACTGTCACCCTACGCATAGCCTCATCATAAGTGAAAGGCTCTCCTACATCTGTAACCAAGACATAATGCATCGAGGGTTGAAATCTATCAGGTGGACGTCTATCTCTAGTAGACCGTCTCACGGCAGGATCTGCCTGTCCAGCACCCTGACCATGAGCATCTGTTGTCTGCAGTTGTATGCTGTCCAACTAGTTGTGTGGAAGCTCTCGGCTCCTCCTGAAATATGACCCTACGAATCTCAACAACTCTCTCAGGCTGCTGATGCATCTTGTCTTCATGGAAGACTACATCATGACTGCAGATGACTTTCCACGCCTGCGCATCCCAGAGATGGTAACCCATCTCGCCTGCATCCCCATAACCAAGGAAAATGCATTTGACACTCTTAGGATCCACCTTACTTCTCTTGTCCCTAGCACATGGCAAAATGCCTCACATCCAAAGACACGGAGATGTGCATAAGAGGGAGTTTTTCCAATCCATACCTCCTCTGCAACCTGGAAATACAAACCACTAGAAGGTGATCTGTTTATGACATGCATAGCTATACTAACTGCCTCAGCCCAAAAGCTTTGTGGTAGGCCTGCGTGGCTAAGCATATTGCGTACACGCTCCTAGATGGTTCTATTCATCCGCTTAGCCAAACCATTCTGGGGGTGTAGGGGGTAGTCAACTGACGCTTAATACCCCTCTCATCACATAACCGCTCAAAAGCACGTGAGACATACTCACCCCCATTATCTATCCTTAGGCATTTCAGCCTATACCCAGACTGGTTCTCAACCAATGCAAGCCATCTCTGAAACACAGCCAAGACATCAAATTTCAGCTTAATGGGATAAGCCCAAACTTTCCATGAAAAATCATCTATGAAAGTAACAAAATACTTGGCACCACCCATAGACTAACAAGGCATGGGCCCACAAACATTCGAATGTACCAATGCCAAGGGCTCACTCATGCATGGCCTACCCGACTTTTTATGCATAGACCTAGTCTGCCTGCCATAAAGACAATGCTCACATGAATCAAAACATGCATAATCAAGGGGCAGTAAGTACTGCAAACCAGAAAGTATTTTCATTCCCTTCAAAGACATATGGCCCAAATGGGCATGCCAAAGAGATACATGTGGGATAGAACCCACAGACAAAACATGATCAAGGGAAGAAGCTAATACAATCAAGGGATAGAGGCTGCCAGCCTTGGCACCTCTCGCAATCACAAGTCTACCATGAGTGATCTTCCATGCAGAGTCTCTAAAAGATACATGATAATCTGCATCATCAAGCTGTCCAGCTGACATGAGATTGCGTGTCAAAGTAGGTACATGACATACATCCTGCATAACAAAATTGCTGCCAGAAGAAAACTGCAGCCTAACATCACCAATGCCCACAATATCAAGAGAGTTGTCATCACCTAAGCGCACAGAACCCGAAACAATATGGTATGAATGAAATCACTCTCTGCAAGGTGTCACATGAAAGGACGCACCTGAGTCCAAGAGTCAACACTGTGCATACATAGAGTGTATCTCTGTCATCTGCGAAGCACTAGAAGAAGCTGCAAGGATATAATCATCATCATCAACATCCTCAGGCTGCATAACATTGATCTCTTCAATTTTAACACTAGACTTTGCAGGCACTATGCTGCGATCAGAAGACTTATCCTGCACTTTGTCTTTTCCTTATCTTTGAGTCTTTCATTGCGCAGTTCATAGCATTGTGGCCTAATATGGCTCTTTTTCCCACAATGGTGACAAGTAACATTTGCATTCCTGCCACGAGATTTGCGATGTGACTTTCCACGAGACTTGGACTGAGATTTCTGAGAATCCCGTCCACGGTCATTGCCACCACTGCCACTGGCATGCTTTCCATATCCATTATTCCTGCCTCTAACTTTCATAGCATGCAACACACAAGAGACATCCAAATTATTACGGTTAACCTCTTCCTACAGAAGAGCACTCTTAACATCAGATAATTTCAAGGTAGCAGTAGAGGCACATAATGCAGTGCAGAATACATCCCATGACTCATTAAGAGTACCAAGCAAGAAAAGAGGAGTGACATCCTCTGCAAAAGTGATGTCCTGCGAAGTCAAGTTCTTGAGTATAGCATGGAACTGACTCAAGTGAGCAGACATGGTCACATTCTCCTTCATGTGCAGATCCATAAGCTACTTCAGCCAATACATCTGACTCGTTGGACTTTTCTTGTCATAGAGATTCTTGATTTTATCCCACAACTGCCATGCACTCTGTTCTTCCTCAAATACATTGTAGTGAACCTGTTCTATGAGAGATAATACAAGTGGACTTGTATAACTCATCAAGCTCAAGCCATTTCTCATCTGGCATAGTTGCAGGCGGATACCCACTCAACCTCAAAGGTTTGATCCGCGATTTCTGCACCAACACCTGCCAAATCTGGCTCTTCTAATAAGAGTAATTTGTACCATCAAGCTTAGTGATGTTGAAAATAGCATGATTAGTGGGGACGAACTCGCCATAATGCAGGCTGGAAGGTTGTAGACAGTTCAAAATTGCTTGCTGTTTACTGCAGAAAATGATAAAAAAATCACCAAATTCAAGAGAAAATGGCAAGAAAAGTGTAACCAAAGCTGCTGCCCACCAAGTACTAGTGAAAGTACATCATTTCAGAATATTTCAGCATGGAAAATCCACGTCAGTCCATACATATATGCTTGCTGTAATAAATTACAGATTTCAGTAAATAAGAGCTAACAGTGCCAAAATCGGATCCCAAGTCAATCAGATACTTCCAAGACCAAATCTGGCATCATGCGGGCATAACATAGGTATATGATAGTCGATAAGCATGAATCCAACACCCAAACATGTCATACAAACATTTGCCAGTGAGTAGGCACACCCCCAAATCAACGGGGCAAAGTGTTCCTACCACTACCAAAACTTGACACAAGTAGGTATCAGCTCACAAAGAGACGGATCCAAATCTGAGACTCAGCTCATAAGCATACAGTGAACCAAGACATATAAACCATGCATCATCCCAAAGGGTAAGAAATCCCAAAGTCTCAAGTGTCTGTAACTGCTCAATAGCATGTAACTGCTCAATGCATAAAAGCACCGCCTGCTCAATGTCAAATAAGCATTCAAGAATGCTCCCACTGGCACAAAAGCCGTATGTACGAGCTCAAGAGCTCAAACCAAGGCAAGACACAATGCCAATGACATAAGTCCAAGACAATACATCAATAGTACATCCCGAACATGTAGGTAGTAGAGCATCCATATATGTAGCATCCATAAGCATGTAAGACATCAAGTACATCCCAATCCAAACTCTGACAAGCCAAGTAACATCAAGACAACTCCAGATAATCCAAAATGCATCCAAGGTAGAGCTTCAATGAGCACTCAAGCTCAACATATGCATAGGGTAATCAACTGGGACATGAGCATCAAGCCGTAGGCAACGGGTATGCATAAACCCAAGGAGCATCACTGTCAAAGCATATACCACTGTCAAGCATGAACCATGTCAATGAGTGTGTAATGTCAAAGCTCTTCCAAAAGCATCCAGAATGAAATCCAAGCTCGAAGTCGTACCCCAAATATCAATACTTCATGGCATATATATCCAAGACATAATCTGGAACCAATAGGCATAACCCAAAGCATGTAGAATAGCTTCAGCCCGCTTTTATTACAGCATGAAATGGCTGTCAAAACTGAGAAATTTCAGTCCCAAATCAATGCCAAAATGATGGCAAACCATAAGCATTACATCCACCAACAATGGGCATTGTTCCCATGGCATACGAGCATCATATGAAGTATAGGTGAGCTCCAATGTACCTGCAGAAGTCTGCCCAGACCTATAAACAACAGGTCTACTGTGTATTCCAGCCAAGAAGAAGCTCACTATCAGTGCTCTAAGCCTTGTCAAAGCTCGAGACATACCAACCGGCAATAGGGAGTGCCCAAATGAAGGTATGAACTACCAAGAGTGTGCCAGGCTTCAATGGAGCATTCAAATGATGATTGGAAATGGTATGCCTAGCTGGCGCAAACCTGCAAACTGAGGTGCTGCATCATGTTTCAAGCAAGGGCTAGTGGGGAGGGCCACAAAGGGGCTAATGAAGCCTTGGACAAAGCCTCATCAACAAAGCCTGATCAAGCCAAGCTGAAGGGGGAGCTTCAAACTCCACATGGAAGCTCACTAATGGCTGCCCCTTCCCTATTTACCCTATGACCAGCATAGAACCCTGCAAGGAAAGAGTGCATACCTCTGTATGAATGCCCTGAGGGTGCGTAAGGGGCTGAGAAGGTGCTTGGGAAGCCGGGGAGTGACGGGAGCTCAAAGAAGTCGGATATGGCTGCCGGGATGGAGACACAATGCGAGTAGGGAGTCGATGGGAAGCTGAGAATGCCATGAACCAGGCTCAAGAGTCGACAAGCTGAGCTCTGATACTAGTTGAAAAGTGAGAAGGATCGAAGCTTGCACTCGAGAGCTATGGCAGAAGAGTAAGAGCAAGAAAGAGAGAGACAAGAAATGGGAACTTCAACAGTCACAATGTGTGATCGGGCCTTCCTTTATTCAGACTGTCACTAAAAGAATAAAGAATAAAGTGACGGTGACGAGTGCTCGCCACCTGCAATGTGTAGTGGCGGTGACTGTTAGTGTAGTAATACATGGGCGGCTAGGCGGAGGCGCCTTTATCCCCAACAAGGGAGTGGGCTAATTTGAGAGATTTCTATTGCGAGATGATGCTAAGACACAAGATGGAGTTTATATTGATGTTTGGAGGAGTGTTAACAACTATTAATGAGCATTAGGGGCATTCCAAATATGAGATACCTGTGAAACAAATCATGATTTTATGAGTAAGTGATAATTTTCATTGTTTTATAGTAAATCTCGATTGCAAATGGTTGGAAATGGTTGTTCTTGATTGTCAATGATCTATTTTATATGAAACATTAAGGAAATCAACAAGAATCAATCGTCTATTAATTTTTCTATAAACACGTGAAACTCATAAATTGTGGTTTTAGGATAAATTATGAATTTTGGAGGTTTTTATGTGTTAATGGTGTTCTCATGGGATAAAATGAGTAATAAAAATAATTTTCAACAAGTCTAATCAAGTTCACATTAGAAAATCAAGAAATATTAGTATTTATTAATAAATAAATAGAAAAATGAGAAAAAATAGGGTTTTTGCAATTTAAAAATAGAGAAAAATAATATATGTATACGTGGACGTATGGTATGTCTGAAGCATGAGGTTTAGTCTCATTTTAGCCCTATCTCTATGTTAAAGTGAGTATTTATTGCCTTTTTATGAAGAGAAATACATGAAACCGCTCTCTAAACCTACCATCGACTGCACAACCTTAAACGGTAGGGAGAGGAGGGGGTAAAAACTGCTGATTACATGTGAATCTGGTTTTTTTTTCTCATGCACTTTGCATATAGAATATGTGTGTTTTGAGAGTTAAAGGGTTCAATAGCACGAGCATGCTTGGTGCTAACCCTAGGCAACGCATCAATTACGTTTAGAATGAAAGCATGAAAAGAAATGGTTTTGCACTATCACAATGCTATTTTGAATGAATAAAAATGGTGTTGGGGGTAAAGGCGCCTCCGCCTAGCTGCCCCTGTATTACTACACTGACAGTCACCACCACTGCACACTACAGGTGGCGGGCGCCTGTCACACCATCACTTTATTCTTTATTCTTTTAGTGACAGTTTGAATAAAGGAAGGCCCGGTCACACATTGTGATGGTTGGAGTTCCCATTTCTTGTCTCTCTCTTTCTTGCTCTTGCTCTCCCGCCATAGCTCTCGTATGCAAGCTTCGATCCTTCTCACCTTTCAACCGGTATCAGAGCTCGACTTCCTGACTCTTGAGCTTGGCTCGTGGCATTCTTAGCTTCCCATCGACTCCCCACTCGCATTGGGTCTCTGTCCCTGCAGCCATAGCTCATTCTCTTGAGCTCCCGTCACTCCCCGGCTTCCCGAGCTTCTTCCCAGCCTATTGAGATACCATTAGGGCATTGACATTGAGGTATTGCTTCATTATTTCAGAGATTTATTTCAGTCCACATGTCTATGTAAACAGGGCAACCACCATTGAAGCTTCCAATCTTCATATCTCTTTGCCACCACTGGTTGTGGGCTGTTGGAGGCTTGTTCCAAGGCCTGTTTGGCTCATGTTTGATGCCAGGAGGCATATTTCATGGTGGATTCCGTGTCACGGTGGATTCCGTGAGGTTTTACGGTGGATTCCATAAACTTTATTGACCGGGGCTCATACAAAAAGTGGATTCTTTGTGCGAGAAGTTGATGGGGACGCCTATCCTTTTCGGACATTTCATTAATTTAGTGTGTACATGGGTGATTCCATAGTGGGTGATTCTGCAAAATACATATTAAATTAATAAACGTTTATGAGTTTAGAGTGCGCACTCATGATAAATTAAGGTTAGGATTGATTTCTAGCCAGTTGATTTATTTATGTAGCTGAAGACTGCTAGGTATTCACTTTTGTCGGTTTAATTGTATTATTTTACTAACGATTGTGAATGCTTCAGTTGATGTGTAGAGATAGCAGCAGTGGCGGAGGAAAGCATTGGAGGATAGCGTGTATTCGAGTTATCACTTATATTTTGATGGCCGCATATCTTAGGCATGGTGCCTATATTTTGTCGCACCTATTTATTAAGGCATTGGATATTTATTTATTATTTTGTATGTGCATAGGTGCACGATTATGATATTTGTAGTTGCACATCATATTGGGTATGCTTGACTCTTTGGGCACCCGCCCATTAGCTTTATTTCTATTTGGCACTAAAGCAAACTCAAAAGCCAAAAGCGTGCTATTTTGTAATTTGGGTTATTATTTGAGCTTGAAGATGATTAATACATAAAATACATGCTTTTTGGAGCGCTCACACAAGGCATGGGGGGAGATTGTACCCAATTGGTCTCTTGTTCATGTCATGCTTGCTTTCTACCTTGAGTTTTGTGCAAAAAGTAGAGTTCTTTTGTTCTTGGGGACCTTCCGGCGCTCACTACACGAGCATACAGCATCCGATCTGTGGACCAATGGTATCAGAGCGAAGTTGAGATCGAGATCTTCCAATCGCTATCCATCTTGTGCAAAGGCGGAGCTACTGGAATGATCGAGCTCTACAGTCAGTCTCATTGCAAACGGTCGATACGGGTGGATTCCTGGCGGTCAAGAATCTCTGTCTACAGCCTGTGATCGCGAAGGACTAGCCTGAGGAGGCAGAGGACCACGTCAACATCTCCTTCTATCAAGTTGTCTTCTCAGAAGATCAGAGATAAGTTTCATATCTTCCATAAAGCTTAAAATCTTGAAGGCTAAGCTTTTAAAAAGCTTATCTCATCAATTTTTAAAATCGGTGCATCAAGAGGACCTCTGTGTGAATTCCGCGGGCTGAAAAACGCCCCCCCCAAAATTCGACGTTTTATTCAGCTTAGCTTTAAGCTAAGTCAATCGTCCTAAGTTACACAAATCTTCAAAGTCTACAAGTTCAGATTCTGCAAGTCTAAATTTACTTACCCTGCAAGTGAATCAAGTCACCAGAAGTCAGAACTGACTTATGCCAAAAACTCCCATAAGGACTGTTTCTACGCAGAAGCACCGAACTGCAAAGTTGTTCCCTGGAAGACTCTATTCGCATACGCAGAATTGCTGAACCAGTTTTAGCACACGCAAAAGGTCATACGTAGATTTTACGAAGATTTCAAACCCTGCAATCGCAAAAGTCGAAGACCGTGAAAGCCAAACAAAAATCTATAAGCCTTGTACACCTGACTTTGAGCTACTCTCATCCCGCTAATTGGATTTTGAGAGTGTGAGGTCTTTTGAATTTTTACAGGATGACGGAACAAAATATGGATGATTTAATGGCTGAAGGCGATCTTCCTGAACCTACGGTGGAACAAAAATTGGATTTAATTATGATGCAGTTGGATGAAGAACGAAGAGCGCGGCAAGCCTTGCAAGTTCAATTGGCCAAACTACAAAGATCGACTACCGACAAAGATGGACCACAACCCGAAGATCTTATCCGACGAACCATCGATGTGACTCTCAAAGCTCAATCCATCCACAAAGAAACAAAGATAAGTAAAAGAAATTTCAAATTCCGTACTTTCAATGGCACTCGAGATGGAAAAACTGTTCTTGCATTCATCAGTCAGTTTGATGATTACTTTCATGAAGAGACATACGCTGAAAAAGATAAAATCAAGTGTGTCACTAATCATTTAGTGGATAGAACATCTCTTTGGTGGACCATGGTTCGTAAGAGCATAGATTGTCCCAATTCCATGTAAAAGCCATAAAGCAATGGGACCTTCTTCAGCAAAGAGATCGTGAGTCTATTTCTCAGTACACCGAACGCTTTTGGAATGCCTTGCTCCAACTACGCATGCTTGAAGACATACCTGAAGCGACTCATAAGCGCAAGTATATGTCTGGATTACTTGGGCATTACTACGCTGAAGTCAATATGTTCAAGCCTGCAACTCTTGAAGATGCAATTTCTTTAGCTCATGACACTGAAGACAAGATTCGAGGAAGAGACAAGCGTCCACAACAATTTCAAGCAAATGGTAACTATGGTTCTAAGCAATTCAATTCAAATTTTAAAAGATTCAACCAAAGTCGATTTTCTTCATCATCTTTCCGTAAGTCTTGGACAAAACCACCTCCTTTGCCATCAAATACCAATTAAAACCCTAAGCCATCTTCACAGCCAAATCCTAATATTCCTAGACTTCCTGCCATTGCAAACAATGTATCTAAAGCCAAACCTATAGTATGTTACAAATGCCATCAACCTGGACATTTAGCAGCCAATTGCCAATCGAAGAAGCCACCTGTCCATATCAACTATCTTGGAGCAATGGAAGATGAAGAACATGAAGAAATGCTTGACTTCACGGAAGATGAGGACGACATTACTACTCCTTCGGATACTTTACCAGGTATGCCAACTCCACATTCTTTGTTGACAATGAAATGTTTAGTACATGGAAAAGAAAAGATTACTTTGCATGATGATGGTAGTACACATGATTTTATTTCTGCAAAGTTAGTGAAAGAATTGAAATTACAAACTGTTCCTACGCATTATCGCATTAAAGCAGCATTCTTAGGCACAAGGTATAATGGAACAAAAGAGGTGCATGATTTAGAAATTCAAATTGGTGAATACACTGAAAGAAGGAATTTTCTAGTTGTACCATTACAGTCCAATGATATTATCCTAGGTATGCCTTGGCGTCATCAGCATAATCCTGACATAGATTATTCCACGCATTCAATTAAATTTCATTTTCAAGGAAAACACATTACATTGTATGGTATGCACGCATCTAATGCTTTTCCATTGCTTAGTCATACTCAAGCTAAACGTCCATTACGCAAAAGTAGTAAATCTTATCTAATTTGGGTGAATGAACTTCGAGCTAAAGAAAAATATATGCACCCTAGGCATAAAGAATTCCTTGCACAATTTAAAGATTGTTTTGCTGAAGATCTACCACCTGGACTACCTCCTTCACGTCCTGAAAACCACAAAATAGATTTAATTCCTGGTACACAACCACCTTGTAAAGCACCATATAGGCATAACTAGATAGAGCAGAAAGAAATTCAAAATCAAGTTGAGGAACTATTAAACAGAGGATTAATTAGACCTAGTAGTTCTCCATTTGGCGCACCTGTCTTGTTGGTAAAGAAGAAGAATAATACTTATCGTATGTGCATTGATTATTGTGCCCTAAATAAGATTACTGTAAAGAATAGATATCCAATTCCTAGGGTAGATGATCTTATGGATAAACTACAAGGTTTTGCCATATTTAGTAAAATAGATCTTAAATCTGGTTATCATCAAGTGAGATTAGATAAATCTGACATATTCAAGATTGCATTTAGAACACAATTTGGTCATTATGAATTTCTAGTGATGCCTTTTGGCTTGACTAACGCACCTGCTACATTTAGTAGAATGATGAATCACATATTTTTGAAATATCAACACTGTGTTATAGTATTCTTTGATGATATCTTGGTATTCAGTAAAAATGAGAAAGAACATTATGAACATCTGTCTTTGGTTTTCAAGTTATTGAAAGATAATCAATTGTATGCTAATCTGGAAAAGAGTGAGTTCTTTCAAACAGAAATTGAATATCTAGGTCATATTGTGTCATCAGAAGGTATTAAGGTTGACCCTAAGAAGATAGAAGTAATATTCAACTGGGCTATACCCAAAAATGTGCATGAGTTACGTTCTTTTCTAGGTCATGCTAGTTTTTACAGGAAGTTTGTGCGAAATTTTTCCTTACTTGCTTTGCCTTTGACTAAACTTTTAAAGAAATGTATTGTTTATCATTGGTCTGATAATCAACAGAAATCTTTTGATTTATTGAAACATGCATTAACCCATGCTCCTGTATTACAACTATCTGATTTTAATAGACCATTCTTTTTAGTAGTTACTGATGCTAGCAGATCTGGAATAGGAGCTATACTTATGCAAGATAATCATCCCATAGCCTATTCTAGTTGTAAACTCTACCATGTACTTGTTGAGCTTCAGTGCTCTCTGAAGACTTGGCTTGGATTCTCATTTGCTATTTCGGAATTTTTGTATTGGATGTCATTTTGGTTGTTAGAGATCTTTATTGGGATGTATGTCTTGCTCATGGATGCTACCTACAGTTGCTTTGTAGCTGTCATGCTCTTGGGATGCTATTGAGACATTGTCTTGGTTATCTGTCTTTGGTACTTTGACTTGGTTTGATTGAGCTGTTGAGCTCGTTTATCCACCTTTTGTGCTAGTGGGAGCATCTTGTATGCTTAGCCGACATTGAGCAAGAGGTTTATGCTATTTGAGCATTTTGCAGATACTTGAGACTTTGGGATCTCTTACACTTAAATGTTGCATGGTTCATGCACTGATATCTTGGAGTTGCTTTTGACCTGAACTTGGACTTTGCACTTTTGTGAGCATACACCTACTAGTGTCAGGTCTTGCCAGTGTTATGTAGACTTTGCCCTACTGTCCAGGGGGTATGGCTACTCACTGACAGATGCTTTGGTGACATGTTTGGGTGTTTGCTCAGGGTCTTGATGACTGTTTGGTGCTAATTTATGCCAATTTATGGCTGGTCATGTCTTGGCTATCATTTATTGACTTTGAGCAGTGATTTGGTCAGCAATTGACTCTCACAGTACCCTGTTGTCATTTATTACAACAAGCATATAACTCCTGTGAAGACTGACATGGATTTTTCATGCTGAAATATTCTGAAATGATGTACTTTCACTAGTACTTGGTGGGCAACAACTTTGGTTACACTTTTCTCACCATTTTCTCTTGATTTTTGTGATTTTTTGGCCATTTTCTGCAATAAACAACAAGTAGTTTTGAACTGTTTGCAATCTTCCAGCTTGCATTATGGCAAGTTTGTCCACTGATCATGCTATCTTCAACATCACTAAGCTTGATGGTACAAATTACTCTTATTGGAAGAGCTAGATTTGGCAGGTGTTGGTGCAAAAATCACAGATCAAACCATTAAGGTTGAGCTGGCATCCGCCTGCAACTATGCCAGATGAGCAATGGCTTGAGCTTGATGAGTTATGCAAGTCCACTATTGTATTATCTCTCACAGAACAGGTTCATTACAATGTATTTGAGGAAGAACAGAGTGCATGGCAGTTGTGGGATAAAATCAAGAATCTCTATGACAAGAAAAGTCCAGCGAGTCAAATGTATTGGCTGAAGCAGCTTATGGACCTGCGCATGAAGGAGAATGTGACTATGTCTACTCACTTGAGCCAGTTCCATGCTATACTCAAGAACTTCACTTTGTAGGACATCACTTTTCCAGAGGATGTCACTCCTCTTTTCTTGCTTGGTACTCTTAATGAGTCATGGGATGTATTCCGCACCGCATTATGTGCCTCTACTGCTACCCTGAAATTATCTGATGTTGAGAGTGCTATTCTGTAGGAAAAGGTTAACCGTAAGAATTTGGATGTCTCTCGTGTGTTGCATGCTATGATAGTTAGAGGCAGGAATGATGGATATGGAAAGCATGGCAGTGGCAGTGGTCGTGGATGGGATTCTAAGAAATCTCGGTCCAAGTCTCGTGGAAATCACGTAGCAAATCCCGTGGCAGGAATGCATATGTTACTTGTCATCATTGTGGGAAAAAGGGCCATATTAGGCCACAATGCCATGAACTGCACAATGAAAGGCACAAAGATAAGGGGAAAGACAAAGTGTAGGATAAGTCTTCTGATCGCAGCATAGTGCCTTCAAAGTCCAGTGTTAAAATTGAAGAGATCAATGTTATGCAGCCTGAGGATGTTGATGATGATTATATCCTTGCAGCTTCTTCTAGTGCTTCGCAGATGACAGAGATACACTCTATATATGCACAGTGTTGGCTCT
This sequence comes from Lygodium microphyllum, assembly GCF_053477565.2. Classification (NCBI taxonomy): domain Eukaryota; kingdom Viridiplantae; phylum Streptophyta; class Polypodiopsida; order Schizaeales; family Lygodiaceae; genus Lygodium; species Lygodium microphyllum. Next base: position 75,597,004 of record NC_141157.1, on the reverse strand, counting down.
TGACCTTAGGAGCATCCTTTCATGTGACACCTTACCGAGAGTGGTTTCTTTCATACTGTACTATTTCGGGTTTTGTGCGCTTGGGTGATGACAGCTCTCTTGATATTGTGGGCATTGGTGATGTTAGGCTGCAATTTCCTTCTGGTAGGAGTTTTGTTATGTAGGATGTACGTCATGCACCTGCTTTGACACGCAATCTCATGTCAACTGGATAGCTTGATGATACAGGTTATCATGTATCTTTTGGAGACTCTGCATGGAAGATCACTCATGGTAGACTTGTGATTGCGAGAGGTGCCAAGGCTGGCAACCTCTATCCCTTGATTGTATCCGCTTCTTTCCTTAATCATGTTTTGTTTATGGGTTCTATCCCACATGTATCTCTTTGGCATGCTTGTTTGGGCCATATGTCTTTGAAGGGAATAAAAATGCTTTCTGGTTTGCAGTACTTACCGCCCCTTGGTTATGCATGTTTTGATTCATGTGAGCATTGTCTTTATGGCTAGCAGACTAGGTCTACGCATAAGAAGTCTGGTAGGCCAGGCATGAGTGAGCCCTTAGAATTGGTACATTCGGATGTCTGTGGGCCCATGCCTTGTCAGTCTATGGGTGGTGCAAAGTATTTTGTTACTTTCATAGATGATTTTTCACGAAAAATTTGGGCGTATCCCATTAAGCTAAAATCCAATGTCTTGGTTGTGTTTCAGAGATGGCTTACATTGGTTGAGAACCAATCTGGGTATAGGCTGAAATGCCTAAGGACAGATAATGGGAGTGAGTATGTCTCACATGCTTTTGAGTAGTTATGTGATGAGAGGGGTATTAAGCGTTAGTTGACCGCCCCCTACACCCCCCCAGAATGGTTTGGCTGAGCGGATGAATAGAACCATCCAGGAGCGTGTACGCAATATGCTTAGCCATGTAGGCCTACCACAGAGCTTTTGGGCTGAGGCAATTAGTACAGTTGTGCATATCATAAACAGATCACCTTCTAGTGGTTTGGATTTCCAGGTTGAAGAGGAGGTATGGACTGGAAAACCTCCCTCTTGTGCACATCTCCATGTCTTTGGATGTGAGGCATTTTGCCATGTGTCCAGGGACAAGAGAAGTAAGGTGGATCCTAAGAGTCTCAAATGTATTTTCCTTGGTTATGAGGATGCAGGTGAGATGGGTTACCATCTCTGGGATTCGCAGGTGCGGAAAGTCATCCACAGTCATGATGTAGTCTTCCATGAAGAGAAGATGCATCGGCAACCTGAGAGAGTTGTTGAGATCCGCAGGGTCATATTTCAGGAGGAGCCGAGAGCTCCCGCACAGCCAGTTGGACAGCCTATAGATGTAGCAGATGCTCATGGTTAGGGTGTTGGACTGGCAACTAGGCAGGCAACAGAGCCTACCATAAGACGGTCTGCTAGAGACAGACATCCACCTGATAGATTTCAGCCCTCGATGCATTATGTCTTGGTTACAGATGCAGGAGAGCCTTTCACTTATGATGAGGCTATGCGCAGGGGTGACAGTCACTCCTGGGAGAGGGCTATGCAGTCTGAGACTCCTTGCATAAGAATGAGACTTGGGATTTGGTTTCCTTGCCTAAGGGCAAGAGGGCTTTGCCATGCAAGTGGGTGTACAAGCTAAAAAGTACCCCTAGACACCCCAAGCCGACATACAAGGCTAGATTGATAGCAAAGGGTTTTAAGCAGGAGCATGGTGTGGACTTTGATGAGGTCTTTTCTCCTGTGGTTAATATTACCACCTTGCGCTTAGTCTTGGCTTTGGTTGCTCAGCTTAACTTGGATTTATACCAGATGGATGTCAAGACGGATTTCTTACATGGGGACTTGGATGATGAGATTTATATGGAGTAGCCTAAGGGCTTTGCAGAACCTGGCAAGGAGCACCTAGTGTGCAAATTGAAGAAAAGTCTTAATGGCTTGAAACAGGCACCTAGGGAGTGGTATCATAAGTTTGATGCCTTTATGCAGTCATAGGGCTACAGCAGGAGTGCTATGGATTCATGTCTTTACGAGAAGAAAGCCCGTGATGGTTCTTTATTAATTTTGGTACTCTATGTGGATGATATGCTGATAGCAGGAAAAGCTCATGATGAGATAGATACTCTTAAGGCTCAGCTCAAGAAGAGCTTTGAGATGAAAGATCTGGGACATGCCTCTCACATACTTGGTGTGCGCATTAGACGCGACAAGCATCAAGGACTCCTGTAGTTGTCATAGAGGGAGTACATTCATAAAGTCCTTGAGCGCTTCCGCATGCAGGACGTAAAGCCTATTGGCTGTCCATTGCCTTCTTATGTGAAGGTATCACAAGCAAATTGTCCACAGACAGATGAGAAGAGGGCCGAGATGGCCAAGATTCCCTATGCATCCGTAGTGGGCAGTCTTGTGTATGCCATGATAGCCACTTGTCCAGATATTGCCTTTGCAGTTGGTGTTGTGGCACGCTATATGGCTACACCTGGCAAGAAGCATCGGGATGCCGTGAAGGGTATCATGAGGTACCTAAAGGGCACTGCAGATATGTGCATATGTTATGGCAGCTAGGATACAGGAGTTGTGGGATACACTAACTGTGATTATGCAGGACATGCAGATAGTAAGAAGCCCACTTCTGGCTATATATTCACCTATGCTAGAGATGCTGTTTCTTGGATGTCCAGGGTGTAGAAATGCACGACCCTTTCTACTACAGAGACCAAGTATATTGTAGTCACTGAGGCTTTCAAGGAGGCCATTTGGTTGGGTCGTTTGGTTGCTGACCTTGGTATTGATGCTATCCCTACACTGCATTCGGATTCTATGAGTGCTATTTAGTTAACCAAGAATCCAGTCTTCCATGCGAAGACGAAACACATTGAGGTGAGGTATTGCTTCATACGTGGGGTCATTGAGAACAAGTTTGTTGACCTTGTCAAGATCTCGACTGACCAGAATCCTGCAGATCTGCTCACAAAAAGCCTCTCAAAGAGCGCTTTGCCTTCCTCAGGAGGTTGATGGGTGTGGGATGAGATAACGTCTTTCCTCATCCTGTTGTACATGTGTACATGTTGTACTGTCTTTTTTTTTTCTTTTTTCTTTTCGCACGTCACTAGGGTAGATTTGCCTTTAAGTGGGAGGTTGCTAGGGGTAAAGGCGCCTCCGCCTAGCCGCCCGTATATTACTACACTGACAGTCACCGCCGTCATTGCACACTACAGGTGGTGGGCGCCCGTCACTGTCACTTTATTCTTTATTCTTTTAGTGACAGTTTGAATTAAGGAAGGCCCGATCACACATTGTGATGGTTGGAGTTCCCATTTCTTGTCTCTCTCTTTCTTGCTCTTGCTCTCCCACCATAGCTCTCGCATGCAAGCTTCGATCCTTCTCACCTTTCAAATGGTTGGGAACTATGAATCATTTACATTTGAATTTCATTCAACACATGGTATCATCCTAGATGCATGGAAATTGTCTTCATAAACATTAACCCACAGTGAGAGTGAGGCATCCCAAGCCATAGGGCTAGTTATTCATTTCCTTTGGGGAGTGTTCAATGAGGAATCTTTTATCTCCTAGAGTGATTGTTTAAAGAGAGGACAAAGTATCATACGTGCTTTATGTGTTCGCAACGCATCTCGGGGCCAATTCGTGAGGTGTAGAAAAGCCATAGAAGGGCCACAACAATTAGCCGAGGGGTGCTCCCTATGTCTGTTTTATGTGGTGAATAACACCAATATATGTAGGGACTCCCGATGAGGAGTTTGAGAAGGGTTATTTGTTGGACTACGAGTCATACAAATGCTTATTTGGTTAGATTAGTGTGTAGCCTCTGGATGCTCCTGACTGTGAGGCCATGGGGTGTTTTGGTTGAGCATAGAGGCCCGCCAGCTAGAGTCATAGAGCTAGTGTTGAGCCCATTTTAGGTCCAAACAATTTGTATCCTACATAGATGAAAGACCTAATTGGAAGATTCGTAGTTGCATTCGAAGCCTAGCATTATGTCTTCGACTAACACTTATTGAGTTCAACCATAATCTATGCAATTGTAGAATTGGCTCCCTTTGACAACGAATGTAAAGTTGGTGCCATCCTACAACAACAATATTATTGAGGGCTATGAGCAAAAGATATGCATAGGTGGAATGAGAAAGAGAAGAAGATCTTAATGCACATGCATTCATGGAGCATATAATACATACATAGATATATGCGCACGCACGCGCGCGCGCACACACACACACAGAAAGAGAGTGCGTGCTTTGATAGAGAGAGATCTAAAACACTCAAATGAATAATACAAACATATGTAAGAGAGAGAGAGAAGGAGAGCGAACACTTCAACAAAGATGAAAAACAATCATTGAAAGACCTAATTATTGAAAGAACAAAATTGTTCACAAAGACAATCACGAAGCAAAAGCATGTCTAAAGGAAACCTTGCAAATCAAAACCTAGCACTGAAATCTAGGAGGCCTACCAACCATGTCACTATTGCCAACAACATGTCGAGCATTATTAATGGCACCAAGCACAACATTTCTCAATCCATACATTGATAGCATTCAAGCACCCCAAATAAGATGTGAGGTTAGTTACCTTAGCCACAAACTTATCAAGTTGGAGATTCCAAGATTCAAGTAGCAACCTACAACCTAAGGGGCACACAACTAGCCGTTTAGGTCCACCCATAGCATAACCCTCATCTCACCATACATCTCATTGGTGTCCTCCTATATGTTCGAGGCTATGTCTAGCAAGCCTTGCAGTACAACATCAATTCCTATCTTCCAAGAGACATCTTGTCCTACCACATATCGAAGATGTGCCACAATATTGCTATAGCTTGCATAACATTGTTCAACTTTCTGTCGCAATGAACAACAATCAAGGCTCTCTTAACAACCCTTCCCTTGGCAATCTCCTTGGCTTGCGTCACATTGATATGTCTTTGCAGACTGGACAACAAAACCTCTAGAGTGTCACTTATCAGATATCTCTATGTTGGCATTAGGGTTTTGAAGCTTCATATTTGCCAAGAAGGCAAACAATTGGATTTCTTTCAAAAAAACTATAAATGGATGTTCATCAAGTACGCAAGTAGGCTCCTACATTGTGGAAGATAGATACACCAAAGTAGTTAGTTTATAGTGCTCGAGTCTTGGCTATGTCATACATAGTTTACCAATCAGAACTTCTTTGATTTGCATTATTTTAAGAGATCACATAGCAAATAAATACATATTACAAAATAAAAAGAAGGAAGACCTAAATGAAAGGTTTGTAGTTGAGTACAAAGCCTAGCATTGTGCCTTCAATGAACTCTTTTTGATTTTAAGCATAGTCTATGCAAATAGTAGAATTCGTTCCCTTGACAAAGGATGTGAAGTTGGTGCCATTGTTTAAGAAGAATACTGTTTCAAATGAAACTCTTATCATTATGATCTTATCGTTTAATCTTTTAATATAATATCTAAAAACACAAAATGCAAAGTTGAAATGAGAGAGAGAGAGAGAGAGAGAGATTTCTATTTACACTTCCAAATGCAATTGTTATAATTACTATCTAATTCCATGAAGTATTAGGGCCTAATGGGTAAATACAAATGGTCCACCTTCAATGAAGACACATGGCCATCCCATATTTCCCCTTCCAATGGAAACGTGGTTCCTAAAGGGTTAAATACAAATTAAGGCTCCAAAAGCTTTGTGAAAATTTTAAAGTGTACTTTGCAGTTAAAAGGTTACAAGTCAAACATTTGTGTATACACATGAATGGTTCACCTTCCATGAAGACACATGTGCATGGCCTATTGTCCCTTCCAATGGAAATGTGGTTCAACATTTTTCTATCCCCCAATGCATGAACAAATTGGCTGCATTTAATAAGAAAGGAAGGATGTCACTTACCTTAGGGTATCTATCCAAAGCTTTATCGTTTGGTTTTCAAGTGTATTTATGAAATGGGGCATTTTGGTGCTTGTGATAGGTGAAAAATGAGGCTTAAGTATGTACCCATGAAGGCCCGTGTTTGCACTTTTGCACAATTTAGAGTAGAGCAACCTAGAGTAGTGAAATTGAGTGCAAGGATTTTTAAGTATCTTGGGAGTTGCATCATCTTGAGCAAGAATTTAGATACATGAAGGCATAATTCGCAAGTATAGTGCCTAGAGACATGGAGCAAAACATTGAACTCACTTCGAAAACAATGAGTACATTGCCATGAGGAGATCCTAATCCTCCTCCATTACATGCACTTCTTAGGCAATGGACCCCACATGCATTAGCAAGCCATGCACATTGAGAATGCCTCCTATCTATTTTTAGGGTTGATCATATCTCTTTTTTGTAAGGTAAGGTAAATATAGCTTGCCATGCGTATTGTAACTCTATCTTTGTATGTTTTATACAAAACTCTTTGTCACTAAATTGATTGCTTATTACGCATTCTCTATTAAGTAAATTTACGTCAATAAACTAATGACTCACTTTTCTTTAAGTGTTGATGATGATCTAGCATGGGCATGAGACCATTTAGAGACCAGAATTCCTAGTGCATCACTTAATGGGGTGATCAGAGCATTGTGACAGGGATATCTAGTACAAACAGTACAAGTTATGAAGGGGGAAGGAAGTGTCTGCCAAGTGTAAGAGTGTACACAAGAACTGAGGAGTTACACATAAATGAAGTTGGATTGAGTTCTAAGAAGAGGAAGTGCATTAGCATTGTGTATATGTATTTATGTATGCATGTGGGGATGCCTGAGAACATTTACTCGTGTGTAATGAGCATTGCATTCATTTGGGATCATCCTCTCCCTTACAAGTCAAGGTTTAAGGTCTTTTCTTTCATTAAAAAAGACTAGAGGGGTAATTCTCTCACTAAGAAAGACAAGAGACGTGATCCTCTGGAAGTGAGGAGAGAAGTAATTTTCCCTTTCTAAGGTCTAAAATGACACAAGCTTTTGTGTGGAAGTCAATCTTAAGGTTGAGACCCAAGGCAATCTAATGAACTCTCCTTATCTATGGTTCAAGGTGGTTGCATGGACCATAAATTAAGAATAGAGTTTTAAAAGCTGTTTTTCTTAAAATAGACGTGGTGAATCCATTTTTAAAATATCTCGCGATAGAAAGCCGATCTCTAAAAATGGCCCCTTAGCGATTATTGGAAACGACGAGATCTACAACTTTCGTGTTGGACATTTTTCCATCCGAGCAACGCACAAAGAGATATTCCAAAATTGGTGCTACAGAGTAGGTCCTAGAACAACCACATCTTGCATGAAGATCGACCTTTCCAATCTTAGCACTCAAGTCTCTCTCCAAGAAGAGAAGCTCTTGGAACCTATAAAAGGGGAGGCTCTCCTTGGGTGTGGGGGAGGTGAAGGAAGCATCACTTTGTGTACATGCAAGAGGAGGAGAGAAGGCAATTCGAGTCTCACAAAGTGCTGCGGAAGCTTTGCTGAAATCAAGTTCCAAGAGGAGACCCCTACACATATTGTGTAGGAGAGAAGGTGCAAGTACTACGGAAGCTCTACTAAAATTAAGTTCCAAGGGGAGATCCCTACACATATTGTGTAGGAGAGAGGGTGCAAGTGATGTGGAAGCTCTACTGAAATCAAGCTCCAAGAGGAGATCCCTACACATATTGTGTAGAAGAGAAGGAAAGACTAAAGAAGGATCAAAAGGTGCCAACTTCCAATTTGTGCAAGTGTTAGCCGGTTGTATACTGTGCAAGGAACCATGATCTTGTTCCCAAGATCTACAAGATAAGAATTGGTTTATGTGTAACGGAGGAGCTTTCTCCTTGTCAATAATATAACTCCACAAGGGGGGGTGGCCCATCTTCCAATCTCTCTCTCTCTCTCTCTCTCTCTCTCTCCATCTTTCTTTTCTCTCATCTGTTCTCTCTCTGTGCCAACATAATATTCACAATATATCTTTTAAGTATATAAGAAGTGTGAGCATGTATCTCAGATCTTATAACACTCTTCCATAAGCGAAGTCTAATTTGGTTTCAAATAGTATGTGATTTTATGAGTATATAGCTCAATAACTTTACTTCATACCATTTGATTCACATTAAGTTTTGTTGTTACACCTGGTTTGATGTGGTTGATTATAATAACTAAAGGGAAAAACAAAACTAGGGAGCTGCTCCTTAGTTTGTTTCTTTGGGTGTGTGCTACAATAGTTGCACTCTCTAGGTGGTAGAAGAACTGATCCCTTGGATGTGGTTGAGGTATATTGATAGTAATGGGCTAGAGATCATTACAAAGGCCACTTTTTTCCTATTCTCCTTGAATTCATGCCATTTGTGTAGGGAATTTGAATATTATGCCCCTAAACGCCCTAAAAAGTCATCTATGTGGGAAAGTAAGATTGAGAAGATTGAACATTGTATTTCTATATATAGTAAATGTTTTCAAGGTAGGATGCTCCAAAGGATCTTTGGGTAAGTCCAATTTTAGGAGTGTAAGAATAGTTTTCTTGACCACACTAAGATTAAGGTTTAGATAAAAGGTGAAAAGCCAAGATAGTTTTAAATTGTTAGGTGTACTAAATCCATCTCTCTTCTCTTCCTCATAGTACATTCCCTCCAAATGCTTCCTTATATTTTTGTATAGCTTGTCCATGTTGTTCTAATTTAGTGTTTACAAACCCTCATCCACAAAAATTGATCTCTACCACACCCCTAGGCATGCTTCTATCACTCCTCCAAAAGTTTATGCCTCACCAATGTGTTTGCAGTGGAAAGGTCTTAAGAGAGCAATGTGTATAGATTATTGGAGGTAGCTTGATTGTAACTTGTGCAAAACAATCTAGAAATATATATATGTCTAATCCAAGCAAGTGATACCATCAACCACAATTGTAGCAATTTGTAATCTCAAAAAAATTAACAACCTTTGCTAAGATTTAGTTTTTTTAATTCATAGACCTATGGATGCATAGAGATGTAGGTTCACTTGGAAAGGATTATGTTCACTTACTTGCTATAGGTGTTAGTCTAGAAAGGCATTTATCAAAAGTGGTCCCATCTACCATGAGAACTTGTCATTTTTGTTTTTGAATAACTAAAGCCGATAATGACTACTTTCTTTAATAAATGAAAGCGTTTGTGAATCAACAAAGGAGCTATAAAGCACCAAGTGACTCCGTTTCATGAAGTCCAAAAAGATTAAACAAAATAGATTTGACAATGTGTGCACATAGCATAGAACTACCTTGTCATTCATAGCTATGATGCATGCCGCAAGAACTCATGATCATGGAGGGGCCAAATCTTAAAACTAAAGAGAGAGAATGCGAAAGAAAGCCTAAGTAAATTGCATGGGCTTTATCACATGCATTGGAGATGGTATCCCACATTTTATCACATAGTTAGGGATGCGTTTAACTAACCAATGTTAAAAAAATTGTGATGAGTTTAACTAACCACTCTCCCCATAGTGTAGTTTTGGGGATGCAATACATTAGTTTCTAGGGGGGGAAGGGGGGGTAAGGGCTTTGTAGCTATACCATGGCATTATCACCAGAAACACCTATATAGGGAGTAGTAGTGACTCTGAGCCCTGCTTGGTTTCCACTCTATGTGTGATTCCCTATACCCTGTGGTGAAACCTCTTATGTGCAGTGTCATGAGGGTGTAGTCTTGGGGTGTGCCTATGTTGTATTGTTTCTTTGATTGAATAATACAAGAGTATACCTTGCTCTCACATATTATGTTACCTTTCTATGCCGTGTTGAGTGAGTAACTAGTGCAGGTGCATCACACTTGGTATTAGAGCAACTCTTGCACTCAAAGTGAATGAGTGCTCACAGAAGCAGGAGAGAAGATCTAGTGCCTTGAAGAGAACAAGTCGAAATGACCCACGTCGCGATGCCCCACATTGCATTGACCCCCATTGCATCGACCCCCTCAGTGTGACGCCCCAACGCGGTGACCCCGACACCATCCGCCATCTGAAGACGTGATGTGGCTTCCCCGCGACATGACCACCACCCCAAGGCGAAATGCAACTTCCCCACGTCAACAACCCCACCAACCACATGGAGGACGAAAGAGAGAATGTACCCATCCCAACAATGGAAGAGATGAAGAAGAGTAGAGGGGAAGAAGGGAGAGTAGCTCAAGAGGAGAAGGTAGCCAGATTGGAGAGGAAGTTGGAGGGCATGTCAAGCATGCTAGAGTCAATTTGGAGGAACATGCAGATGAAGGAAGAGAAAGAGGAAAGTAGAAGAAAGCTAGAAGTGGAGTAGGGCTATAGAGAATGGGTGCTACAGCAACAAGAAGGGGAGAAAAGACAGAAAATGCAAGAGGAGATGGTGGATAGATTAGGGAGAGAGGAGATGTCTAGGAGGGTGCAAGATACAAGAAAAGACAAGGAGAAGGTAGTAGAAGTAGGAAGTAAGAAGAAGGACAAGAAGCACAACCATAGAGAAGAGGAAGATAGTGACAGCTCAGAAGATGACTACGGCAAATTCAAGATGCCCAAACCTGCCAAGGTCAAAGGAGAGAGAGATGGGACGGTTCTGAAGAAGTGGATTGTAGAGGTAGATGAACAAACATAACAAGTCAACCAAGGCATTGAAGATTATCTCAGGAGTTATGCCCGGGTGGACCAAAAAGATTGGGCCTTGTACCTTGATGTGTTGGAATTCCACTACAACAGCTCCATCCACTCTGCCACGGGTTACATGCCCTTTGAATTGGCCACAGGAAAAAAAGGCATCACCCCCCTTGCCTTAGCATCCGGAGTGGCCAAAGCTAAAGATCAAGATGTAGAGGAATTCTTGAAGAAATGGAGAGATCGGAATGCGGCAACCAATAAGAGCCTAGAACAAAGCAAAATCACCATGGCAGAGCAAGCCAACAAAAAGAGAAATGCAATACTGTTCACTAAAGGCGGCATGGTCCTAGTTAGCTCTAAGAATATGTCACTCCCAAAGAATACGAGCCCCAAGTTCAATCACCACTACTATGGACCCTACCACATCACTCAAGTGCTGAATGAAGTCACATACAAACTTCACCTACAAGAAAGTATACGTGTTCACAATGCTTTTCATGCTCGTTTTATGCACAGGTTCTATCCTGACAACCAATGGGGACGCCACGTACCAATGCTCCATTCCAACGGTCCCTTCGAAGCAGAAGCATTTCTCTGATGTCGAGAACAAAAAGGATACCTTGAGTATCTCACCAAGTGGCATGAGCATCCCCTCAAAGAAGCCACTTGGATTTCGAAATCTGGCTCAAGGAGAACCCCACTACTCCTTCCAATGCCCCTTAAGCCTCTCCAAACAAAGTGTTCTCAATCATAGGCCCAGTAATGCCTCCACTCCTCAAATGTACTTGAGTCGAGGGTGGACTCGTATGATAACCCAAAAATAATAAACCCAAAGAGCCCTACCAAGTCTCGATGGGCAAACACTGACCAGCTTGCTAGAAAAAGCTGTGTTAGGACCCCCAAGTCCTAGTGCGGCAGACACTAACCAGTCTGATAGTATGGACTTGTGTTAAGACCGTGCAATCATCTCACCAAAGTCCTAGACCAACAAACACTTTCCAGCTTGTTAGCAAAAGCTATGTTAAGACCGTGGATAAGTCAAATAAATGCTACCCTTAGATTGCTGAGGACAGCAATCCAGTAAACCGAGGTGAGTGTAAGGGCTTTGTAGCTATACCATGGCGTTATCACTGGAAACACCTATATAGGGAGTAGTAGTGACTCTGAGCCTTGCTTGGTTTCCATGATACTTGTGATTCCGTATACCCAGTGGTGAACCCTCTTATGTGCAACATCACAAGGGTGTAGCATTGGGATGTGCCTATGTTGTACAGTTTCTTTGATTGAATAATACAAGAGTATGCCTTGCTCTCACATATCGTGTTACCTTTCTGTGCCATGTTGAGTGAGTAACGAGTGCAGGTGCATCACAAGGGGGGATAGCGACTCTCACATGAATGTGGGAGTTACTATTTGTGCAACAATTTCATGTGAGAATCATTGTCCCCCTCTCTCTCTCGTCTCCCCCTCTCTCTCTCCCCTCCCTCTTCACCAACGGTTTTTCTTCTCCCTCTCTCAACTTGATGAGGCATGTCCCTCTCCATCTCTGCTTGTGCAGGCTCTCGATGTGAGTTGTTGCATGAGCTTGATATCCCCTTCCACCTCCTCATCAAGTATTGGAAGAGGACAAGGCCATCAGTGAGCTCACTCACAATAGTTTCCATGTTAGTAGCCCTTGTAGTTTCTCATTTCTAAATCTTATGTCAAAACTCTTTCTCTTTCTCCCACTTTGATCCTTTCATCACATACGGTAGCAACAACGCTAACCTTTGGGCCTCAATGATGAACTAGAGTTCCAATCTTGAGTGTTAAGATCAAAAGAAGATAATGCCTTCAACAAGCTCACAACAGTTTTCATGCTAGGCCTTTGATGCCATTCCATGTCAATACATATCATAGCCAAATGAATCATCTGTCCCATCGATAGTACCCAACCTCCTCAATAGCGCGTCATTTTTATCTTAGAATAGGCATGGTGTTTCCTGTTCATCACGGTTATAGGGTAGGCCCTTGCGCTTTTGCATCAAAATGCATAGGAAATGTAATCTATTTTAATCTACTATTGCATCAAAATGCATGATTATTTATTCCATTACTGATAAACTTGCCTATTTCATTGTTTTGTAGGGAGCATAAGAAGGCAACCTGAGGATGTGCTTGTTGGTGGAGATGCTATTGTCGAAGAGAAGAAAGTGGTGAAGATAGCGATACACCCTTAAAAACAAATTAGGCATCATCCAACACAAGCACTTCCAATTTATCAAAGGCGAATCAATGGAAATCGATGGGCATTACTTATTATTATATTGATGGGGAAAGAGGGATTGCAAAAATGTGAGCATGCATCGCTGCTCTATTTTATAGATGGCATAAGCTTCTCCTCCATTTTCCTACCCTGTGTTGCCTCATCAATTGCCCCCCTTGAAAAAGCATGATTTAGGGTGCTTTTACTCGATATCCTCTTATTGTATAGCCTTGAAAGTCCAAGCTATCCCTTTTTAGGTGCTTTGCCGTTTCTGAGTTGTATCTTCTGTCAGCTAAAATATTAAATAGATTTTCTTTACTTCTTTGAGTGAAAAGCGACTCGACATGTATCATTTTTTCAAATTTTTTAAAAAATTTCAAAGTTTTAAGTTTGATTTTTAAATAGTTAACTTCATGAGCATTCATATATTGGCCATGTAGGCTTGGGGTGAGGTATGGAAGATCTCTGATAGAGAGAGGGGGGGGGGGGGGAGGGGGGAGGAGGCACAAGAAGAAGAAAAAGAAATTCTCAATAGAGTTTATGGGTTGGCAAATTTATGTGATGTTATTGGCTTAGTGCGTGAGGATAATATGCATGCCATGATAGGCTTAATGTGAATAGAAATCACCATTAAGTGTGTTTGTTTTTGAGAAACTTTGAGAAATGATCATAAGGTTTTGTAGGAGATATAGTCTAGGCTTAATCTTGCTAATGTTAGTTGTTTTCTCCATATACATCAATGAGTGCTAGATCCCCATATATTGCATTTTCGTGCATTCAACATTGGATTAGTCTAAGTTGCCAAAGTTTTTAAAGTTCATATTATGTTTCTTATATCAACCTCCTATGAACCCTCTTGGCACATTAAATGTGCTTTCAAACCTTGATGCAAAGCACTAGAACATCTCGTCGAGAGAATCTAGGTGCGGAGTGCCTAGTGCATACTAATACAAACACACTTGCAAGAAACACTACTATAGGATATAGAAAAGTGGAGCTTCCAAAACTTTGAGCTTTAACTGATTATGAAGGTTGTGCACATACCACAAGCAAGATAATAGATTTTTAATATAAACATACAAAGTCAAATAATGAGGAGAAGATGTGTGTATTACTTGCAAATCAACCATGCAATTCTTTGGTAAGAAATAAAAGTTGGATGGTTGGAGATGGGGGCACACCTTGGTTGCTATCCCTTTCACGTCATGTGACAAGCTCACATTGTTTGGATGCAATCTAACTAGTAAAGAATCAAGTGTGTGTGTGCGTGTGCGTGTGCGTGTGCGTGTGCGTGTGCGTGTGCGTGTGCGTGTGCGTGTGCGTGTGCGTGTGCGTGTGCGTGTGTGTGTGTGTGTGTGTGTGTGTGTGTTCATTTCATACACTTTGGTGCTATTAAGTACATGCTTCTAATGCTGAAGTTTACTAAACTTTGCATTATGTAATTTTGGAATTTTTTTATTTCAAATAAAACCATTGATTTGCATGCTTTAAATGTGGACTTTGTCTAGGATGTGTATAAGTCATATTGTAGCTTGCCAAAAGAGACATAATGAGGAAGCTTTGAGAAAAAGCACATATGATTAAGGTATTTCTAAGAAAATTGTGGCACAAGTTGCACGTGGAGAAATGAAATGTCAATGCTATGCTTTGAATTGATATTTGAAGCATCGAAGATTTGGTTTACTCTTTGGTTTGGAATTGTCTATCCTTTGTTTATTTTTCTACTATACTTTACAAGAAAGGCTCAATAAGTACCTTAGCCAACCCTTAAGTCAATTAAGTCTGTGTTTACTTGTAGATCTAACTCAATCAATAGGTTTTAACCACCCTATAGGGTACAAAAAAAGTAAACAAAGTGGCAAGAAGGAGAGGCAAGGCACATCGTGGCCACTAAAGTTTATTGATTAAAGGATAAGCAAGCACCAAAGGTAAATGTATATCACCACTGATTTATATGAAAGTGCAAGCTTAGGCTTCGAATAGGATCACCTTAGATTAGTTATGTTTCTTACAACACTTTTAAGATAAAGGTGGTTGACTTCCCTATGATGGGTGACCATTGATCTTCATTAACAACTCACATTCACATCCTTCATTATAGCCAAATTGGTAACAACATGAAGTGATGGGCCACCAACCTAACACAATGCACATACGCACTTTGTGCAACACAACTAGAAGGAGGGTCCTAACTCCTCAAGTTTGTAGATCTCCACATGAACTCTTTACTCACTTTTACTTGGAGACATTCTAACATGGCCAACTCTAGTATTCATATAGGTTATGCTTGTACAAGTTGCCTATAATAAAAACTTTATATGATCAATGTCCCACAATATATGGTGCATCTTTTTAAGTTATGCATGTACAAGTTGCTAATAATAAAGGGTAGACGAGATCCATGTCTCATAATATATGATGCATTATCTTAGGGTTGTATTCCAAACATGAACCAAATACACAACATTTTGGATGTCTTTAGCCATGTTTGAACCATCCTATTCAAGTTAGGCTACACCGACTCAAGTAGGGGTATTGCTAATAATAAAGGGTAGACGAGATCCATGTCTCATAATATATGATGCATTATCTTAGGGTTGTATTCCAAACATGAACCAAATACACAACATTTTGGATGTCTTTAGCCATGTCTGAACCATCCTATTCAAGTTAGGCTACACCGACTCAAGTAGGGGTATTGCAATCTTATCTACGTGCAATAAATATTGTGGTTGTGCCAAGGTACTAGGTTAAATGAAACTTTATCATCACCAACCTCTCCTTTATGATTGGTTGATCCAATTTACACACCAAAACACAATTGCTCTAGCACTACTAGCACTATGACACACCCTTGTTTTCCCTAAAGTTTTAGAGGTGAATACTGAGTGGTTCACAATACCCCTACTAACACCAATCCTATGTTGTGTGACTACATGGTTGTAGGATTAGGGTGGCCTACTCCCCTTGTTCACAATGAGTGTTACATGTCTCTTAAATAGAGCACCTGACATCTAGTCACATTAGTTGGCAAGCTAATGATCTCATTAATATTGATGACATCACACCCATTCTATAAAGTCCATACAAAAAGTGATATTGTGATGCACACAAATGTTTAAAATAGTCATGCTTTTAGACATCTTCTTAATGAGGAGCTCATGATACATATCAATGTGAAGTTATGTGGAAAATAGTTTTTACATCCCATCATTAGAAGAAGAGAAAGTCAAATGATCACACAAGCATGACTACTTGAATCCATTTTGTGTCCAAAAAGAAATCTTTTGTATGTGTTGTATATAGTGTAAGGTAGAGGATGACAATATCCAAAATTTTGAATCACATAGAATCCACACATTTAGTGTGTTTGAGCTTCTAAATAGAAAATCAAAGCTTAGGGCTAGGTGGAAGTGTTAACAATACCCATAGCAGTACAACAATATGTTGACATGGACGACAAAAGACACTAGTTAGCCTAGTTGGTGTTGCTAGCCAAGCCCACTAACCACACTTCGCATGATTGGAATAATGTAGAAATTCATTATTGACCTAAGGTCGACTTGCAAAAGATGTGCATCACTTTTCACACATTATGGACCTAAAGTCTGGCAAATGTGTACTTCAATTTCAATAAAAGATTTGATTTTGAACCATTTCGAGGTCATGTATGATGTTCGTGGAATACAATGTAAAAGGGCCCAAGGTCTCTTGTTGACTACAATTGCTATGTAAATGGGGTCAATTAAATATGACCTTCCACTTTGTAACAAAAGTTGTGACTTCTTTGTGACATTTAACATGTATAATGCATTGGGATTGGTTCTAGAATAGAACTAGAAAGGAGAAGTTTGATTAGTGAGTGAATAATTAGTGAAGGTATGCCACTAAACTCTTGCCATACCACCATAACTACCATTGCAAGCTATCACACTCTTTGTTGGAGACATGGGTGGTGATCATGCCATGATAAATAGTAGTAAGATTCCTTGTCCTAGGGTTGTTCCCATGAGGAGCTTGTAAGTTGTTACTAAATGGGTATGCACAATTGCTTGTGAAAAAACATAATGCAACCAATCAAAACACGAGCAAGCCTTTGAGCTAGGATATTGCTTTGCTTGGATCATCTACACGATCTTTGCACTAATTTTGTAGTTGTATTTAAAGTCACCAATGATACTGAAATTCAATTTGTATTCATCACTGTATGGAATTCCCTAACCCTAGCTCTATTATAACTTTATGTTTGGGTGTTACAAAACATCGCTGTATGGAATTCCCTAACCCTAGCTCTACTATAACTTTATGTTTGGGTGTTACAAACACAGTGCGACCAATCAAAATGAGGCCAATTTTGTAAACTAGCCTATGGTTTTGTTCAAATTATCAATGAAATGCAAATTTTATGCATATGGTAAAGGTGTGAGAAAATGTTGTTTTAGTATTTCTAACCTAGGATGATAAAATAGTCTTTTATTTTGGAGAATTACAAAAGGGAAAGTTGGGAATTTAATCAATTAGGGAAAATAGGAATTTTCTTTTTAAAAAAGCTTCATTCATATGATGAAGGTGAGCTAAAATTTTGAATTGATTTCAAGTCAATGATAAAATCTCCAACTCTTAAAATTTGGGACAATTAGAAATCCAGAATGTGTGGTTAATTTGGGGCAAAAATACAAAAAATTTAAAAAAGAAGTTTTATTCAAGTGGTTTTTCCAGACAGGAAATTGATAAATTTTCATTTTTATTTTGGACAATTAGAGAAAAAAAGTTTGGGAATTGGTCAATTTGGCCACAAAAGGATTTGCTTTTTTTTTTTGGGTAATATCATTTTCAGCATAGAAATTATCCCTGAAAGATAGACAGGTGTAGGTAGCACGAAGAGGGTGTTGTGGGGCGAAGACTACCAGCACTGCAGCAGAAGAGCAGATCATCATACTGATGATCGAGGCCGGGGCTGGTCACAGGGCAGAACAGGAGAGAAGGCAGGCGGCGAGAGGCATCCTTCCCTGTATTTTATGGCCTAACCCATTTAGGGTTTGCCCACAAGAGAAGACTCACATTCAATATGCCTTGCCAAGATCCAAGGCCTTGTCGCCTGCTTCATTGCTGATCTTCAGTATTGAGGCCTTCAGAGGATAATCAGATGCCGCATTCCTGCGTCTAAACAGTCGTGCAAACCCTGAGACTCACAGGTGAGTCGGTCTTTCCCTTTGGCTTGATAGCCCCTTCTTGACTGTGTTGTTCCTTCGTCACAGATACATCACAAGAAGTTTTAGACATTCCTTGTATCGTGTTCAACATCATGAGCTTCTGCTCGGGAGGCACCGTATACCATGTTCAATATCGAGCTTCTGCTTGACTGCATACTTAGCTCGGTGCGGTTGCAAGCAAGGAGCTCCTGGCCCTTCAACATCATGAGCTTCCGCTCCATGAGGCACCACATCCCTAGCTGCAGGGGGCTGCCGGCCTCCATATCCGGCAAATCCCCTGCCCCCAACCGCACCTAACTAGCAATGTGGTCCCTCCCGTCTAGAAGCTCATGATGTCTTTGTAATTAACAATGTGGGAATTTTTCGAAAACTTCTTGTGATAGATTGGTTTCTTTTGGCTCATTGTCATGGACAAGCAAGTAGGTGTTGTTTGTGGTTGCCCTGTCTTTAATCGCAGTGCTCCCCCTAGGGCTGATCTCATTACCTATTTTTAATGGTTATTCCTTGACAGAAAATACATGCTTGCGGCTATTCATCTATTGTGCAGATTCCCTTTGTTGCTTGATGAAATTTACACATATGCAAATACTGCAGTCGCTGCAAACTTTGGCTGTCAGAAAATAGTGCCATGTGCATAGAACATAACTTTGGATTCATCTTGCTTGAATCAGATTTTGCCTCCACAGAGAAGACAGGAATACATCTATGGTTGGGTGCCTCTTCTAGTTGGTCAAAGAGCAGGTGCTGAACTGAATGTTGGTTTGATAGGAATCATTTTTGGTCTCCTGTTTGATTCAGCTTGGCCCTTGCAAAGAGCCCCACATGGGTGGCCTTTTAAGTCTTGCAGCAGGGGACACCCTCACTGAGCCTTTTCCAACATCACCATCTGTGCAGCTTTGTAAAAGGCAGCGACTATCCATGGCAGATGTAGAAGATCACCCCCAGATTATCCCTGGAATTCCTGATGAGCTTGCCATTCTGATACTTGCCAGGGTTCCTAGAGGATACTATTCTTCTATGCGGCTTGTGAGCAGACGCTGGCATGATATCTTTATCGGAAATGAAGTTTTTGACATCAGAAGAGAACTGTGTATCACTGAGGAGTGGCTGTATGTGCTTATACGGGATGCAGATGAGAGCCTTGCTTGGCATGCTTTGGATCCTGTACTAGGGAGATGGCAAAGGTTGCCATCTATGCCTGAGATTATTCCAGAAGAGGAGTTGGAGCAAGGAAGTTCTGGGCATGGATGGTGGGGTATTCCTGCCATGAAGCTCTCTGAATTGTTGAGAATGTTCTTCAAACGTAAAGACAATACTGAAAAGTCCCCCTTCTGTGGGTGTGCAGCAGCAGCTATTGATGGGTATTTGTATGTATTGGGTGGTTTTTCACGTGCCTGTGCCACAAGGTCTGTGTGGCGTTATGATCCTCGAACAAATAGTTGGAAGGAGGCTGCAGCCATGGGAACTCCAAGGGCATATTGCAAAACTGCTCTTCTGCACAACAAACTCTATGCAGTGGGGGGTGTTAATCGTGGGCGTGGAGGCCTTACACCTTTGCAGTCTGCAGAAGTTTATGAACCCTCTGCCAACACCTGGAAACCGATACCTAGTATGCCCTTTGCAAAAGCACAGGCTTTACCAACTGCATTTTTGGCTGATATGCTAAAACCTATTGCCACAGGGATGGCTTCATTTAAAGGCAAGTTGTGTGTACCCCAGAGCTTGTATTCATGGCCATTCTTTGTAGATGTGGGAGGTGAAGTTTTTGATCCAGCTTTGCAATCTTGGATAGAAATGCCTAAAGGAATGGGTGAGGGTTGGCCAGCAAGGCAAGCAGGCACCAAACTGAGTGTTGTGGTGAATGGAAGCTTGTATGCACTGGATCCAACTAGCTCTTTGGATGGCAGCAAAATCAAGGTGTATGATTCTGAGGCTGACTCATGGAAGATTGTACTAAGGAAAGTGCCTGTGTTATTAGATCTTTCTGATTCAGAGTCTCCCTACTTGCTAGCAGGTTTTAGGAATGGGTTACATGTGATAACAAAGGATATCAATGACCATGTGATGGTTTTGAGAGCTAACACTCATGAAGCTACAGACATACATACTTCTTCTTCATCGTCTTCTCCTTTACCTAGCAATGTAGGTCATTCAGAAGCTGAAATGGATGGCTGGACAGTCATTGCAAGAAAAAGCTTTGGTCCTGTTGAGCTGGTGGCGTGCCAGGTGCTGGATGTTTGATTATATCCTCTTACAAAGGGAAAGCTCACAGATGTATATATTATCTGACATTGGCATGAGTAGGCATTCTTTTTTCAGCCAAGCGTTTCTCAAAAATTGACATGGGAAACCATGGGGCTAGGATGTCTCCTTGCCATAACAACTTGTAGTTTTCTGTTAACATTGCGTCTATGCACACAGCAAGACAGTTTGTTACTTGCCAATGTTATGCATCAATTGATAGGACTTGATTCTGTGTACAACTGATGTATGGACAGTTTGCCTTTTTGCAGCCTGCTTTTAGTTTTGACCTTTAGTCGAGTCCATTGTTTGGATATTTCATTAGCAGGCTGTAAGTGACTTCTTGAGGATGGTGTAATTTATGGAGCTGTATACTGGACTATAATATCACACGTCTTTTGGTATTTCTCATTATGTTTTATGAATGCTCCACCAGCTTGCACTTCATTCCAGGAGATTCCATGAATTGTAGAGCATGGAACGGAGGCATTGCAAAGACCGGGCATTTCCTGCATTGTCCATTTTACCTAGATTATTGACAGATAGTTCTTGAGCAATTCTGCTAATGCTACTACTAATGAAATGCATGCATTAGGCAACTGTTTCACATGAGTATTGTGATCTGGCATTGTAAGTTGCTTCACCTCAAACAAGCTGACCATGCCTGACAGTCTTTAATAGACTTGACTTTGTCTAGATCACTTATATAACTGCAGTTAATAGACATGGACTGTGGTGTACCTAAATGTCATGCTGCCAAGTATAGGAGTGCACTATGCAACTATCAGTGCTTGTTATATGGGGATCTTTCCTTTGAACTTCAAATTAGTGGTGTTAGGAGTGTCACATTGTCTATTTAACAGGCCTTATTATCTATGTATCCTGCGGAATTGGAGTGAATGCTGTCTTTGAAGATGCTGGCATGAAACACCTTTTTTTCTTTAGTGTTAACTGCTTCTTCCCCTTCATCATGATCTTTGTTTTGCATACTTTTGCAATCTTGGCTTTTGGTAGTCTATCTTTAGGTGATTGTATTCCTTCTTTAAGTAAGAAATGACCAAGATGTGAACTACCATGGGAATTCATGAATAACCATCACACATTGATATGCATCAAAGATTGAAATGCAATCTATGATCTTGTAGACATCTAGTGCAAGAATGCTCTCTTGACTCATTTGTGTTTTGCTCTTTTGTCCATTTGCAAATTGATGACACTACCGCCTTTACCAACGATATCTATCACACAGGGGTGTGTATTTTTAATACTTAGTTTTTGCATTATTAAGTTGTGCACATATGAAGTGCAAGTTAAGTTATAGTGATAGCTTGAGTACCCTAACCATGTAGTGGGTGACATTGGCAAAATTTGCATTAAATTATGTTGGATAGGTACTTGTGGGTGCCAAGTGCTAGTTAGCGCCTAGGGCACTAAATGGGCCTTTAAAATGTCTTGTGGTGACTAGCACTAGGCATTACTTAAGTAATTTGTACTAGTTCAAGGTCAAATTAATGTTGGGAATAACTTAAATTTTCAAAACGGTTCGCACATTAAACATGGATTGGCACCAATATTGAGCAAGGCCAAATGGATAATCAATTGATTTTCAAAAAAATTAATTTTAACAATTAATTACTTCATAAAAATTAATTCTAGAATGTTGATACTTGGTAAACTTCCCCATGCAAGTTAAAAGAAGGTAGTTTGGAATTGGTTAAGTATGGAGGTAGTCTCTCTGGAGGTTGAGTGAGGAAGGGGGGAATTGTTGCAATAGGCATTAGTTGAAGAGGTTTCTACTAGGCCAAAGGTTGCTAGAATTAGGTAGGATAACTAATTGCACAATGCGACAGAACACGGACAACAAGATTCCTTATTCACCTTAGTCAAAGATAGTGATAGAAGAGGATGGTTGGCTAGATGCATTGGTGTTTCATTCTCCTTTTGAAGCTTTTGGCACCATTAGAATTGCCACCAAAGCTACCATTCAAAAGATTCTCTTGAGTTGATTTTCTCTTTCACTCTAACAAATTCTCAACATATTTTAGCCACATTAGTAAAGGACATCCAATGATATTTATTGTTGAAGCATTAATTTATAGCAGCAATAAAAGTTTCTTTCTCCACCTCAAGATGTATGTCTAATAATTGAAGACCCAAAGTTTAGAGTAGTAGTTATGAAATGGGGATTTACAACTAATTTGAAGGGTAAGTCCGTTCCCAATTGCTTAAGTTTGCACACAAGAGTCGAAGGATTGATTTGTGCCCAAATTTGTAGCCAAAGAGGGGCACATTGTTCCTTGTTGCTATTGGTTATTTGTGACAACCCTTTTGTATTAATGATTGTAGGACATTAGCCCCACAATTTCAGTGTACTTCATCTTTGAGCAATGTAGTAAGTTAAAGAGACAACACAAAGTGCATACATGGTTGGGACCGATTGGGTATCAACTAGCCAAGATTAAGATATAAAGTGTGTATTCTTAAAATTGGGAGTTTATGCTCGCTATAAATTGTGTTGAGTTGCCCTAAAAAGAAGCCTAGTTTCAAGGTTCCATTATCAAGATACATTAACTCCTTTATGTAGATGGGCCTTGTGGCAGTTGATTGCAAGCTAGGGTTGTTACACCTTCCTAAATGTGTGAACAGTTGAGTGCAATTTAGCAAGTATATCAATGTACTCTAGTGATGCTTCACAGTCTGAAGGTTCACAAAGCATTGGGAGAATGACAATCCTTAATCTTGGAATGTGCATGCAACATTGGCAACATGCTAAGAATGTTGGATCTAACCAAGAAGGGGTCCCTCAAGCCTCAAAATACTGAGGAGACTAGTAGAAGAAGAAAAAAAGAATGATGATCAATTTAAGGCACAATTGAGAATAATAGCTAGTCTCTTTGCATAGTTGGTAAAGAATCCTTGATTTATGCAATTCTTGAATGCTATTTTGAAAGACAACAAGGGTAAGAAGAAGACATTATCTTCCGGAGCTTTGGGACATCGTGAGATTCCGAAAGAAGAGCCACCTCAACCTTAAAGTGCACACAATGTTGGCAATAACCAAAAGCTAAGCTGCTCGTGGGGCAAGTACTGCAAATGTAAGGTCAACTTGGTGGTGCCAATCCAATGAGGGAAAGCAAGGCATGCATGCTAATGTGGGCACTTGGGATACTTTGGTGGTGGATCTATTTTCCATCCAATGGTTGGTCAAAGATCCTTAATAAAGGCCATGTTTTCTAGAAAGAACCGTTTTCTATTGTTTTTGTGTTCATGCTAATGTTATGTGAATGAACCTTATTTAATGGGTTATTAAAGGAAGTTGTTTCTATATGTTAAACTAATGTCATAGATAAACTATGAAGACTTTTTCTTAAATGGTAAGTGGAAGAGCGAATCCCCAATGGGTCTTATGGTAGGGTGGTCTCAGCTAGTTGAGAGGTTTCTAAAAAAAGCATTAAACTAGAAACTTCCAGGAAGAGTTAAACATTGATGGTCTTAGATCTCGACTTGATGTTGCTTTAGGGGACAAGAGTAAGACTCTACCTTACAAATAGAAGGGTGGGTCAACACACCTAGCTTCCCCTCGTTTCTCATTCTCTTTAAACTAAGTGCACTATGGGTCTACTTTGATTCAAGTTGTCTTGCATAAACAACTATCCATAACCAATGTTAGAAGCTTTGATAGGAGACCTGAGAGTCAATTAGAAAACCTTTTTGTAGGTTGATCCTCATGGGAATGAGTAGAGGCTTCCGTTGTGAGGGTAGACTCAAGTGACCCTCTTGGCGGACTATTTAAATCATGCTATCAAGGATTTGTTAGATAGGCATGTCACAATGTTGGAGCTCTAGATATTACTTTCTACTATTACGAGTCTATCTTCACATTTTTTATCATTCTGCCTTTGTCTAATGCACCTTGGGCAATCGGTTTCTAGGTAGTTTCTACTTATTTCTAGCCTTCATTTATCTATGTTTTTGTCCTACATTGTATGTTTAGGGTTTTGGCACTTGTTATTTTAAAATGATTGCATATAATACTATGTTAGCTTGTGTTTTTGTGAATTGCATTTGTGTTTTCTACATTTAATGCTCCTAAAAGTTGGATGATAGTATTTTTAGACATTTGTTAGTGTTTATTGGATGTACTCTAACACGATATCCCTTATTTGCAATGGTCATCTTGTGATCAGTTACCCTCTCCACTACATGTGCACTTGTGCAAAGTGCAATCTGTGTTGTGTTTTGGTTGTATTCTCTCTCTAGTCTCCTTATCTTCTCATCCTATCCCCTCCCAAGTGGCACTCTTTACTATTCCGCTATGATAAAATTCATGGGCTTGATCATAGACCCTCCTTGCAAGCCTAAGTAGTTGCAATGTACTTGGCCTTGATAGTAGACAATGCCATGCATTTTTGTACTCTTGACATCCAAGAGATAGCACCTCTAAGACAAAGACAAAGACATATCTAAAGGTGGACTTTCTACTATCTACATGTCTTGTATAATCTGAGTCAATGTAATGCACAACATTTATATCCTAGCTACCATAGCAAACATACATATCTACAATGCCTTTTAGATATCTCATGATACCCTTCATGGTTTCACAATGTTGCCTACTAGGTGTAGCCATATAACATACTACAACTCCCATTGCAAATACTATATCGAGGTGAATGGCTATCATGGTATACATCAAACTGCCCACTATAGATGCATATGGAAACTTGACCATCTCAACCCTCTCATCATATGTATGTTTAACCACCATATGAGAAGATAATGGATAATCAATAGGCTTACCATCCAGTATATGGAATCACATATGGATTATCTAATTTGGAGTGATGTTATGAAAGCACGGTTTTTGTAGAAGTGACTATGCCATGTGGTTTTAGGATCTATTGTGTAGTCATGGACTTCAAGTCCTCTTCTAGATGATTGGGAGTGTGACAACTATGAGGAAGCTATACTTACGTGGGATATAGATGATGGTCATGCATATTCTACTCTTCTCTATTGCATTTCTAAAGAGATTCTATTGCTGGTCACCTCCTAGAAGTTAGCTTCAAAGTTGCAGGTATTGAAGGAGACTCCATTGACAATGCACACAGTGACCATCTATGATTAGCGCTAGTAGATGAAGTTTAAGCCAAAGGATATTATCCAATCTTTCTTATTTCCTATTACATAGGTACATGATTAGCTTTGGCACATTAATGCGCACTTCTAGTGGTTCATCTAGTAGGGAATGTACTCTATAAGCTCCCTTCATAGTTTGATGGAATAGCCAATGCTCTACAGGCCTAAATATCTTGCAACCAGTGGAGCTTCACTCATATGTCATCTATCTTGTTTGGGCATGTGGCATCGTTGAGTTTATAGGGGAGGCTTCCATCTCAACATGGTGGCCATGATGAGGCATTTGCAGCTTCAAAGGGGGTCATATGAAGAAAAAGCCAAACATTGTGGTAAGAAGGGACACATATGCAAGATTGCAAGGAGTTAATGGCTCTGCAAAAGAAGAAGGGGAAGAAGAAGTAGGATATTAACAACTCCAACAAGTCATCCTCATCCTTCTTTGACTTTGACTTAGATTCTCTAGTCAAGGAAAAGGCCAAGGCACATGGAATCATCTGCTTCAGTGACAGAGAAGAGCATAGCCGTCCCCCTCTCTATTGTTTTTAAGTGTTGGTGATGTGGTCATCCCTCATGACTCTCTAGTGCTAGAGAGGATGTGTGAGAGAGTGGTAAGATGGGGCACATGAGCCTCATCTATGCAAGTATATAGGTGCATAATATCTAAGAGGGTATTCCCCAATGCATTGACAGAATTTTAGTACATTTTAAAATCCTAGAGTTGGGGTTGACATCGAAGTTCATGATGGAATGTTTCTTTGACAGAAAGTGTGATTGGTTCCTACTCTGAGCTCACATGAGAGAACAATTTGGTGATTTGTGGTTGGTCGAAGAGGTGGGGAATCTGTGGTCACATATACTCAAAGGCATTGCTAACAAGGGTCACATATGCCATTGTGATGAATTGTTGATAGACATCGAGAGCTAGTATGATTCTTCTCTATTTTTAGGAGCTAATATAATTGACATTCACATCAGATTCTCTTCAAGTACACATTGATGGTGACTTGATCACTCCATTGCTTGGATATCCATAGTCATATCTTGATGGTCATTGTTGCATGTATGATGATAAATCATTATCATTGGACCACTATATTATATAAGGTCCCCCATTATTTGAGAGAGAGAGAATTTGTAGGTTAGTCTATCCATGTGTGATTCTTGGCATCTATTTTTATGTTGTGTGCTACTAATCAATGAGGTTGCCGATATTTGGTCCCTATTCTATGGCCGATTGGTCATTTTTCGTTGGTTGACTAGTTATTATTATTTCATTACTTCTTGGCTGAATTTTCTTGCTTAGTAGCCTATTTATTGGTATAGGCTCTCTCCTCTAGTCATTCACCACTTTGCAAACTTCTTGAGTAGATCCTATTGGAGAAAGGAAGCTAGTCTCAACAATGCCCACATAGGCAATGGCTCACTATCTTATTTCTTGTATTGTACAATCTATTACAATAGATTCTCATGATGCTTCAATCAATGCACTCACTTTTGAAAATTGTAGCCATTAAGGCATGCAAGGAAGCTATATGGCTTACTCATCTAGTAAGAGACTTGGGCATTGAAAAAGAGGTGCCAACATTGCACATGATAGTTAGAGGGGCCATGGTACTTGATGATAAAGGCTGAAAATGTTGAGGATTGGTGTGGAGTGGTTCTTGGGGCCTTTGGGGAGGTAGTTCATGTTGGAGATGATTTGTGAAGCAAGTTTTTGAAGGTTGCTGACGTCAAAGATAGATGGGTGGTTGAAGAAGACCTCCACAGTTGTTGTATTGCCTCGCTGCTACTGCACAATGTACCTAAAAAGAATAAAAGTGCACTTCCTTGGGGGACTGTGTCTACCTTATCATGCAGTGCACTGTGCAGGTGATGGTGGGACATGGAGATGGGTCCGAAACATAGATAAGCCTAAAGTGTTGTCCCACACTTGAGGACCCAATTTGTGTAAAGGGAGATGATGTGTGTGACTTAGAGAGACATGTCTATCAAAATGTTCTGCCCTTGATATGCCCTAAGTTGTCAAGTAGGGGAGGGACTAGGGTTGTCCCTAAGTGTAATGGTTGTGATGCTCATAGAGTACACATAGAGGGATTTTATTTTTCTTTTCTTTTATTTTTCACTTCTTTTCTCTTACTTTTTTCCTTTTTTTTCTTTTCTTTTTTCTCTTTTTTTAAATTACAAGGGATCACGTTAAGTGGCGTCCCATTGATGGGCAGGGGCCAAGCTGAGAAGGCTTGAGCAGTTTGCTTAGAAAAGCTCTACTTTGTATACATCTCTTCAAGTTGATTCTTACATTGAGGGGCATGGTGGACAAAAATGGGTGGTTACACCCAATGAACCTACTATCACTACTAATAAGCTCAAACAAAATGCTGGCAAGAGGGTGGCTCTTATCATGAGGCAAGCCATTGCGCAGCTATCTATTCCTACGTTAATGTCAAAAAAGAGGGACAATAACCGCTCTTCCTCTGCAGCAGGATTTTGTTTTAGTAATATTCACAAGAGGCAGAGATACTTTCAAGTGGTGATGAAGGCTGGATGTGAGCAAGAAGAGAAGTCCTTGAGGAAGTTTTCTATGGATGGACGAAGGTCCCTCTCAGTGAAGGTTAATCATTCCTCTGGAAACACGACATTAACATTATAGATCTTAGGGAAGTCATACCTACCCTGCTCTCCTGGTTAAAATCAATTCCAATTCTCCATGGGTAGGGCATTGTTGGAAGCGATAGGGATGTAGCTCGAGCGGGAGTGAATGAGTGAGTGTGATAGCTTGAGAGAGTGTGAGCAAAGTGAAAGTACGAGACAATAAGAGTGTACCAACAATGTGTTGGTACACAAAGAATAAAATGTATTTATACTTAGGTCACGTAAAGGGTGCGTTCACATGTACAATGTGCGTGTACTATACACGGAGGTTATCGTGCCTTTATATCCCAATAGCCTCCCACTTAAAGGTTCGATATGAACCTCCAACTCCCACTAGTCGAATGCAATGCTCATGCTGAGCTTTGCTTAGACTTTTAATGAGAACATTTGCAGGGTTATCTTGTGTTTTAATTTTGGTCAATGTGATTTGACCATCTTCCAAAATTTGTCTGATGAAGTGATATCGCACATCTATATGCTTTGTGCGTGAATGATACATGGCATTCTTAGCCAGATATACAACACTCTGGCTATCACATCCCAAAACTGCAGTACCCATAGACATGCCGAGATCATCTGCAAGTTTTCTCAACCATAGAGCTTCCTTAGAAGCTTCAGCTGATATGTATTCAGCTTCAATGGTACTTAGTGCAACAATATTCTACAACCTAGAACACCAAGAAACAGCCCCACCAGCAACTACAAAGGCATACCTGCTGGTGGACCTATGAGTGTCCAAGTCACCTGCCATGTTTGCATCACAATAACCCTGCAAACAAAGTGCACCCTGCCCATAGCAAATACTTTTTCTTTGTGTGCCCTTAAGGTATCGAAGAATACACTTGACAGCCTCCCAATGTGCTTTGCCATGATTTGACATAAACCTGCTAACAACTCCCACTACATGAGCAATGTTTGGACGAGTAGCAACCATAGCATACATAAGAGAGCCACAAGCTTATGCATAAGGAACTCCCTTCATAGCATTTGCTTCCACGTCATCTTTCGGGCTGTTGGCTTTGCTGAGCTTGAGATAAGGAGGTAAGGGTACCCCAAAAGGCTTAGCTTCAGCCATGTTAACTCTATCCAGCACCTTTCCAATGTACTTTCCTTGAGATAACAATAGCAATTTTTGCATTCTATCTCTACGAATTTTCATGCCCAAAATATTCTCTATATTCCCCAAATCTTTCGTGGAGAAAGTTGATTTCATCTAATTTTTGAGAGCATCCAAGCTAGTCTTTCTTTCCCAGCTAGTAACATATCATCCACATACAAAACAAGTATGATGGGGCTGTCATCTGTATCCTTTTTCATGTACAAGAAATGATCTGCGTGGCTATGTGTAAACTCATGAGATAGCATAAAAGTGTCACTTTTTGTACCACTACCGTGGTGCTTGTTTCAGCCCATCAGGCTGCGTTTTAGTTTACACACCATTTGCTCTTTTCTAGGAACTACAAAACCCTCGGGTTGTTTCACGTAGATTTCCTCATCAATGTCACCATGCAAGAAAGGTGTTTTTACATTCATTTGATAAAGCTCTAAATCCAAAACAACAGTAAGAGCAAAAAGCACACGTAAAGTGGTTATCTTCACAACAGGTAAGAAGACCTCTTGGAAGTCAATCCCTTCCTTTTGTGCATAACCTTTGGCAACGAGCCTTGCCTTGTACTTGGGTTTCCCATCAACTTTCTTGACTTTGTACACCCATTTGTTTGGAAGCGTGGCAATGACACAAGATTCCAAGTATCATTTGCATATAGAGATTTAATCTCTTCCTGTGCATAGCTAGCTCCCACTTACTGCTGAACTCACATGACTTGGCCTCTTTGTATGTAAGAGGCTCACCCTCATCTGTAAGCATCACATAATGCAAGGAGGGGTCAAACCTATGTGGTTGCCTTCTTACGTGTGTAAACCTGTGTACCCAATGATAAACATTTTCAGGAATTGGGTCTACATTTGGAGGTATATTATTCTCAGCATTCATTTGCTATTGTAAACCATTTTCAACATGCTGTTCATGCTGTACATCACCTTCATTTTCATTTCTAGCACCTGCATTTTCATAATCAGCAAGCCTATCTTGCTATCTATGACCTCCTTGTGCTTCTATTTGCTGTCCATCATCATCTGGCTTAAAAATAACCAACTGATCATTAGTTTCAACTTGTGATATAGCACCTTGAGGCTCATTTTCTGAAGTAATGGGTGGCTGCAAACTTTGAAAATTCACATTTTTCAGATCTTCATTAGAGGCTAAAGAGCCTTTCAACAATTTTGCCTCATTAAACACAAC
The DNA here is from genome assembly GCF_053477565.2 of Lygodium microphyllum. Taxonomy (NCBI): domain Eukaryota; kingdom Viridiplantae; phylum Streptophyta; class Polypodiopsida; order Schizaeales; family Lygodiaceae; genus Lygodium; species Lygodium microphyllum. The sequence goes on along the minus strand of NC_141157.1, from coordinate 75,566,648 downwards.
ATTACGGCTGTGAATAATTTTCTTCGACTGCGTTAATGGTCATATGAGGCCGATCTGCCAGACCAAACCTCCTCAGGGATGTTATTATTTAAGGACCTGTCGGGAGAGCGATTGCAAATGTGAACCACGGTTTTGAGTGCCTCTGCCCAAAATGCATGAGGGAGATTAGCAATGGACAACATGCACCGCACTCTTTCACATAAAGTCCTGTTATATCTTTCAACCACCCCATTTGAAGAAGGGATGTAATCATCCAAACAACAACCAGTTGAATGTAAAAGCATTTAGGATGTTGTTCGATCAACCAACAAAACCAATTGCATTCTTCCCAAACAATGCAAGAATAGTTGCTATAACATTTCCATCGCATATCTGCTCTCCCCCCTTGGGATCAACGAGCCGTTCTATATAAAATTTACTTAATACTTGTATGCACAATTTTTAATGTCATGATTATGCCATTCATAACCCTTGACCAATTCTTCCTTATAATTGCTCTATCAACGAATAAGCCACATGCAACTAGGTGCAATTAACTTTCCTTGATATATGCACTTCGCAAGCTCCATCTTACAAATATGTGAGATGAAATGATCTATACTCGTGCATCATAGTATGGGGCCTAACGTATCTCATATGGGAATCAAAATAAGCATCTATCAATTTGGAAATACATTACTTACGACCGGTACGGCAATTGGATTGACGGTGATGCCTTCGTCTGAAGCTTCATTGTTGGTTATGGGATTGCCATCCGTATGTGACATTCTTCGCTTGGGGGTCATCATCCACAAGTAGACTCAAGAGATTAAGAAGGGGGAATAGATTCAAGATGGGAGAGTGTAGGAGAAGATGGTTAAGTTGAGAATCAAGATAGAGGGAATTGTGCAATCTCTCAGGGTAACTCTTCTCTCTCTCTCTCTCTCTCTCTCTCTCTCTCTCTCTCAAGCTCTCTCTCACAATCTCTTAGAGGGGTATCCTTCTCTCTACCTCTCTCTCGCAGCCTCTCGAGGTCTCCTTATGCTTTCTTGTGCCTCCCCATGCCTCATATTTATAGTGAATTAGAGAAGAGGGCTTGTGGACTGAGAAGTGGAGCTCTTTGTGGAGGGGGATCTTGGAAAGATCAGTGATCTGATGCTCACATCATAAATCTGATGGTTCCTTTAGCTCTGAAAGGGGGATAAAACCCCAAGACACTTGTTAAGAAAGCTCTTAGTTCACTCCTTCTTCTTTTCTTTGTTCGAAGTGCTGTCTATTGCTTGTAGGCCTGTAGACTGCAATCGCAGCGTGCACGATTTCGCAAATCCTCTCTTTATTTTTTTCTTTTTATAAAATCTCCAAAACTTGTCTTTTCTTTTAAATGACATCCAGTTCTAGAAATCTCCATATCTCTTTTTTGGATAATATCTAAAATAAACTAGTTTTGCCCAAAATCTAATATTTTTTGACCATCCAAACTATACACATTAATACTAGCGCTTAATATAGCTCATAAGTCTCGTTCACGTTGTAACTTACGTGAAGGGTGGCTACGGTCCTTGTCAATCTGAGAAAGATATCGGATTTATGACTCAATTTTTTAAATAAAATATTTTTAATTAAATAAAAATTATTAGTTATTAATGTTAGTTAGTTTTTACCTTAGTTAGTCTTTATTTAGTAAAAATGTTATAGGGGGGTCCGTTGACCGTCGCGTCACTGACAGTATACACGGAGGTTACCGGGCCTTTATATCCCAACCATGCATATAGGTAGGATCATTCCTTTCATATGGTACTATGCCAGAGAATGCCATCTAGGCATCTAAGTTAGAGTCCCAGATGTTTCTATGCCACTTAAGTTATGCTTCATACCCCTCCACTATCTCGAGCTTGGTGGCCCACACCCATCACAATCCCTTCAGCATTCATCGTCACCTTTTCCTTCCTCTTCATGCTGATCTAACATGATTTGAGTCTCTTGAACCTATTACCTTGCCCATCCATATCTCTTGAACCTGTTACCTTGCCCATCCATATCTCTTTTATCACATCACACCATCCACCCTTACCAATTCCCTCATCAAACACCCTAGAGCCTTTTACTAATAGTAGCACCATATATTTGCCAAAAGTGCCATGGAACTAGCACTCATCTAGGAGGGGGGGTGATGTTAATTGCAAAAAGGAGATAAAGAAAGAGGCCTACAAATTTTTGGACAAAAGAATAATGTTTTTGACATGTTATGCTATTGTTTTTATGAGATTTAGGATCTTTCATGTGCAAATTATATTTAATTAGCTAACAATAAGATCATAGCTTATGTCTGATCATAGCTTATGTCAGGTCTATTTTTTATCAAGACTATGGTTTGATTGTATGCAAAAAAGAGCAATGATCAGCTAAAAGGACCAAAAAATGGGTAAGATGCCCAAGAGTGATGTGGAGAACCAACTTAATTTATATGTATTCATAGAATGAGAAAGAATGGAACAAGATATTCATATATGTGAAAATTTCATGCATTTGCCTTCTTGCTTTTATTTGAGAGAGAGAGAGAGAGAGAGAGAGAGAGAGAGAGAGAGAGAGAGAGAGAGAGAGAGAGAGAGAGAGAGAGAGAGAGAGAGAGAGAGAGAGAGAGAGAGAGAGAGAGAGAGAGAGAGAGAGAGAGAGAGAGAGAGAGAGAGAGAGAGAGAGAGAGAGAGAGAGAGAGAGAGCATGTGGGTGAAGCCTCTTTCTTTCTCTTGAGTACTCTCTCATGCCTATGCTCATGCTTTTTCCTTGCATGCTAAGGCTGTAAAGGGTTGATAATGAAAGGAGCTTATTTTTGGATTGTGGAGTTTTGCAAGAGCATCCTTCATACTTGAGGGAAGGCCATGCAAGGTCACTACAAAGTGGATCTTGGTATTCATAACACATGTGAGAGGCTAGGTGAGAGAAAGCCATCATGCTTCATGGTTGGAACCTCTTGAATGAATAAGAGGGTGTCCAAGGTCTTGTTGTTATGGACCTTGATCTATCAACTATAGGTAGATAACTTGACTTAAAGGCAGTGTGATGCACATAAACCAACCTAAATCGACTAAAGCACATGAGAATTTCCTTTGTTGTCCCAATACAATTGGCCACATCAATAACACTTCTCAAATTATTGAGCTATATCAAAACCTTGAGGACAAAGCTAAAGAGTTTACCTTATCAATTTAAATCACAATGTAACTTAGGCCTAGCATAACTTTGCAAATAAATGCATCACAATAGCAGTCCACAATTACTTAGCCTCCATTCTCTGTAGCACATAAAAGATCAGCCTCTTGGATTTATTCAACATTGGATTCAAACCCAATGCATCTTTCTCTTTTTTGGTGATTTGATACGAGCTAATGGCAACCCATTTTTTGGGTTCTTTAAAACTCCAGAGTATTTCTTCACCATGTGATCCTTCTAGCCAAGCCACATGTCCACCCTTCCCATGACTAAAGTCTCAAAAATCCAGCTAAACCTCTTGTATAGTGTAATCTCTAAGCCTATGGGGGATTCAAGATATCTAAGCATTGATCCCAATTATACTTCTTTAAAGTGCAGCTTGATAAGCGATTCAAAAGGAAAATGCTAAGAGAGAAGTGAAATCCATGTTTCACAGGGACTAATATTTGAACCAAAGGATACATAGAAATTCATCATGGATTCCTTGTTGGCTTCTTCTATAACATTTGAGTTTTCATCCACAAACATTTGTTAAATGAATGCCTTCCTATTCCATAGATCAAACCATTTGAGGAGCCTTTACTCCATCTTTGTATAGAGATCCTTGCTTATTGATTATCAAAGTGGGAGAGTAGAGAATAGCCTTGTTGCATCGATCTCTTCTATGAAAAACTTTTGAAAATGAAGTTATTGATAAAGACTTGAGTAGAGGCATTGCTAAAGAGGGTTTATCCCTTTTTGTCTTATCTATTTCTGGCTCATTTCCTCTTGGGTTTGGTTCATCTCTTTCTATCTCACCCATTTTTAGTTCATTTCCCTTTGGCTTATCTATTTCTGGTTCATCTCTCTCTAGGTTTAGTGTTTTTATGAGAAGTTTCCATTCGGATTCACAGAATCCTAGTTCTAATGATGACAATTTTAAAGATAATAAGATTAGTGAAAATTGGAACATAATAAGAGATAATTGCACAATTTTGCAAAAAGCAATTCTAAATCCCATCCCCTATAAAACCCTAATCAAGAACTTCCAAGATATATAAAAGTATATGTTGCTTGAGCTCAGGATGTAGTTTATGAAGGTCAGCATAGTCAAGATGGGGTCTTGAATCCTCCTCCAAAAAATGAAACCATACTAGATAGGATGAATAAGTTCAAGAAGTTAGGATTTGATTCTCCAATCAAGAGGCTTAGCCATTAATTTACATGTAGTGTTTAGCATTATGAAGACACGCCACCTACTTAATTGGATCCTTCTTATGGTCTTTGGAATGACCTTAATGAGTCCACTGTTAACAAAGTTTGAGACTTCCCCATTGTATATGAACCAATTTAAAAGTCTACATAAGTCATTAGCAAGGGTATTTCAAGAGGTTGATAAAACTCATTGGGCCAACAATTTGGACCTAGAGAAATTATTCTCTCATCATCCTCAAAAAGGTGCCCATGTAGCAGTAATCTCTTCTTAGGAGGGACCTATAGAGTGACATAGCTACGAAGTTATTTGGCTTTGAAATCCGCAAAACATCACGAGTTGAAGGAGAGACAATAAAGTCAAATAAGAACTTCTTAGAGAGTTTAGAAATATTTGAGTCCTCTTAGTATTGCCTTCCATCCTCAATGACACTCTTCTCTTTTGCTTGCTCTTAAGAGCCTTAAAATAGAGCCGATCACAAGCCTTTCCTTCAGTTTCAAATATTGCTCTCAATTGTACTATGATAACATCAACTCCAACTTGTTCTTGAGAGTTTGTGGTTCTCCAGACCTTTAAGTGTGTAAAGCAATCTAATCACAAAAATCAACAACAAGGGTATAAAGAATATAACTTGGGCCCTTGATGAATCACAAGCCATTCTCCTCCTTTGAGCCTTATTTCTCCCATAGCCTTTAAGAGAATTTAATAGTTGCTTCTATGAAACTCCACCACTTTATATCAAGGCTCAATTCTTCTCACATCGTTATAGTAACATGTGTTGGAATGCAAGGATCTGAGCATGGCTATGGTGGCTTAAAGACATAGAGTTGAAGATAGAATGTCACAAAAGTGAGTTAGGTTCCAAGATTGAGACTTGGACTCATAAACATAGTTTTGTGTGGTTGGACAATGACTTAGACACTTAACTGAAAGGACAAAAGTACCATCATGTTTCATTTAACATGGAAGGAAATTACAATGCTTTATAGCTTTAGGATAGGTCCACTTTTCTACTTTGTGCTTATGGGATTCTAAATAGCCTATATATCTTTTACCCAAACTGCTCCTCAAAGAGGCTATACTAGGTGTGATTGCCTAAATCTCAACACCCCTCCTCAATCACAACCGGAAAGGCACAAAGTGTGTAGAGGCTTTAGTGAGTCACCACTTGTAAAGTGTGGACACACCACAAACATGGAAGACACTAGAGGCTATTGTAGAAAACGCTAAGTGTGGGTACCAACAAACACATGGTGGATATCTAGAGGTTGTAACAACAGGGGTCTCACAAAGTGTATAGAGGCTATAATGCCAAGTTATATGAGGAGTTTACAAATATCAAGTCAAAAAAGTTCAATCAGTAAACCATACTTTGAGGACTTGGACTATACACCAAACAAAGTATCTAATCTATTCCAAGTGCCATGGGACCTGTTACAAGCATCCACATGATGGACGTAGCTATCATCCAACTCCAATTTGATGATGGCATGTGCTTTGTCATCATTCTTTTGCCAAGTAGCTGCAAGAGTTGCATCCTAGGGATTCTTCTCTTGTCTAATGGTAATGGTCCATAGGCCCTTCTTCATTAGGATGAGCTTGATGCGAGTTTGCCAGGTGTGAAACCCGACTCCTTTGAATCAACATGTCAATGAATCTTTGCCCATGTTGGATGGTTGGAGCAACAACAAATCAACACAAATTTCTCAAATTTGAGTAGCAAAAGAGTTGATCTTGAGTGTGCTAATAAGCACAAGTGCCAAAAAGCACTATGTTAGTATCAAAAGATACTAGCTATGAAGAACTAGATGTCAAGCTTGATGATGATTCTTTGATGCTTGTCTTGTAACTTGAGTCCCCTCCTTGCTGGTTTGATGGACAAATATTGCTAGAGACTGACTAAATTAGTGAATCAGAGTGGCAATAGGCTTGGTTTAAGTGGTAGGAGAGAGAAAATGAAGAAAAAAGTAGGCTTCAAGTGAAATGGCTATGGCTTATTCTTTAGGGTTTTGATAGGCGACTGTTTTTTTAGCTTGTACAGCTCAAAGAGTTGATCATTGCAAGAGATATTGCATGGGGAGTAGGCTTACATAGTGAGCTTTCAAAGCCTTATACTCACAGGGTAAATTGCGTGGCGCAGGAGAAGAATTGATGTACGGACTGGAATAGGTGCAGTTCTGAACAACAACTATGAAAAATCGTAATGCTAGACTCTAGGTAGAGCAATGTTGAGCTTTGATTTGATATAGAGAAGCTTTTTGAGTTATGAAGCACTTTTCTAGAAGGAAGCACTAAAAGAGATGGCCTATAGAGAGAGATCTAGAAGCTCCAACTGAGGTATGTCCTGCTGGCTATGGCTGCCATAGAAGGTTAAGTGGAGATAGAGGTCGAAACTAAGCTCATGAGCTGACAATGAGCTGACCAAAACTAAAGAGGAGCTAAGAGAGCAGAGAAGGGAGCTATGTTGAGCTTAGAAATGCTCACCATGGGTTTGATACCATGTTGGAATGCATGGATCTGAGCATGGCTATGGTGGCTTGAAGACATAGAGTGAACTCATGAAGACATAGAGTTGAAGATAAAATGTCACACAAGTGAATTAGGTTCCAAGATTGAGACTTGGACTTATAAACACAATCTTGTGTGGTTGGACAATGACTTAGAAACTTAATTGAAAGGAAAAAAGTACCATCATGTTTCATTTAAAATGGAAGGAAAGTACAATGCTTTATAGCTTTAGGATAGGTCCACTTTTATGCTTTGTGCTTATGGGATTCTAGATAGCCTGTATATCCTTTACCCAAACTGCTCCTCAAAGAGGCTATACTAGGTGTGATTGGATAAATCTCAACAACATGATTCCTATGAAAAGTCATTCAACTTTAAGGGAGGAGAATCTTTCCTACAACTAATGAGCAAATTATGTTGCAACAAAACAATATTGAAGTGTGATTCAAAAATAGCATATGCTAGCACCCCATATTGCAACTTTTGGCTGAGCCACCACCCCCACCATTCTCAACACAAAGCTTGTCAAATATGGTAGCTCTCCAAGTACATCTTTGATGCTTGTTATGCCAAATGAAGATGGGGGCATGCATTATTAACCACCAAGGCCACACACATTTCTTTGAGCTTACTTTATGCTCCAATGTGAGGGAACCCCATATTCTTCTCTCTTTCTAAATCATCCCATCACTTTCATGAGATTCACACATTTGATTAATCACATCTCAATCACCTACCATAAGTGTGTGTAAAGAACCATGATCCATGACCATAGTATTGTCCTCTCTCCAAATACATTAGGAGCATAGATGGAGGCTATATCCACCTCTTCTACATCTAAAGGCCGTTTGACCACAACAATAAGAGCCCTTACCATTGGCCCAAGCAAGTTGTGCCTTGAGCTCTGTTTTTGTAGAAAGGAAGTCCCTTCTTTACCCCTCACTCTAGCTTCTGCAAAGTAGTTAAAACCTATCAAGGTAATGTTATTGGAGCATTTGGTAGTACCAGTCTTGATTTCTTACAAAGCTAGGATATCATGTTTGCATCTCCTTTTCAAATCATGACATGCCACCTTCCTCTCATCACCACAAGAGGCCCCGATAATACAAGATAAATAAGTCTGCTTGTGGCTTTATTCACCATTAGAGTCAGAAAAAATCATCATTTGCATTTCCCAGATACACATAGATATTACACTCTACCAATGGTTTCTATTATAAGATCAGAGATACATGCTCGACTTTCTTATATATTTAAAATATATATGGTGAATATTATGCTAGCGCAGAGAGAGAATATATGAGTGAGAGAGAGAGAGAGAGAGAGAGAGAGAGAGAGAGAGAGAGAGAACACTAGGGACTGGAAGATGGGCCAATCCCCCCCCTTGTGGAGTTATATTATTGACAAGGAGCAACTCCTCCATTACACATAAACCAGTTCTTACTTGTAGATCTTGGGAACAAGATCACGGTTCCTTGCACGGTATACAACTGGCTAACACTTGCACAACTTTGAAGTTGGCACCTTTTGATATTTCTTGAGTCTCCTTCTCTCCTACACAATATGTGTAGGGCTCTTCTATTGGCACTTGATTTCAACAGAGCTTCCATAGTCTCCTCTTGGCGCTTGATTTCAATAGAGCTTCCATAGCACTTGCACCTTCTCTTCTCCTCTTGGATGCATGCAAAGTGATGCTTCCTCCCACCTCTCTCACACCCAAGGAGAGTCTCCTTTTTTATAGGCTTTCAAGAGCTTCTCTTCTTGGAGAGAAACTTGAGTTTATCTTCATGCAAGATGTGGCTATTCCAAGACCTACTCTGCAGCACCAATTTTGAGATATCTTCCAACACAAAAGTTGTAGATCTTGTTGTTTTCGATAGCCTTCGCGGGCCATTTTTAGAGATTGTCTTTCTATTGCAAGATATTTTAAAAATGGATTCACCATATCTATTTAAGAAAAACAACTTTTTAAACTGTACTCTTAACTTGTAGTCATGCAACCACCTTGAGCCATAGGAGAGTTCATTAGATTGCCTTGGGCCTCAACCTTAAGATTGAATTCCACACAAAAGCTTGTGTCATTTTAGACCTTAGAAAGAGAAAATCACTTCTCTCCTCACTTCTAGAGGATCACGTCTCTCATCTTTTCTAGTGAGAGAATTCCCTCTCTCATCTTTCTTAATGAAAGAAAATACCTTAAACCTTGACTTGTAGGGGAGAGGATGATCCCAAATGAATGCAATGCTCATTACACACAAGTAAATGTTCCAAGGCGTCCCCAGATGCACACATAAATACATATACACAATGCTAATGCACTTCTTCTTCTTAGAACTCAATCCATCTTCATTTATGTGTAACTCTTAGGTTCTTGTGTACACTCTTACACTTGGCAGACACTTCTTTCCCCCTTCATACCTCATACTGCTTGTACCAAATATCCCTGTCATAATGCTCTGATCACCCCATTAAGTGATGCACTAGGAATATTGGTCTCTAAATGGTCTCATTGCCATGCTAGATCATCATCAACACTTAAAGAAAAGTGAGTCATTAATTTATTGACATAAAATTTTTAAATAGAGAATGCATAATAAGCAATCAATTTAGTGACAATTTCCTTCCTAGCTTCTTGAGCAAGGGTTACACTTTCCCTTATCAACCCACTTAGTATTCTCCACATTGTTGACATCCCTTACAAAGCTTGCAATAGTAACTATGTCATTGCTTTGAATTGTTCACTCTTGGCCACCTCTGTATTTTATGGGCCACCTTTTGACCCAATTTGCTATGCTAGCGCTTTGCTTTTTTGAAAAGGAGTAGCCTCCTTCTTGTTGACCAAGCTTCTTCTCTTTCTTTTTATATTTGTGTGGGCAATATGTATAAGGGAGAGTGGAGAACATGGCCTTTGCAAACAATAATCCCTAGTTTGTCAACTTCAAACAATTTGGATGCTTCGGGGATTTTCTTTCACCTGTTCCACAGGGATATACATGCCCACCTCTATGCTAATAAAAAGGTATATCCATATACTCTCAGTCATTATTACACCTAGCCACAGTGCATTAGGTAAATGGCCAATGCTAATAATAGAGATGCTCGTGGGCTTGAAAGTTATTTTATTTGCTAGGCTTTTCTCAATATGAAAATTAAGCTTATTGTTCAATGGCCTTGCCATATGAGCAAGGGATGTTTTACATACACATAGGCTATCTAATGCCAAGGGGTTCCACCTTTTCAATATAGGTATTGATATGAGAATATAATCTCACTATCAAAAGATGCTTTCACAAAATAAGATAGCAACTAAATGTGAATACATTACACGAGCAAAATCAAGATAGTGCTAGATATTTGTCCATTCCTTCTACAATACCTAGCCTAAATCAACTTGAACACTAAGCCTTCCAAAGATAGGCCAAACATCTAAAAGGTTAAGTAAAGATGATAAAATGCATGTAATTAGATTTAAAACTCTTCAAAACTTGAAGTTGAATGTCTTTTGTATTTGCTATTTGGAAGAAGGGGAAGATGAGAGAGATTCAATTTTTGGAGCTTATATTTGGGAGATGACCAACCGATACTTTTATATGTAGTCAATGTGATGAGAATATCGGGGATTTTTGGTACTAGTGTTTCTTTTGCATCACCAATTATAGCTACATACCCAAAGGTAGTTTATGCATGTGTGTACACGGATGAAGGTAGTTTATACATGTGAGAATAAGCCATTGATTATAGCCACATACACAAGAGTGGTTTATGCATGTGTGTACATAGATGAAGGTAGCTTATCCATGTGTGTATTATGAGCAACTAATTATTTATTTGCAAGGTTGAGATTGTAGATAATTAGAATATTTGGTAATCAAGTTTGTGCTAAATAATTGAGAATTCAATATTCATCCTTAGAGCTACAAAGGTTGTTTCGAGCATGTTCATGAAAACCAATGTTTAATGTAAAAAACGAATTGTGGAAATTTGAAAAAACGTTTCAAAATTTAAAGAAGAAGGATTAAAAACTGTATAGTTTGAGTTGAAAAAAGCCCTTCAAAATTTTGAGTTAAAGGTTCATGCTACCAAAAATGTTTTCCTTTTTAGCACTGGTTTCAAGTAAGATCCTTCAACTGTCTTAGAGGTCACGCTTCATTTGTAGGGGATCTGTCACATGGTACTATTGTTGAGTCTCTTCTCTCTCTCTCTCTCTCTCATTAGTAGGGATCAGTTCACATGGTATTCCCGTTTAATCTCCTTTCTGTCTCTCCTTCTGTCTCGTGGGATGCGCTGAGCTCCTGAGTCCTCTCTCTCTCTCTCTCTCTCTCTCTCTCTCTCTCGGGATGCACTCACCTCCTTTTGCATAGATATTGCTATCAGTTTTTTCTCTGTAATAAAGGCAGACATGAGGTTCAGGGTCCGGAACTACCGCTTGGAGGAAAAAAATGCTGAAAAAGCCCTGATACGACAGCCTGCTGCCCATCACCCACTCGAGCTCCCGTCGATCCTGTCCTCATCGGAAGACAATCGAGTAATTATTCAGCAGCATTCCTCAAAATTTGCTCCCATAGAGGCAAGCTCTCATTCATTCATTCATCCAAAGGTGTTTGCCCCCCAATTAAGAATCAACCATCAAAGTATCCACTTTTTCCTGTGAAATTTGGATTTCTGGCTTGCCCACCCATGTTTCTACGGTCCCAATGGTTGAAATTCATATAAGCATTTTTTATGTTTCCATTATCCCAATAGTCGAAACTCGTCTAATCTTTTGCAAAAGAAGTTTTACTCAAATTCCCATCATAATTCCCACATTGTGAATTACAACGATTCATGAGCTTCTGCTGGGGAGGCACTGCATACCTAGCTAGGTGCGGTTGGGGACAAGAGGCTACTGGCCCCTACCCACTAGGTGCAGTTGGGATAGGGAGCTAGCTAGAGGTCGGGGCAAAGTGCTGTCGGCCAGCAGAAGCCTGCCCCCGCTGCCTCTAGCTAGATATCCGGTGCCTCTAGGGTAGAAGCTCATTTAGTTGAACACTATATGAAAAAACAATGGAAAAGAGCCTCCTTTCCCATATGGGAAAATGCCTAAAAACTTATTTTATGTATATGTATGTTTTCCTCAACGTTTGAAATTTAAGGTGAGTTATGTTTGCATACATGCAGAGATTTTTGTATGTGAGTTTACGCATGCATGTGCTCTTAGGTGCATACATGTCTATGTGTATGGCGTCCATCAATCTGCAAACAGCATGAACTGCAGTGTGCAAGGTGATTCATTCATCTCAGGTTTTCCCTTAGAGGTGTGTGGCCATTGCCAGCAATATTTTGAGAAACGTGGTTGCAGGTGGCAAATGTAGAGCAACTGGAGGATCCACTTCTAGACCCCCTTAGAGCTACTGCTGCTCACGATGCCCATGCCCTTTTGCCTGACATTTCATCAACTTCTTTCTCCCAAAGTCTGTCCGACGGAAGAACAGAAGAACAATTTGAAGCTGCTGCAGCTGAGTGGGATAAATATAAGGTGTCCATAATTCAACGATACACATCAAGTGATACTATCAAAGTCTCAGCAGTAAGTTATTCATTTTATACATCAAAGGCAATTGCAAAGGAGTTCTGCTTCTCATGTTCTATGCATCTATAATATCAATATATAGGTATGTCAATGAAATTGAATGCGATGAATTCTACCAGTATTTAGTCAATACCAATTGATTTGGTGTCCCACATCTTAAAGTTTCATTGTATCTCAAACCCTACTTGTGCAACGGTTCTTGTATCCATTCTTCCATTTCAAGTCCATTATTTGTGCATTCATTTCTTTGACGAGTTTATATTTTTTGTGCACTTTGTTATCCCTCTCATCTTTGCATGGTGTTACAGCTGGGTGCTTAATACCTCAGTTACCATGAGCATTTGGGCTACAAGAGCACCTAAACTAATATTTGGTGTCTCAATTCTCTTCCATCATGGGGGGGAGATTTCGATCATCTTCTTTATCGGAGCGATCTCCATCACCCAAGCCATATATAACCCCCAATCATGAATCCACAAGTCAAAGTTTATCATAGTAATGCATTGCCCTTTTTTAGGTACAAACTCGAAACAAAGTCCTTTAGGCTTTCTAGCACTCGTATAGCTTTGGACCAAAATTCAGATCAGCCTCATAGAGCTCCTTCATGTGAGTGAAGAAATATGGCTTCATTGACGTGACTACCATAATTACATGAGGTCTTTTGCTCAACACATCCTTTGTGCCATTCTCTTTAAGGGGTGCATACTTGATTATAGAACTCAATCGATAAAGAAGCCATTGCAACTTATCTTATTGTGGTAGACTAAGTTGTTGGGCCACCAAAATCAAGGCTTGTGTTAACATTTGTCATGCATTAATGCCTGATCATGCTTCTTAAAAGCAACTTCTTAAAAGCAGTCCCAAAAGGCTCTCCCTCTAAAAGGACATGTTGTGGGCTTCCCAATCATTCCCACTCGCTTTTGGATCATTCACCCAATTATTCACTCTCCCTCTTTAGGGAATGCTCTCCCTCACCATCAAATGGACATCCATTGCATTTTTGGAGTTGGCTGGCTGGTTGGCTGGTTCATTCTACATTGGCTATCTAGTTCTATGCTTAAGGCAATAAGACTCCTAGGTGGCATGCTAAGCTCTTTTGAGCACTTGGAGGTCATGAGATACAGGAAGTAGTAAGTGTGAAGGAGATTGTGGAGGCTCCGCCAAGGTTTGCATTTGGGAAACACAGAGTGTACGACCATGACAGAAGCACAACGAGACAAACATAGGCATAGAAAGCAAAACTCAAACCCTGAACGCAAAACTCAAAACTCAATCACAAAGAGAAGAAGGGAGAGAAAGAACACAACCCTAAAGTGAATGAATGCTGTAAATGAATATAAGAGCATATAGTGTGCCCAAGGGTAGAGGAGTGTGTTAGAGAGTGACATCCACTGGAGACGGATCCCAAGTCTATGACCACTAGTCGGAGTGTAGAATGAAGAGGATGCTGCAAATGCAAGTGTTAGAAGGGCGTGGAGAGAGCACAATACGTTAGCAGGGGAGGTGTGGAAGATAGAAGGCAGCTATCGCCTGATGTGGAGGAAGTTGCCGCTTGATGTGGAGGAGTTGTCGCCTAATGAGAAGACACCAAACGCAAGTTGAAGATGCAATCGCCAAGGCCAGGCAGCTTCAATTGCAAGCAGAGGAGGGTCAGAAAACTGTCGTTAATGCTGATAGAGGAGTGCTACATGTTGAGGAAGGTGTGGTAGCAGTCGCTAAGGTTGGATAGCCACGTGTGTGTGGATTGATGGCTGAAATCTACACTCAAGGGTGAGAAACCTGCACAGAAAAGGATTTAGACTAAATGGGGGCAGCTTGTCTATTTATAGATGAGGATGGATGCTCTCAAATTAGGTGTCACTGAACTCTCTCAAACCATGGGCTGTTTAGGCTTTTCATTAAATTAAGCTTGTTTTGGAACTGTTTAAGTGGCTAATCAGCATGGAATGTAGTTTTTAGCTCAACACCCCCTCTCAGACCCAAAACAGGGTGAGAAAAGAAGCTGACAAAGTACAATATGAACATAGACATCCTAAGAAATGAGAATCTAAGGTACATGTAGATCCAAGAGCTTAGTCAAGTTGTAGATGGAGAGTAGAAAGCCCAAGAACTAGTGAAAATGTACTCCCTAGAAAATACGTGGAAAAGTTTGAAGGCAAGATAAACCATTCCCAAGTGTATAGAATTCTTGACTAACTATGATCATGACAAGAGGACCGATTCACAACCATTGTGAAAAAAGAAGAAGGTACATAGAGAGTGGAGATTTCCTTTCTGTGGAGCTGGTGCGTAGGGCTCTAGGCCTACCAAAGTGCTCATAAAGAGCAACTCAAGGGAAAATTGACATTGTGGCAAAATTCAAATTCACGAAGTAGGAAATGGGTAACAATACAATAAAACTTGAGGCAATTCTTATTATAGGCCCAAAATTGTAGGCCAAGCTAATACACACATTATTCTTAAGCATCTTCCATAGTAGAGCAAATGAATAGGATCCACTTGGGCATGTTTGAAGATTTGGTTACATGACACCTAAGTAATGTGGATCTTAATGCTTATACAAGGAGCACAATCCATGTGGTAGCCAAAGGGTGCATGGTGGTTGCCCAGTGGCCTACCAAGACTACAGAGGCGATGGTTATCTTACCAATTTCAGTGTGGGTGCTCACACAGTGGTGCGCCACCCTAGATAACTTATGCCTATAAATAGGTAGTCACTTCATTCATTACCACCCCTCTCTCTTCAGTCATTCTTGGCCACCTTCTTCGGTTACCACCACCATTTTCCTTCTCTCACCAGTCCCTTCCACTGTCCTTACAATCCTTCAGGAGGACATTGTAGTTTATGGCTCGTGGCTACCTTCACCCTTCCTCTTTTGCTTCAGGCACTTTGTTCCAACATTAGGCTTTGTGTTTGGAGTATTTTCCACCTGGCCTCACCATCATTTGCTTGGTGTCAGCACCCTTCTGCTTCAGGCTCCACCTTCACTTGTGTTTTTTTAGTCCGGAGGCCTTCTCCTTGCTTGGCGTCATCATCTCCAGCTTAGTGTCAGCATCCTAGCCTTTGGTGAAGTCTACCTCACCAAGCGTCAGTGATTTCATCACTTGTTTGTCATAGGGGCTGCTGGGACTTGCGTTTTTGCATCTTGGCTTCTCCTCCATCACCTAGCATCGTTGTCTATCACAAGGCTGTTGGGACTTGAGTTTTTGCAGCTTGGCTTCTCCTCCATCACCTGGCATTACTCGTTTGTCACAGAGGTTGCTAAGACTTGCGTTTTTGCGGCCCGACTTATCCTCCATCATCTGGCGTCAGCATCTAGGTTGCTTGTCAACAAGACAGTAGGGTTTGTAGGGAGGAACACGGAGTGAACTCGGCAAACATGGAGAAGAGAAGAGAAGAGAGAAGAAACTCTGATGAATGGAATGATGAAGTTCTGAATCATGGAGTGAATGTGATACAAGGGAACAAGGGTGCCAAAGCACAAGGAAGATGATGAAGACAGCCACGAACCATGAACCACAATGTCCTCCTGAAGGGGTGTGAGGGCAGTAGAGAGGCTGGAGAGAAGAGGTGATGGATTGAATGAATCAGCCATAACGAATGAATGAGAGAGTGGCCTATAAATAGGCACAGTCAATCTAGGGTGGCGCCCCTTTTTGGGGCTGCAAACCCTAAACGCAAAATGCAGAAATGCAAAAACACAAACTGCGGGTGAAGGGTTTCTCAACACCCCCTCTTAGGCCCAAAAAGGAGAACAAGAGAAGAGTGAGGTGGAGATGCAATGCTACATGTTGAAGAATGCTCATGCAGCAGGTGCCACTTGGACAGTGTCCCTCGTGGGGGGAAATTGTTCATTTGCCCAAGCGCCCTACTACAAAGATGATGAAAACATGCAATGCATAGGAGGAATGCCGGACTTTGTGTGGTGTCGAGAACCATAAGGATATGCCCGTACTTGATCTCGGGGGTTGGCTTCATGTTGACCAAGTGACCAAGGCAAGAAGAAAAGGAGGAAGAAGATGTAGAGGATCCCTAAGATCCAAGATTTCCACCTGAAAGGTAACCTGCAGTAAAGAATAGTAGACAGAGTGAATTGGAGAACCCAAACTCAACCTCGGGAGAGAAGCCACTAGCTTTGTGCATCCATGCAAGGAATACGAAGGCCTCGTCACCAAGTCGCGGGCAAACCTCCAAGGCCCTGATCTAGGTAGATCCTCGAGATCCTGGGTATCAATAGGTGAGATGACTGCTGGAAGGAAGCCACCCCATCCAAGGGTAGAAGAAGAAGGTAAAAGGCCTCCGTTAGGGTGTGCAAAGGATTGAGTGATGGGTGAGAACCCCCTTTGAAATTGGAGGAATAGGAGCCCCCTCTGAAGTTGGAGGAATAGGAGCCCCCTCTGAAGTCACAGTAGATGTAGATGCCCCCTCAGAAGGCAAAGAAAGATCATCCCCCTCTGAATCCCCATCTGAGGTAGATAGGGAATCCAAAAACTCATGGATCACGGACTCCGAAATGTTTGAGGATGAAGGAAGTGCCACCGGTTGTGCAGAACAAGGTATCTGGAGTGGTGAAGAACGCCTAGAGGTGGCCTCTCAAACTTGAGTAGGCGAGGGTGAAGGGTGGGGCTCAGACTGAGTAATGAGTGGGCAATAGTTGCTGCTCCTCAATGGAGTGGACTGGGAAGCTGAAGAAGAGGAAGGAGTCGAGCAGCCACTGTCTCTCGAAGGAACGGACTGACGAGGAGACGGTACCAAACAATCACTATCTCTCGATGGAGCGGACTGTAGAATTGCGGGCCGTGGTAGACACTATATCTGAAAATAGGTGGGAAAAGATTGCCGTTGGCATTCTGACGATCTCCAGGAGGTCGTAGCACTAATTGATCCTCCATGTGCTCAAAAGGACTTAGTGCGCATTGGATGCGTCTTATTTCCTTGAGCATAGCACTCTAATAGCCGATGCAAAACGATCTCTGTGGCCCAGAAAGGAGAGGTGGTACAAGGATTGCTTGGTGGAAGACGCATATACTTCGGGGGGGTGGGGAGCAAAGGTTGAAGTTAGCAAGCATCAGTGGTGTGTCCGATGATGCCACAGTAGGAGCACCCAGTAGTTTGGTCATCTGTTGGTAAAGAAGCCATGGGTACCAAACTACCAATGTGACTTGCTAAAGAAGGAAAAGGTCAGCCATGAACCATGAACTGCAATGTCCACCTCAAGGGCTGGGAGGGCAATGGAAGGGCTGGAAGTGAGTTTCCAGTGGGAGGAGGATGTAACCAGCAGCAAGAGGTTGCAACCATTAGAAAACTATAGGTGAGGAGAGAGAGACTAAAAACGCAGGCGAGGAGAAAGAAAGACTTAAAACGCAGGAAAAAACCAGCAATAATAGTAAACATGCTAAAATCAGCTCCGAACAGTGTGTGATAGGCTGGAAACAAGTGCCAAACTGTTGTAGACAGCAATGGCCAGCTTGGACCGCGATGTCCTTCGCATCTGGGTGTGGGCAGCAAGCTGAAATACCTGAAATCTGCAAAAACGAGATTGTTTTCTGAATGGAGAGTGATCAGCAAGAGTTGCTCTATTGTAAATAGCTGCAATCTGCGGGTGGAAGGCTGGAAACAGGTGCCAGACTATAGTTGACAGCAAGGGACAGCTGAGACTGCGACGTTCTCCGCGAAAGGGGTGTGGGCAGCAAGTTGAAAACACCTGAAACCTGCAAAACTGAGATTTTGACGCAGCAGAAGAAGAAGAGAAGTGGATGCTAGACCCGCCACCGGTCTTTGCTATCACTGGAGTGGAGGATCTTTGCCGTTGTTTGAGCGGATCCAGCTCTGATACCATGTCAAAAGATGACGCACTAGCGAGACAATAGGGTTTGCGGGGAGGAACACGGAGTTAACTTGGCAAACATGGAAAAGAGAAGAGAAGAGAGAAGAAACTCTGATGAATGGAATGATGAAGTTCTGAATCATGGGTGAATGTGATACAAGGGAACAAGGGTGTCATAGCACAAGGAAGATGATGAAGACAACCATGAACCACGAACCACAATGTCCTCTCGAAGGGGTGTGAGGGCAGTGGAGAGGCTAGAGAGAAGAGGTGATAGACTGAATGAATCAACTCTAACGAATGAATGAGAGAGTGGCCTATAAATAGGCACAGTCAGCAGTCTGGGGTGGCGCCCCTTTTTGGGGCTGCAAACCCTAAACACAAAATAAACACAAAAACGCAAACTGCGGGTGAAGGGT
This sequence comes from Lygodium microphyllum, assembly GCF_053477565.2. Lineage (NCBI taxonomy): Eukaryota > Viridiplantae > Streptophyta > Polypodiopsida > Schizaeales > Lygodiaceae > Lygodium > Lygodium microphyllum. The sequence continues at coordinate 75,547,946 of NC_141157.1, read as the reverse complement.
TTCTCAACACTGCTATCCTTGCGTTTGACAGCTTCGACACTTTGGGATTTGCGTTTTGCTGCCCAAGTCACTCCTCAACATTAGAGGACTGCGGTTCGCTCCCTCGACAGTTGGTGATCATCTTTCACATCTCCGATGGCATTAGAGGATTGTAGTTCGCTCCCATGACAGCTATCCTTCACCTTCCAGTGATTACTTCGATAGCCCACTGCCGGGAGGACTGCGCTTTGCTTCCTTCATTGTGCAGATTCCCATAGGTGTTGTTGCTCGATTCAAACATGACATTGCAGTTATCTTTTGAGCTTCAGCTCTACTATATCAGCCTTTCTTCTCATAGTATGATTCAATTCATCATCATCGTGTTCTTTTTGTGTTTTTGAGTTTCTTTTCTCTCTCAGTGTTTGCCGTACACACTCTGTGTTACTCCTTGCAAACCCTACTGTCTCTTTGCGTTGTCGCTTATTTTGACATGGTATCAAAGTATAACTATTATTTTTGACATGGTAATCAGGCTTCTCCATCACAGTGGAGGCCTTGAGGAGGCATTATGGACTTGGCAAGGAAGACGACACTCCATATTCACCCTCACCATCACCCTCTATGTTTACACCCATGCCAAATATTCTTGATTTCATTAACCTCACATAGGAGGAGTTTGAGGAGTACCTACGCAACAAGTATGGATTAGAAGACATCCCTTCTTCCTAGTTTTGCTACTCCTTCTAGACAAGTTGGTGAGGCTAGCCACCTTTCTAATCATGGAGGTAATACGACATTTGGGGCCACTGGCGATCCACCTTCATCATATTGGCCAGGCCCTGTGTCAAGTTCGTACAACCCTTTTGAGTCGTTCAAATCAAAACCCTCTCCTGTTTTGCCTTTTGGTATGCATGATCCAGATGGTCAAATGTATGTAAATCTTAATAGAGGGGGCTCAAGAAGCAGACATTCATTATCAGATATACCTACATCTTCTATTTCGTTTGAGCAAGTCAATTAGTTTTCTTCTCTCCCTCCCATCCCACCCGTTCTCTTGAAGCCATACCACACTCATTTCAGAACCTCGGCTTACATTCCACATCCGCCTCTACCACATTGGGAGTTGGACCTTCTATCTTCTCTCTTGGCATATTCTCATTTCTCTATTCCATATTCACACTTCCCTACCACTTCACATCACGGTGCCTCGTTAGGGGCATTCCACCTCTTAACACTATCACCTATCCTTTCCCACAAGCCATTCTGCACTATGGGCCTTCGTTTTAGGGAATGACACCCTCTAACATAGTTCTCTCTACCTTCCCTCATGTAGGCTCATCTTTTCCCACTGGGATGGCTGTGATGGATATCCCTCCACCACGGGTTACTCATGCAGCAACAATGCCCATGTCTAGCCATCCCATGTAAACATTTGGATCCACCCTACACACTTCTTGTATGCTTGGTGGGTACTTTGGGACCCATTCCCAAGTGTACTCCTTTCCACCACAGTATCCACTCTATCCACCTTATCAGAGTTTTGCCACTCCTGTTGCATTGGCCAAGAATGCCTTCACGGACAAGACTCGTTTCAATGGATCGAATTTCACTACTTGGTTGAACTATATGCAGCAAGGGCTTGAGTCTTAGGGTCTTTGGGAACTTGTTGTTGGTCTTGAGCTTATGCTTGATCCTCATCTAGCCTACCCTGATTAGATCTATCAATGGTAAGCTCACAATGCCATAGCCAATGTCGAGTTGATGCAAGGTTTGCTTCTTGAGTTTCACTCTCAATTACAACACTTCCAACTTGCATCGGAACGTTGGAGTTGTCTCATCGATCACTATGCGGCTAGAGATCGTACTCGACATACAAACATTGATTTTGAGCTTCAGGAGTTTTCCATTAAGGAAGGAGATGCTATGAAAGTCATGTTGGCCGAATATCGATGGTTACTAGCCGAGTTTGCCACTACTGGCTCTTCGAAGTTAGATGACGATCAGGTCACGTTTTTCTTGAACAAGTTGCCCGACAAATACTTCCATTTTATCTAGTACATTATCTCATTGCCATGATTGTCGACCTTCTACGAGTTGGAGTGTCAATTTTTGCATTACGTGAAGCTGCATGATAAAGTCCACAAGAAGTCCTCCACTCGCATTTATTCAGAGGGGCGAGGGTTGGTTGCCTTTTCTTCAGGAGCGAAAACCACTAGTGGCAAAAACTTGCAAGATGTGAAGGCAAGCCAAAACAAGGGTGACACTACTTCCTCCGACAGAAACAAAGAAACACAACCCCTTTGTTAGCAAATTCCTAAGAAAAATAGGTTTTGCACACACTGTCAGAGGTTGGGCCATGTGGACGAGGAGTGTTGTACCAAGGCCCAATGTCTTCCTCCTAGAAAACCACAACAGACTACACTCTCTACTAGGGCTATGCCTCCCGCTATTGCCCCATCTACTCCTTTTGTCCCCACGACTGCATGACATGTGGCATACGGATAGCCTTAGCGGCCATCCTTTTTCACTCCTGACGGGTTGACTGATTAGTCTGCTAGCACCGATCCCATTGTACTTTATGCATCCACATCACATTTGCCTTGATCTAGGACTACCTCACCACCTCGTTAGGCGTCTCATTGGGTTGTACTTGCTAGTGGGTATATGCGATGGTAGCCATCTGCTTAGCTTTTTCTCATTGTCGCACTCTTAGGACTTTAGGCTATAGAGTTGGGCCCATAGGAGTCTTGTTCTTTTTCTCCCTTTCATTTTTCAATCTTACGCTACATTTACACACCCATATACATTTGCATTATTGCACTTGTTCATTTAGTTAAATTTTCCATTTCAGTTTTGTTTTTTAGAGCATCTCATTACTGACCTCTTTGATTGCAAATCTTGCTCTCTTTTGCAGAATTTGTTTTCAATGTAGGGCTAACATGCAAGTTTGCCTAGTTTTACCTGGGCTGGAAACATGAGATGCGCATTGTTCCATTCATGGTTTTATCTTCGTGGGATTTTTTCTCTTCTGTCAGCATGGAGGCTTCCCCTCTCGAGACGGATTGTATATCATCTCTCTTGATGCGATCATGGCGGTGACTTCTACCTAGCTCTTCCAGTTGGATGCTTCTTCTCATCATGGTTCTTGGCACCACATGAAGCTCAACATTTGGCTCCTCTTTCTCCTTCGGCATTGATCTTCCAGGTTGACAGGGGGTTCCTAGTCTTGGTATTCTACAGGCTTTGACACTTGTCTTTGACATCGGCATTCCCCTCCTGTTGTACCTCCACCCTTTGTATTGCATGATTTCATCATCTTTGTACTAGGGCACTTGAGCAAGCAAAGAATTTTCCCAAGAGGGACATTGTCCAAGTGGCACCTGCTGCATGAGCATTTCACAGCATGTAGCATACTCATTGTAAAGAGCACCACTAGATGGATCCTAAGCTGTTTCCATTGGCAGTTTGTCCACCACACCACCATTACTTCATCATCATTTCCTTGTCGTCAACATCCTCGAGTGGATGGGTAACTTGTCTTTTTGTGATGGGTTGGACCTAACCATTCCTTCTCATTCTCCCATCTTCTCCTCAATTAACTGCAAACCATCTCTCACTTACAAAAAAGTAAAAAATAAAATCAAAGTTCATTGTAGTTTCATCCCCTTTGTAGGGCTGGGTAGGTCACTGGGCAGCCGACGAGCACCCTTTGTCCGATGCCCTGTCCTCTCTAGGGTGGCTATTTGGACTCCCTCGGTAAGATAACCATCGCCTTTGTAGTCTTGGTAGGCCATTGGGCAGCCATCATGCACCCTTTGTTTGATGCCCTGGCTGCTTTGGGGTGGGACCCCTTAGGCACAATGGGTTAGCCTTCCTTTCTCACCTTGTTTTGGGTCTTAGAGGGGGTATTGAGCTAAAAAATGCATTGCATGCTGATTAGCCACTTAAACAGCCCCAAAACGAGCTTAATTTAATGAAAACCCTAAAATGGAGTGTAGTTCGAGAGAGTTCAGTGAAATGCTAATTTGGGAGGGTCCATCCTCATCTATGAATAGACAAGCTACCCCCATTCAGTCTCAATCCTTTTTTGTGTAGGTTTCTCACCCTTGAGTGCTGATTTCAGCCATTAGTCCATGCACACGTGGTTGTCTAGCCTTAGTGATTGCTGCCACACCTTTCTCAACATCTAGCACTCCTCCATCAGCATTGGCGACAGTTTTTTGACCCTCCTCCGCTTGCGATTGGAGTTGCCTGGCCTTGGCGATTGTATCTTCAGCTTGCGTTTGGTGTCTTCTCATTAGACGATAGTTGCCTTCTATCTTCCACACCTCTCCTGCTTGTGTTTTGTGCTCTAGGCCCTTTTGACAGTTGCATTTGCAGCATCCTCTTCACCCTACACTCCGACTGGTAGTCACAGACGTGGGATCCGTCTCCAGTGGACGTCACTCTTCGACACATTGCTGTGCACACTGTATACTCTTACATTCATTTACAACATTCATTCACTTCAGAGTTGTGTTCTTTCTCTCGCTTCTTCTATTTGTGTTTGAGTTTTTGTGTTTCAGTTTTGAGTTTTGCGTTTAGGGTTTGAGTTTTGCTTTCTATGTCTGTGTTTGTCTCATTGTGCTTCTGTTGTGGTTATACACTCAGTGTTTCCTCAGTGCAAATCCTAGCGGTGCCTCCACAGTCTTCTTCACATGGTATCAGAGCTAGTGCTCTTATAAAGAGTATCTTGTGGATATTGTGGAGTGCTAGTCTTTGCACGAGTCATACAATACGACTCGTAACTGAATCATAATGTCGTTCCGATGCAAGAGGGAAGTGTTGTAATTGAGAGTGAAACTCAAAAAGTAAACCTTGCATCAACTCGACATTGGCTATGGCATTGTGAGCTGCTCCAAGGTCAGCCAGGCTTCTTGTGAAAAAGCTGCAGACCAAATGTGAGGGATAATAGACTATTGAACTGCCAATGCAATCAACGACAAAGCCTATGCATCCTGTGTATCCCATGCCTTATGTGGTGCTGATCTCTGGGGATGTGGCCGAGTTGGAGCAAGCTGAATAGACTGAATTGCTTGTTGTCCACATCCTCTCGGAGGAGTAGTAGTAGGAGCCACAACTCTGGGCCTAACTTCTTCACCGCTGACATAATCCCAAAGATTCTTCGCAATCACATTCTTCATCATGAAGGACCAGAACTAATAGCTGTTACCATCCAACCTATCCTCCGTGGATATGTAAGTAAATACATCACCTCCCTGATTTGCCATGATAAACAATACTGATCAGAGAGCAAAAGAGCAATGTTCGAAGCTAGACCAACCTGGAAATCTCGGAATTTCTAGAAATTACAGCAAGTACCTTGCTGTAATTAGCAAATTGAAGCACACTCTGTCAAAACTGTTTGAAATGCATGCAATTGAAGGTGCAATAAATGCTCAGCCGCACTGTAGATGCAAAAGCTCCAAAATTTCTTGTCCCAAAATGGTCAAAATTAGTCTATTTCAGACTGTCACAGATGTACATGTGTCAATCAGTGAGCTCACTACAAAAGGCCCAAAATGTTTGGCCAAATGCAAGAAATCACTGTTGTAATCGTGTCCAGACACATATTGAAGCTGATGATGCCTGCGTGGGCAAAAGCCCCTTCCAAAGAATTAAAGGAAATAAAAAAATTGATAAATTTTTCTTGTTTGTTACCTCTGATATGGACTAAGCTGGCCATGGAGGTGACTGAGTTGGCTGTGGAGGCGATTGAAGGCGGTACGGGTTGGGCGAAATTAGCGGGCTAATGCGGCAAGTTGGAGTAGACCTGGACTGGCGGGCGCTGGGAGTTGGAGCAGCACACGATGGTGCTTAGGTGGGAGTAGTAGGTCTTCAGCGTCTAGGCGCAGGGGCAGCACAAGGGCAGCGCAATCAGGTCTGGAGCAGGTGGGTGATAGGGTGCAAGGACAGGCTGGCATAGGCTGACGAGACGGCGTAGGACAGAGGGCAGGGATAGGGCGGCGCTTGTTGACGAGGCTGCGTAGGACTAGGGACAGGACAGGGACAGGGTGGCAATTGTTGATGGGGCGGCGCAGGACAGAGAATGTGTTGCGTGGCGAGATAGACTGGCAAATGTGAGAGACACTGCAGCACCCCGCCTGATGATTCTGCTGGAAATGGTGGAACTACTGACAACGGCAGAGGAGGTGGAGATGATGGCTCTCAGGTCAGCTGAGTTGAGGCTGAGCTCTAATACCAAATGTGAGAGCAGGAAGAGATCGAAGGTCAGGTGAGAGTGGAGTAGACAATGTAGAGTGTGAGAGCACGACACCCAATGCAATCATCTAAAGTGTAAGGTGGAAGTACAAAGTACAACCCTTAAACCTTAAGGTTGAAGAGGGTGTTCACACCCAACGTGTGTTAAACACGATAAGTGCCTAAAACTGTGTAACATAGGCACATAAAATAAAGGAAATAAATCTAGGGGAAAAAACCTCTCATATGAAGAGTAAAAAGTGCCTCAGTGTCCTACTGAAGATCACTGACACTCTTCTGTGAGCGTAGGCGTGAGTCAAACCCAACAATGTAGGTCATCTCATGGGCTATGTGTTGATCCCTTAGATCCATGTTCCAGGCTCCCTAGGCATTTAAATTGTCATTAAATGCAATTGTTGCCCCTAATGTGTTCTAGATCCCAAGTGACACTAGGGCTAGGGTTTCATGATGGTTAAGCTGTCAAGGGTTAGGTTTTACTACAAAAAGGTACTTTGCTGCATCACTAGCATAAAGTGTAGTATTTTTCATTGTGCTTGCCTTGAGTGTTGTAACCTCTTTCAGTCATTAAAACATTGCCTCTAATTTTGTGATTCAGTATGATTGTTCATTGATTAATTCATTCAACGTCCTTTATTCTCTATCAATTAATCACACCATTACTTCACACTTGGGCCAACAGTGGTATCAAAGCTACTTACCTCCATTACCATCACTCGCGACTACCTTCCTTGTAGCCATTGCCATTGAGTACCACAACTTGGCGGGCTGCGACACAAAGCCATTATCACCATGCCAGCTTTCATTACCTTGACTACTAACCGTTGATGGTTACATGTTACCATGTTGCCATTATTGTTGCTACTTGGTTTCTTTTTCCATGCGACAGCAACAAGTTTCTTGGTCCTTGGGCTCCCCTTGGCTCAAGGCTCTCATTGCCAACAATGTGTCTCAACTAGTGTGCTACCTGTATTAGTTGTTGCTACTTGTATCTATTGAAGGCTGCCATTCCCCTTGCACCATATCATTTGTTGCTACTCGTTGAAGTCTGCCATGATAGTTTGGACCTATTGAGAAATATGTCATATGTTAAGTCTATATCCTATGTATGCATCAAATAAAGTTAGATTGTGTGAAAAGTGACCTTAAAGTCAAAAGAGTATCTATCCACTTTGTGAGGTACTCATTGTGTTGAGTGTGGACAATGGAAGAAGAGAAGAATGAAGAATGAAGAATGAAGAAGAAGATGGATTAAGCCTCCATATCTTGTGCGTGCCTACCTTCTGTTGCATGTCTATCTCGATTATTCTCAATTGGTATTAGAGTGGGAGTGAAGAATGAAATTGAGGAGCTTGTCAAACGAGATTTACATCGAATACAAGCTTGCTTTCCACAACTAAATTAGGTACAAATCTTCATCTAATCAACCCAAAACAGGTGTACAGATTGAAAGAGCCAGACTCCCCTTGCGACATTAACACATCTCAGTGCTCTTTTCCCCCATTTCTTCCTTGTTTGTGCCCTGTTTGGGGTCTATTTTATAGCAAAAACTCTAAAACTTTTTCCTTTGATTTTGTAATCCTATCCTACTCTAAATGCAATAAAAATCAAAACCCGAATGTTAAAATGATTTCTCCTAGGAGCACTCCTAGGTGCAGTAGGAGCACTAGAAGAAATAGTAGGCGCAGTCGAAGCAAACTGCTCTTTCAATTTTCCCACCAACTCCGCTTTAACTGACTCCAGTGTCAAATCCGTTATGCCTTTGATTATGTCATCAAGGGAGGTAGGCACCGACGGAGTGGATGGTTTTGGGGCTTCATCAGGCTCTAGAAGGTAGCTGGAGCATTTGTAAGCCCAAATGGCATCACTAAGAAATGATAGAGCCTTCGATCAATCCTGAAAGCAGTCTTGACTTTATCACCCTCTGGCATGCGAATCTGATGATACCCTGACCTCAAATCAATCTTCGTAAAGAATCGAGCCCCCTTGAGCTCATAAAGCAAATCATTAATCCTGGGTATCGGATACCTGTTCTTCACTGTGATCTTCTTAAGATCCCTATAGTCAATGCACATTCTGAAAGATCCATCTTTCTTTTTGACTAACAGAATTGGAGATGCATAAGGTGAAGAACTTGGTTCAATGAATCCCATCTCAAGAAGTTCCTTGATTTGCTTGGCTACTTCCTCTCATTCACACTTTGATAATCTGTGAGGTGGCTTATTGATTGTCTTTGAGTTGGACTCCAAATCAATAGGGTGATCTATTGCTCTCTTGGGAGGCAATGAAGTAGGCACCTCAAACAAATCCCTATACTCCTCAAGAAGAGTTGTCAAGGCTGGATGGTTTGCGGAATTATTGGGCTGATCTTACATCTCTTTATTCAAATGCAAAACAAATATTTGTGAGCACCTCTTGTACTCCCTTTTGAGTTGTTGAATGGTAATAAGCTGAAAATCTGATCTACTGGGGGCGTGCTTGTGACCAAAAGCAAGGGGCCAGCTTCCAACAGAAGCACAGGGCGTGCTTGTGGAAGAAGCAAGGGGCTTGAAGTATCAGAGAAACAGAAGAAAGATTATGAAGAGTGTTTGCTGCTTAAAAGAGAGCCTTTAAGCTCCAAGACTCATTGGGTAGGTAGATGAGTATGTTCTAGGCTGAATCGATACTAGCATCAATATATTGAAGGCCTTACGTGATTGAGCGGCATTAGAAATGGTCGTAGGGTGAAACGTTGAGCTTATTTTAAAAGGTTCTTTTAACCTTAATCTAAGGATTAATCCCCCCCTCCCAAAAAAAAAAAAAACCAGGACTTAACCCTTTTCAGACTGGACCAATCAAACAGGTTTGATGATCTTGCATTCACACTGGATCATTTGCTGAATTGGATATTTGAGAACTCCTTTCACACAGCTTGCTTTGAAGTGGTTAGATTAGAATTGGTTCATGCATTCATGTGTTCACACTGCAAGAAAAGGGAACTAGTTGTTTTGAGGGACAACAAGGATTGTTTTTATGCAACTTTCAGGTGCCATTTTGAAGGCTAAAAAATTCCAGAAAATTATTGTGTTTTGAACTTTGTATGGGCTTCATTTTCAGCATTAAAAACTGCAGAAATGTAGTAGGGAAAATTGTGATTTTTAGATCCGTATTTTGATGCTGTTTGGGTCATATCAGCACCATTTGAGTTCCATATGCAGTGGTTCTTGCCAGATAGCAGACATGTATCATGGGAACATGTTGTGTTGATGTTTTTGGTAACAATTCAACACATGTATGACACTTACATCATTGGATTTCAGTTTACATGCATTGGGCCTATTTAATGGTTTTTGGTCTTGGAATTTATGCGGATGATGCTCCATTGATGTGTGCTTCTTGGGCAGCGATTTGACACATTTTATATTGCTGGTTTTTGGAAATTACAGCAGTCATAATGTCGAAAACTGCACAAATAATCAGATTGTTGAGGAAAAGTTGACAAAGGACAACTATAGTGTTTGGTCCTATGGGATGGTAAATTTTCTTAGGGGAAGAGGTCTTTGGGACCTCATAATAAGTGAGGATGCATGTCATGAGCTTCCCCAGGAGCTAACAAAGGAAGAAAAGAAGATCTATAAGGATTGGACAAGTAAAACCATGAAGGTATTACATTAGATCTCCTATGCATTTCAAAGACTTTCATTTTGCACATAAAAATTACAAGTACTTGTAACGATGCATAGGAGATAATTGAAAAGATGTATGCCACTTGTACGGAGGTAAGAAAGATACAATTGAAGCAAAGGCTACATAGTTTATGGTGCAAAAATGGGAGCATGAGTAATTACGTTGTGGAGATTAAGTAGATTGTAAGGGATCTTGCTTCGATTAATGCACTTATTGATGATGACGACTTAATTTCAATCACTCTAAATGGACTTGGCCTTGCATACAAGTCCTTGGATACTTCTATTTCTGTGAGAGACAGTTCTATACATGATTTTGAGAAGTTGATTGCTTTGTTGATTACAGAAGAAATAAAGCTTAGTCTTAATGCATCTAGTAGTGGCAAAAACACTAGTGATGATAGTGTGTTTCCTCATCAAAGAGGACGTGGTAGTGCTTCAAGAGGTAGAGGATATTCTTATGGTCAAGGAGATGCCTTTGCTCGTGGCCATAGCTCTTTTGGACTTGGAGATTTCATGCCTAGAGGCAAGGAGAGAGCCTTCTCTAGAGGTAGAGGACGGTCTAGTCCGTATAGAGATGGTATGTGTCGTTATTGTGGATACTTTGGTCATTATGAGAATGAATGTTATCATAAGCAGAATGTTATGTCGAGAGGTCGTGGAAAAATTCAGTATGGTCACTATGCAAGGAGGTTATGGAGGTACATGTTATGTCTTTGGAGATGGATTGGCTGAAGGACATTTGTTTGCTATGGAGCATTAATTTGGCAATAAGACTCATCCACTTGGTCATGAGGATTAGTTCTTCGATTTAGGGGCTATGAATCAGAGGACACATCATGAAGGATGGTTTGACAAGAAGCAAGAAATGTATAGTGAAGAGTATGCAGCCATTGGGGATGATACACTATATAAAGTTACATTGGTAGTGTTCCATTGGTCACTAGAGATGTAGTTGAGAATAAGCTTGGAGATGTATTGTATATACTTACTATAACAAAAAGTCTTGCTTCTATTGGACAAATGGTTGATTAGGGCTTGCAAGTCCAGGATTGACAAGTATGATTGTTTCATTGAAGAGTTTAGAAATGACAAACTTGGTAGATTGATTGTAAGAGGACAAAAGCAAGATAGATTGTTTGCATTGGATGCTGGCACTCCCATAGTATAAAGCTCTATGTATGTAGAGGCAAGACATGGACAAGATAAATATGTGGAACTATGACATAGATGGATTGGATATGCAAATTTGCAAAGGTTGAAGCGAATGTAGTCTAGACAAATAGTATGCTGTCTTTGGTACTTTGGCTATGTAAATTATGAGCATGTATGTGAGACATGTCCGTTTGGGAAACTGTTTAGACTCTCATTTCCAAAGAGGGGGAGAATTAGTGCATATCCTTTGGAAATGGTACATTTAGGCATGTCCATGCCAAAACATATCATTGAGTGGGAAATGCAGATTTTACATCACCTTCATTTAACGATTTCAGTAGAATGACTTGGGTTTATTTTCTGCAGTACAAAAGTGAAGCAGTTACAAGTTTTTGGATAAAGTAGTACATACTGTAGTTCACATTATGAACAGGATACCTACGGCACTTATGTATTATATGTTACCTTATGAGAAAATGTATGGTAGAACTTACTTCAGGGTGTTTGGTTGTGTATGATATGTACATGTCCGTGGTGACTTGAGAAGAAAAATGAAACCAAAGGTTGTCAATGTAACTTTCTTGGTTATCATGATGAAAAGAAGGAATGTAAGTGCTATGACCTTGTTACTAGAGAGGTTTATTTAAGTAGGGATGTGAGATTTAGTGAGTATGAGTCACGGTAAAAACCTAAGGTTGTTATTGATATGGATCCTTATGAGAGTAAGAATGAGGATGTTTATGTGAAGAAACTGCAGTAAACAATACTCATGGAAATCAATAGATTGAGGATGTATTTGGACCACAAGATAATGTTGAAAGCATGGGGAGTGTTACTCATGGAGTGATAGATTGAGGACCACACAAACGAGGGATGAAATTGCAAAAGGAAAAAGGTTGGTTGGTGAAAGTTCAAAAGATGAGTTATTGGATGATGAGTTTGGGATATCTCATGTTAAAACTCCAGGTATAAGAAGTGAAGAAAAGTATATACTATCTGATGCAAGAACAGTTGAGACTCTATCTAGTGCACCTCAATTTAGAAGATAAGAAAGAGTAAGGAATTCAGTTGATAGATTGACTTATAATGGGTACATGAAAATACATTATGCATATATGGTTTCTCATGTATAGTGTTCAAAGTCAACATGCTTTGATGAAGCAATTGAAAGTAAAGATTGGAGAGAGGCAATGGATGAAGAAATGGATGCTTTGAACAAGAATAAGACTTAGGATTTAGTTGAGCTATCTCGTGGAAAGAAAGCTATTGGCTATAAGTGGGTATATAAAGTCAAATGTAAGTCGGATGGCTCACTTGAAGGACACAAAGCAAGGTTGGTTGCAAAAGGGTAGGCTTAGATGTATGGATTAGGCTATGAAGAAACATTTAGTGGAGTTTTGCAAAAATGACTACCATTAGATCAATGATTGTCTTGGCTTCGATTTATGGTTTGAATTTATATCAAATGGATATTAAGAATGCATTTGTGAATGGTACATTGGAAGAGAAGGTATATATGGAGTAGCTAGAAGGGTACATATGCCCAAAGTATTCGCATTATGTATGCAAGTTAAGGAAGGCATTGTATGGATTGAAGCAAGCACTTAAAGCTTGGTGTGACAGGATTACCAGGTTTCTATATAGCATGGGGTGTTAGCAGAGTATAGCTGATTAGTCTCTTTATGTAAGATATTTCCCTTGGACTATTAAGATACTTCTTGGGTATAGAAGTGATAGATATGTCAAATGGAATTTGGTTGGTGCAAAGACAATATTCAATATTCTTTAGAAATGTTGAAAAAGTATGGGATGACTACATGTAAGTCAGTCAATACACCATTAGACCAAAATTTGAAGATGGTAGATGATAGATTGAAGACATTAGGATGTTCAGGAAGATGGTTGGTAGTTCGATCTACTTCACCATAACAAGACCAGATTCCAATTATGTAGTTGGATTGATAAGCTAATTTATGCAAAAGCTATGTAAATCACACTTGGATGCAATAGGAAGGGTGCTTAGATATGTAAACAAGACGAGTTATGGCTTGCTCTATGAGAATGGAATCAAGCCTACCTTGTTTGGATATACAGATGTAGACTGGGTAGGTAGTATTATGGATAGGAGATCTACCAATGGATATGCTTGTTCATTTGGTTTAGCCATGATGAGTTGGATTAGTAAGAAACAACCTATAGAAGCATTATCAAGTATTGAAGCAATGTATAGAAGAGTAGCATTGGTAGCTTGTGAGCAAACATGGTTGAGACTACTGCTTTGTGACATGAGGTTTGAGATAGATGGCGGAGTTATCATGTATTGTGATAACATCAGTAGCATTATGGTTGCAAATAACCTAGTCTATTATGCAAGGACAAAACACATTAACGTGCACTATCACTTTACCAGAGAGAAAGTTATGGATGGAGAGATAGACTTGATACACGTCAAGACCAGCAACCAAGTTGTGGATATCTTTACCAAAGCATTAGTAAAGATAAGTTTGAGTATTTTAGAAGTGCACTTGGAGTACTACGTTGTTAGAATTTGCCAATTCTGGGTTGTGTCCAATGTAATTTGTGTGGTGTGGACACTTATTAAAGTGTCAAAGTGTAGTGTATCTTAGGACTTTTAAGTGTGGTGACACTAAACTCTAGAGTTAAGTTAATCAAACTCGTGTTAGGGTGTGTGAGGTTGGTTAGACCTTAGTTGTACTTGGTACTTTCATTGTGTTGTTCACTCTAGAGCTAATATACTCTTTTCAGCTCACACTCTCTATTGTCTAGTGCCTCTCGTTTCTCTCTTCTCTATAGCTAGCTACTTCTCACATTTGGTATCAGACCCACACACATGGGTTTTGTCTCATCACTGTTAGTTGGTGCCACTTGCTCGTGGTCTGCGTTGCTGGCAGCTCGGCTCAGCTCTCGTGGAGGAGGAGAAGCTATCCTAAACCGCCCAGCTTAGTGCCATCGTCCAATGCTATTGTGCACGCCACTAGCCTAACGTTTGCCAGTTTGCTTTGCGGCACCTAGCACTGCATAGCAACATTATTTCTGCTTCACCTGTCATAGCTCCAGCCGCTGCCACTATGCTGCCCGCAGTGCTTGCTGTTTCTGTAGTACCGCTACCTAGCTGCCCTCCACCCTGTTGCTTGTGCAGTACTGCTACCAGCTTTAACACAGCACTGTTTGTGTGCTTCACTAGTTTCGCCATCCTTTGTTACCTTGTTCTATCAGCAAGTGACATCCTTGCCATGCATTCTGCATCCTGTCGCGTGCCTCAACCGCTCACAACAAGCATCCTGAAGAGGTGAAAGCACTTGGAGATTTGGGGCTTTTGCCTGATTTGAAGTCCTGTGTGCGCATCTCCATCGAAATTGCCGAGATCAAACAATTCTTTGACATTTCCATGAGGAATTTAGGGCTTTTGTGATTTTTGGGCCCATTGCATCCTGAGGTGCAATGAAGTTGCTGGTTGCTGTCAGCTCACATCTTGAAGCGACATTTCATTGAATTGTAAGGTTGTGAGTATAAAATTTGTTAAATTTCTCGAAATTTCTTTGAGAAAATTTTGGGCTTTTGTGTTTGAGTTGTTGTTTGATATAGATTTGGCACAGAAATTGGTGAAATTTTGGGAATTTACAGCATTGAATTGCTGAAATTGATTTTTTTGGGCACGTATTTCAAGGTACATTGGTGTACTGGTATTCTAAGTAGAATTGGCACGCTTTTTGAGGCATTCAAGGCAGATTTTGTTTTGAGACAGTCATGGACAGTTTTATGATTGCATAATCTATAACATATTGGGATTTCGGTACTGGTGCGAGTACATTTTGCACTTCAATTTGGAAGTGTTTGGTTGCAGTTTGTGCATTTTATTGCAACAATGGCTCAATAAGGTCATGGTGATCACAACAACATTTTGGGTGTACTTACTTAAGAGGACAAATTGGATGATACCAATTACTCTTTGTGGAGTTTCATGGTGCACAATCTGCTGGTTGCCAAGGGTCTTTGGATTTTGTGGCTGGTGATTCACTGAGACCAGGTTTGTGGTTCTCAAATGCCTCAAAGAGGGGCTAGAGGACAGCAAGTGCCCTTGCTACTGCCCAGATTCCTCCTATAGAAGAACAAAGGAAATGGGACTCCAAGGATGCACAAGCCTCGTCTTTGATTGCTCTATCAGTCAAGAGAGCAATAATACCTCATATTCGGTCTTGTAAGACCTCCAAGGCAGCATGGGATATCCTTGAGCAGATGCTTGCAATTAGAAATGGGGCCAGAATCTCTTATTTGAGAAGAGAATTGGGTCTCTCTCAGTTACTACTTGTGTGTACATATAATTAGAAAATCCTCTTCAAAGCCTGTTAAACAGAATTGCTTTGTCAAATGGGTTTATTAAATGCTTGATTCTGAGCTGTCTTGTAAGGTACGCTACGCATTAAAAGGTGTGGAAATCAAATGTCCAATTTATGGAGATGCATGAAACATCACAAGATTGCACATGCAAAAGTCTGAGTTTGCGGGTTTGTGTGCTGGAATATCTAGCAGTAGTTACTGAATTGAAACTGTTTTTGGAAAACCATTATGTCCGCAGAAAAAAACTTCACATAGGTTTTTTGGGAAGCATCATTCTTGCGGAATAATTGTAGGTCTGTTCTCTTTTGAGTAACCATGAAAAATTGCTGTTTTGGTGAATTGTAATTCTTTTGTTTGGTATGATACTGCAGACATTGGACATTTTATCTAAGAATATGAAAGGTAAAATTCTTTCCAAGGGCCTTAATTCTCTTTTAATGCTTAGTATTTTGTAGTTCTGATTGAGCAAAGGAATGGTATGTTGTTGAGGTAGTTTACACAAACCTCTCAGTGGTTGATGGGACAGGAGTGGAGGCACAAACAGAAAAACAATTTACAAATGAGAAAATAGTCTTACAATGTGATGTGAGAAAGTTCGATGAAGAAAATGGAACTGTTTTTCTGTACCCTGATTGCATGTGAATATCTTTTAAGCAAGTTGATAGTGTCCAATGTCAAAACTTTCTGATGTTCGTCTGCAAAGCAGATCACATGCAGAACTGTGCCGGTAAAATGTTGGATTGGGACTCACTTACTAAAGAACAAACAATCAAAATTTTCTTTATTGAAAAGCAAAAGCATGTTGCTTCTCTGATCAGCTTCTGACATTGCTTACCTACATGACTTACATGGTTAATGAAGTGTTCTTGGAAACATTCCAGTAGCCATGTTCATAGTATATTTTAGTGATGTAGCTAGAGGCTGCTAAGATCACAGCATGTGAAAAGCCAGAATGGGCAAGTTGGTGAGAAGGCGCATTGTTACATAAAAAGTAATGTGACCTCTAAATAATAGACTGTGCACGCATTATAAGATTCTCAGGGGGGTACACTTATTATTTTTCAGCCAGTTTGATCATTATTGAAAGAGGCTATTTTTAAAGTGCAGCAATTGTGTTTTCAGATGATCAAAACTCTTTTGTTATTTTTGGTTTATGTTCGTTTCGATGGGCTAAAGGTCTTCAGGCTCCTTGCCATGATATTGAGAAGTTAAACGCATTGAGTTGAATTTGATTTTTGTTATGGTGATCCAATGTTAACGTCATGGCTTTGCGCAAATCTGCTTGTGAGCCTTACAAAGATGATTAGTGGAGGAAATACTTCTCAGGAGAATAGTTAGCTCACTATGTTTCAATTCTGCATTAAGGTTTAGCTCTAAAACAACTAAAGCAAGCTGCACTGAAGAGCATGGACTTGTGTGTTTTCAGATTATCAAAATTGTTTTGTTATTTTTGGTTTATGTTTGTTTCAATGGGCTCAGGCTCTCCAAGCTCCTCACCATGACATTGAGAAGTCCCATCAAGTTGAATTTGATTTTTCTTATGATGATCCAATGTTAACGTCATGGCTGTGCACACATCTGCTTGTGAGCCTTGCAAAGATGATTAGTGGAGGAAATACTTCTCAGGAGAATACCTAGCTCACTATGTTTCTACTCTGCATTCATAACTCATAATTTAAGCATTAAGGTTTAGCTTTAAAACCAAGTTTGAGGAAGTGCTTGTTACTTGGAAATAAATCTGCACTCGGCAGGCAAACATAGCCCATTGGTGAAATTAGCTTGTGTGCTTTAATGGATTGCACACCTTTTTCAAAGCTATAGCATGTTGTTTATGTGTGCTTTATATGGCAAAGTCTGATAACATGGTTATGCAAATTACAAATTATTATGCACTTTATGTGTACTGTTTTTGCTCTTTTACCAGAGACATGTCACATATGATGGGTCTTCTATGCCCAATAAATGCAGGTCGAGGAAGGTCATTGACAACATCACACTTACAGGAACTAGAAGATCCAGGAAAAGGGTGGGAGGAAGAGGCTGAAATTCTCTCCCAACATGAGTATGTTGCTCGATTGCGTGGACTAAATGATGAGATTGCTCATGCTTGGTTGAACAATGAACGTGTTACTGCTCTTAGATTATCAGTGAAGGTTAGTTCATTTTGGCGTTTGATGTTAAATGTCTTGCATGATTATAATGGTTTAAGAATTCAAAGCTCTGATTGATTTGAAAACTTCTTATAAAAGGAGTTATTATACATTGCAGTTTATGTGCTATCACATACACTGATTTGTCTGTGTTATGTCATATAGCTGCAAAGTACAAAATAATCAGCTCTAATAAAATTTCAATGAGCAAAAATAAAGCAATGAGTCAATGGCCTATGTTGTGTGTGGACGAAGTACGACAATGGGGTAGGCTTTGGACGATAGCTCACTAGTGGATGCTCCTAATGCTCCTAAACAAAAGTGGTCTCAAGTACATAATATTGTAGATTGGGTGGAGGGATGCCTTATATAGGCTACACAGGGGAAAGTTAGTGTTAGGGTTTCCTTGCAAATAAGATCTCTCATGGGTCTATCCAACATGGATAAGCTAAAATGTCAAGGTATGGCTGCTTGCTTGTATGCCAATATTATTTGTCTCCTTCAGTGGTGCCTCAAGTGGAGATGCAGATTGGCCTTCTTTCAACCCACCATCTCTTCGAGTTTCCATGCCCCCTTCTATGGTCGCTTGGACTAAGGGTCCTCACCTTGCTATTGTGGCACCATCAGTGCAGGTGCTCGTCTTACCACATCTCCTTTAGAAGGAGAAATTGGATGGAACCAACCATGCCATTCTGGATACCTTTGACCACTGGGACTTTGTTATCCAGCTAATACCTCACTCTACCGTGAATCCTCTCATCGGATATATTTCTGATTAGGTAGCCCTTAGGGACTAGCTCAACCGTCAAGACACAAATCCATGCCTCTATGTGAACACAAAAAAAGGAGGCTCTAGAAACAAAAACACATACACGTACTTGCTATTTTATGTTGTGTTTGATTCTGAACATGTTCTTGGTGTCACTCATTTACAAACCTCTCCTATCCCTTGACCATCAGATTTGCATTTGATCTCGTGACATTGCTGCACATTATGGAAGAAATATGTATGAGTTGGACAATGTTTAAAGCTGAATTGCACTTTGTTTTGTGCGCTTATGGTGCAATAGATGAAGGACACTTGGAATTTGCTGAAAAGGTTTGGTCTTGATGCATTTAGCTTGTGACTAGTCTTGTAGAAGCTTAAGCCTTAGTCTTCAAGATCTAGGTGATCCAGTTGATCTATCCTCATGTCAGTAGGTGTTGGGTGTCTTCTTTATGTTTGCCACAATAGGCCCGGATGTTCAGTTTGGAATATCACATGTGAGCAAGCTTATAGATTGCCTTGATCCAAGGCATAGGGAAGCTAGGAAGATACTTGAAGGGCATATAAGATTATGCATATTCTATCCATGTGGTTCTGATTCATAATGGCATGCTTTTCATGATCCTTATTGAGCAGTTGTTATGACACTAGTGTATGCTCTAACAGGGTTTGCTTTTGTCTTCCTCTTCATGTGTATCATGGTTGAGCCAAAAAGCAGCCTATTTAGACCGCTTCTACCTTTGAAGCTAAGTGCACGACAGCCTTCACAACCACAATTGAGTGTATGCCAGACAGCATATTGTCAATGGATGTTGATCAATCGTCTCCTACCACTATCTGCTGATGGTCAGAGTGCTTTGACAATTGTGATTTGTGAGGAACTCCATCTTCCATACTCATGTTAAGCACATTTTAGTGTATTATCATTATTTATAGGAGTGATTCTTAGCAGGTCAGATTGACTTGGTCTATGTGCCTACACAAGATAACTTGGTAAATCTATCATAAAGGCCCTCACTTGCCAAAAGTTTGAAGCTTTTTGAAAAGCCTTAGACATTTTACTCTTCTTAGATTGATCCACCATATCATTATCCTTGAGTCTTGTTCACATCATCACTCCTTCGGGGGGGGGGGGGGGTGTTTTGGAGCATATACTTGTTAGCTTGCCATTTTATCCTGTCACTTTGTGATCTCTTGGTTGTGAGCTGCATTAGAGTCTGACGGATTGGAGCTTTGACTATCATTTTCCACTTAGATCAGTGTGCATTTCTTGGTTTTGCTTGGCACCTGTCAGCTTGTGCAGCCTTGCCAGGTCATGATCTGCCCCACATGGCCCTGTCAGCGTTTATTGCTTGCCATGTCAGCATTTTCGGCCTCTGTTGATGCTGTGTGGCCAGATTAGTCGATTACCACATTTAGTGGCACTGCTGGATGGTTGGCCAATTTAGGTGCATTTTGGCTATATATAACCATTCCCCATTTTGGGGGAGATCATTCTTCTTCCTCTTTTGCAAGTGCACACTCCGACTTTGGCATTCTCCACCTTTTCTTGCAGGGACTGATAGCTGCACACTCCGTCTTTGTCTTTATCACCCTCTTTGGTGTTGGCATCATTTTCCAGCCTGATATGGTGCCTTCACTAATGCTTTGGGCTGCATGTAGGCACTTCTCCTTTTCTCTCTAAGGGGACGCGACTAATGTCTCTGACACGACTGACAGGCTATCGGCGTACTCATCTCTTTCTCTTTTTGACGGGATGCGATTGACACATGACACTATTGATGTATTGGTGCTTGACACGACTGTTTGTACTGATGCCTGACACGTGATGCTTGACACGATTGATGTACTGACGCGTGAATGTTGTATTGATGCCAGAGTTACGGCTCTGACTGATTGGGATATATTGACACGAATACTTGTTATGAGCAATGTACTGATTGACGAATAGTGAGTCTCTTCCTAGTACAACAGTGAGTTTGTTCCCAGCAAGGGGTTTCTCATCAGTCAAATAGGTAGGGGGACTTGCTTGCTTGGCATTGAGTGGATATCTTAGATTGCTAGATAGCAGAGACTACTGAAAGAGAAACTAGTGGACATGAGACTGAACTTGACACACAACCAATTGGGCTGACCACAAGAGGCACTGCATCAGAGGGGTAGTACAAGACTCCAGCTAAAGGCGAAAAGTTTTACTATAGACAAAACAGAAGGAGAGCTTGTGAAAATGCCACTCCCACAAGTGCCAAGCAATGGACAAAGATGCAAAGGTTGATTGCAAGAAATGGTTTGGATGACGTGAAAGCCTCATAAGAGATGAGATTGTGGCAATATGTATTCCAATGATTGAGAAGGTGACAAGTGACATGAATGCAATGCATGAAACATGGGGAAAGGAATTAAATGCTAAAATGGATGCAAACCTGAAAGCATGTATGAAGGTGTGGGGTAGCATGCAACAAAAAGTCATGAATGGCATGGATACAAAGCAGAAAGACATATATGACAAATTGCAGGAGACATTCAAAAGGGAACTAAGTGCTGCTATAGATGTAAAAAGAAAGTCATGCATTAATGGTTGGGATGATGCAAAATACAAAGAAATCAAGGCTGACCTGCAGGTTGATATGACAGATAACTTGAACAAAGTAAGTGATACTTGGAAAGTAGATATGGATGCATTGAAATCTGATACAAATGCATGCATAGTAGCCAAGGATATGGAGATTGCTGAATTGAAAAGGTAGTTAGAGGCATGTAAGAAATAATTAGTGACACACAAGTCAATGATGGATGCACAAACAACAATGCTAGTTGCATCGGAATTAAAGAAAGAGGTGGAAAGTTTAAAAAAGAACATGCACACATGGGTGAATGTGGTAGAGGGAGCTCAAAAGAAAGTAGAAAGTGTCGAGCATACAATGAAAGAAAATGCACAATGGATTGAGGTAGTCAAAAGAAACAAAGGGATGCCTTAGAGCAAAGTAGAAATGATGAAGGCAACAATAGAAGAGGAAGCAAAAAGGAAACGGTGTGCATTACGTGTTCGTGTGGTGGGGTGGGTTGAAAAAGCAACCCCCCTAGAGGATGCTAAAACACTTTGTGCTAAGATGGGTGTAAATGAGATACACATTATGGATGTCTGGAGGGTGGGTGATCTAAGTGACAAAAGAGGTCAGATCCTCATGCTGAAATTTGAGGACATGGATAATAAGAGGACCTTCCTCTCAAAAGGAAAGGCTTTGAAAGACGAAAAGGTTTATCTTGATGAGGATCTCACACTCGTACAGTTAGAGAATAGAAGGGCTAGCATGCCAACGGTGTTGGAGGCACGTAAAGAAGGCAAGTATGCTGTGTATAGAGATGGCAGAGTAATCATAGTAGAACGAAGGTCACAAGGACGGTACGCGGCCTAAGAGACATTAAGGATGTCCCTTTGGAATTGTAATGGTTCTATGAGACTTGATGCTTGTTATTTTGAGGATACTTTCCATGCATAGTAGCTAGAAACGTTAGAAACGTTCAAAAGCGAAACGTTATAAATGTGTTTCGTAAGTTTCTTTCAAGAGGGGGTAAAATAAGAAACACGGGTTTTTTTATATAGGGATTTTTAATAGTTTTGAGTAGCGAAAGAGGTTCTAAACTTCTATGGAACTCTCTCTCAAATAAAGAATGGCCATGTGAGCTTGAGTTATAATAGAATCAATTGAGAATAATATGTTACATATCTATGATCCATTATTGACTTGTCATTTATGTCAAAGTTAGTCTTTGGACAAGCTATATATGGTTTAGAACTCAAACATTATGATTCATATATTATATCATACAAAGAAAATTGTAATAAACATGTAAATAGCCTATCTACAATATGGACTGAGTCAAGTTTCAACATCATGATTCTCATTTCAAAACAAACTGACAAAATGTCAAAATCGAGAATTAATCATAATATATCATAAATAACTCATAAATGAGACTAAAGTCGTATAATAATCAACTCAAGACAAGAATAGATACTAAATTGACAAAGTCCAATAACTAAAAAAAATCAGTTTCTCATTCAAAATCTTGAGCCCTCATGAGTCATTACACATCATCATCATCATGTTTAACATTGCCCAACCAACAATTTTTGTGAAAAAATCATGTTTTGGGTTCTAGCTCACAAAAAAAAAGAACCCCATGTTTTTTAACTCTAAAACACTCTTTGTACTTTAAGAAACGTTTCGTAAGTTTCAAACAGAAAGAAATGCATTTCTTTGCTGCTATGTTTCTATGGGATAGTTATAGCTATGTATACAGAGACACATCAATGTGTAAGTTCTAGATTACCAGATATTGTGGGATACAAGTGGGAGAGTGTTTACAGGCCTTAGCCTCATAGACCAAGGGGAATGAGAGGGTTGGGTGAGGTGGCTATTCTTTATGGTGAGAGCCTCCAAGACATGATTTATGTGGTGTCACGAGATGTGTAGGCTAGATATATGTGGGTAAGGCTAAGGATAGGGCACCCGAGGAATCTGTATGTTAGGCAGTATGTTACTTCCTACCTGCCTATTCAACATTTGCCCTTGGGGAGGGATCATCATTTGAAGTACTACATGAGGACATTGTGAAGTATGCAAGCATTGGGGACATACTACTAATGGGAGACTTTAATGCTCAAACAAGAAGTGAACAGTTAGCCTTTTATGATATTGAACATGAGATGTTTGAGGAGTTGACATTGGACGAACTAGGGGTTGACAGGACATCTTAAGTTAAAGAAATGACTGCATATGGATCCCATTTGCTAGCATAGGAAGTGCTAAAAAATTAGCTATATTCAATGGCTTATTGAGATAGTCAGGAGCGGATGCTTTCACTTGTTAGAACAACAAAAAGGGAGTGAGCATTGTGGACTATGTAATGGGCTTGCCAGCGTTAATTCTAGAAATTAAGCATTTTGAGATATTTGACAAGTCGATTGGTCTAGCAGCCGACCATGCAATGCTAAAATTCACCCTAGCATGTGGTCAAATATAGGAAACATGCACACAAGGACACACATTTTTGCACTATGAGTTTCTAGAGCAAACTTCACATATCTATAGTGGTGCAGTACGAGATGGCTTAAGCTAGCTAGACTAGCGTGAACCACTGGAGGATGCCACTGAATCTCTAGCGAAGGTTTTACATTCAGCAACTACTATAGAGGCATTCCCATGTAAGATGGGCTCTACTACACCATGTAGATGCACTGCCCCTCAAAATGCTTGGTATGATGATGAGTGTTGATAGACTAAGACCCGCCTACAGAGGGATGTTATACTAGGGAAATGCACACACAAGCATGCATTGAATGTCTCCCCTCGTCTTGTGTGAAAAAAGAAGAGGGATTATCTAGCCAAACTAGGGTCTGAGATGTATCAGCTCTTTTTGAGCAAGGATAACAAGAAGGCATGGAGGAAATTTCATGGTAGACAACCCCCAATTCGGTTGATATCACCTATGGTATAGCATGAACATGCTAGTGCATTGTATGATGTTCCATCACAAGAGCAAATTCCCTATCCAACAAACTTTAGGCCAACACACTGTGGTTTTTTAACGGAAAAAATGGTGAGGTATGCCATTTGGAGGTTAAAGAATGGGAGAGCACATGATCAAGATGGTCTTGTGGTAGAACATTTTGCACATGCATGCTATGCATCGGCTCCTATCTTGTCAAATATCTTCAATAAAGGTATATGTGAGGGGTTTCTAGCAAGTTGGTGTGACTAGACAATAGTGCCGATTTTTAAGAGCGCAGATCCATTGGTCGCTAACTACCACTGCACTATTACGATTGGCCATATGCTAGTAAAGATATGTGCCTCTACTATGGAGCATGAGTTGACTTGGTGGGCTGAAACAAAGGGGATACGGTCTGTAGGACAAGCTAGCTTCTGCCAAGGATACAATACATTAGACCATATACGCATGTTGAAAGCCTTGATTAAGGAGGGACTATCACTAAGGCAAAATATCTATTGTTGTTTCATGGATTTCTACAAAGCTTTTGATACAGTACCACGTGCAAGACTCATGCAGAGGTTGTGAACCATTGGGGTCCCAAAGGATATGCTGTGGTGTATTTATACATTGTATGAAATAGTTATAGGTAGAGTACGAGTGCCTGGAGGCACAATAGACTTAGTGTCTAGCACAGTTGGTATAAAGCAAGGATGTCCGTTCTCTCCTTTGCTGTTTGGATTGTACATTGACGAGATTTCAGATTACATACAAAGATGGGATGGAATGGGAGCTAGCTTGGCTGGGGTATTGATGCCGATTTTGTTATATGCAAACGATATTATACTCATCTCAAATTCACATGAGGGGCTACAACGACATCTAGATGCATTGCATGTGTTTTGTAAAGAGAAAGGCCTCAAGGTTAATCTTGGAAAGACTAAAATTATGGTCTTTAACACCTTGGCAGCTTGGGTGACACGCTGAGAGAATCACTTTTGTATAACAGTCAGTTTGTGGAAATGGTTAGACAATATGTATACCTTGGGGTCACTTTCAAAGGGCCACAATTTTCATGGAAGGAGACTTCAAAGGCTAGGCTTGGACGGGCATATGTAGCTTTGGGCACTCTAGAGCGACAATGTGCGCACAAATAGTTCTGGGAGCCCCGTAGCAAATTGTGGCTCTTTGACACTTTAGTTATGCCCACACTATTCTATGGAGCAGCCATTTGGGGCCCAAGACTTTATCATACTAGACAAGCGCTTCTCATGGACTGTAACAGACATGAAGCACAACATTATGATGGCTAGAAACATATGGAGAGACCGCTAGTCATGATGATAGCATATATGATAAGGGCAAAAGCCTCAGTACCATAAGAGATCATTTGAGCAGAGTTGGGTGCAGCACCCGCTAGTCATGATGATAGCACATATGATAAGGGTGAAAGCCTTAGTACCATAAGAGATCATCTGAGCAGAGTTGGGTGCAACACCCATGGTAGTGGTGACACTATTCCAGGCAATCACATTCCTCCAGAGGATATGGTAGCTCCCTTAAGACCAATACCCTAGAGTACTTGGTCCAAGCC
Source organism: Lygodium microphyllum (assembly GCF_053477565.2). NCBI lineage: Eukaryota > Viridiplantae > Streptophyta > Polypodiopsida > Schizaeales > Lygodiaceae > Lygodium > Lygodium microphyllum. The sequence continues at coordinate 75,522,524 of NC_141157.1, read as the reverse complement.
CCCTTTCCCATTATGTACGAAGATGGCACAATACCAATGTCCCTTCTTGCAGGTTTCCCATGATGGTTTCATAGTGAGGCTGAGATATACGGATGCTCAACTTTCTCATGGGCTTTGAGTTGCTATTGGATAGATCGGCACCTCATCACATCAGCTGATGATTGAGATAGGTTGATGGAGCCATGTTGCAGCAAATGAGAGGATGTGCGAGCTTTGTGGATGGGAGACAGAGATGGAGGAACACTGCATTTGTAGATGCAATGTATATTATGATATTCGAGGCCGCTACCATTGCCTCTTTGAGGGGGGCTTTGGACCATTGAGACGGGTGATGGACTATGAGGACCATAGATGTCTGGGCCTTTTCTTATTGAAGCTCTAGTGGCGCAAAGCAGCATTGTTATGGGATCGGAGGCAAACCCAGCCACATCCATCCCTCTAGAGGGCAATTACAGACTTTTTTAGTATAGCTGATTCCCTAGCCATTAGACACTACATCTCCTACTGATAGGCACCATTGAGGTGGCATCACAGGCTACATCACTATGTAGAGTACGACGCCCTAGGGTACGTTGGGCAACGTAGGCATGCTCGTATGCGAGACATTCACGTCATGATTGCTCATTACAGACGAAGATTACCATGACGACTCAGTCGGAGGTAGCTTGCAAAGGCTTGGTGGATTCCATACACTGAGAGGGAGATACTCTATACTCTTTTTAGTTTTTCAGTTTTCCATATTTTTCATTTTCCATTTCAATTTATCATGTGAACCTAGACATAATTTTGTTTTCTTTTGTGATGAGAGATGATGATACCAGTTGTATTAGTTATGGTCTCATAGGCCATTCTAGCCTTTTAGAGACATTAATAGATCTTTCTTTTATTTCTTTATTTCTTTCTTTTTTCTCTATGTTGGTGTTCCTCTTCCATTGCGCACTCTCACATGATATCATTGCCTAAGTGAGGACATGTAGGTTTCCTATAGAGAAGACCACCCTACTTTTGAAAACAAAAATTTTCAGCCTGCTGTTTGCTGCAGAAAACATAGATTTTTTACGTTTTATAGGTGCTTTTAACAAAAGCATGACATCTACAACTATTTTCTTGCAGGTGTAGTTGATTATTCTCTCCATTTGGGTATTTGTTGAAAACACTTGAAACCTGCAAAAACGAGATTTTGATGCAGCGGAAGAAGAGAAGAAGTGGATGCTGAACCGTCCGTCGGTCTTTGCCATCACTGAAGTGGAGGATCTTTGCCACTCTTAGAGCAAGTCCGGCTCTGATACCATGTCAAAAGACGATGTACCAGCTGAACAGTAGGATTTGCGGGGAGGAACACAATGTGAACTCGGCAAACATGGAGAAGAGAAGAGATGAGAGAAGAAACTCTGATGAATGGAATGATGAAGTTTTGAATCATGGAGTGAATGTGATAGCTCTTCGTGTCTCCCATAGGGCTTGTCCTTTTGGGCCAAGTATTTGGCTGATGGCTCCTTGGACAAGCATAAAAGCTAGGCTTGTTGCCAAGGGTTTTGGACAACATGTAGGTTTGGATTACTCATAGACTTTCACACCCACTACCCATATGTCTACTATTTGGGCTATTTTGGCTCTAGCAGCCCATCATCATTGGCTTGCCTTTTGGATGGATGTGAAGTCTTCCTTCTTGAATGGCATCCTTGAGGAGGAGATTTGTGTTTTATAGTCTCTTGGTTTTCTTGTGTAGGGAAAGGAGGATCATCTCTACAAATTGCGGAAGGCCCTCTATGGCCCGAAGTAGGCTCCTAGGGCTTAGTACGAGAGGATTGATCGATAATTTGCCATCATTATAGAGAGTGGCTTCCATCGGTCAGATCATGATTCCAACCTTTATTATAAGTTTGTGGGTGACAGGTGTATTTTAGTCACCTTGTATGTGGATGACTTGACTATCACAGGGAGTGACTCACAGGAGGTTGACCGGATTGAAGATATCTTGTGGTAGGAGTTCGAATCAAATGGCATAGAGCATTTTCATCTCTTGGCACAAGTAGATCTTTGAGCTTCTTTCAAAGTTTGGTATAGCCAAGCATTGTCCCATTTCTTGCCCCATGGGCCCAAAGTCCAAGTTGGTTACTACCGGAGATACAAGTTGGTTACTACCGGAGATTTCTTGCCCCATGGATCCAAAGTCCAAGTCTCCCTGATGCTAAGAGATACAAGTGTCTTGTTGGATCATTGATTTGGCTTATCCATAGTAGGCCATGCATCTCTTTTGTGGTGGTGGTGTCTTCTTTCATGAAGGCTCCTATTGAGGCTCACCGTGAGTTGCTTTATGCATGTTCCCCTACTTTAAGGGAACTCGATCCTCAGATTTGGCTGGCCAACTGCTACTTTTAGTGGCACTATTGGATGGCTTGTTAGTTTGGGGGCATTTTAGCTATATATAGCCATTCTCCATTTTGAGGCAAATCATTCTTCTTCCTCTTCTACAGGTGCACACTCCAACTTCGGCATGCTCCTCTGTTTCTTGCAAGGGCTGCTGGCTGCACAGTCCATCTTTGTCTCCATCACCATCTCCAATGTTGTCATCATTTTCCAGCCTGATCTGGTGCCCTCACTGCGCTTTGGTCTGCATGCAAGGACTGATCAGTTGGTCATTGTATTCAGCATTCTTTCCAGATTCAGTACAGATTTCTCTTTCTTTCTTGCTGTCTTTTCTCTTCTCCTTTTCTCTTCGTGTTGTGTTCCTCTTCCATCGTGCAATACTATTCCTCTTCCATCGTGCAATACTATGGTAAGGATGTGTGGATACACTTTGCACTAACTTGAATTTTCTACACATCCCATCCTAATCCATTCTTGTGCTATATGCTTATCTTTTGTAAACTCTTCTTTTTTCGCTATCTTTGATAATAGAGACATGAGGTTTGTCTTGCTTCTTCAAGGTTCCTTCATCATTGCTTTCGATCTTGCTTCGCACTCTTGCTAATATTTTCAAACAAGAGCATCCTTTTGGACTCGGGCATGAGATAGGGTCACTAGGCCTTTTTTCTATACCTCAAGGTTGAGGCAATCTAGGCAATGAGTGAAGTAAGTAGATTGCTTTATTGCTAGGAAAATGAACAAGTGAGGAGAGTAGATGGTCATATGCCAAATCAATGACTTAAGAAACATTGTCTTTGATGTGTCAACTTTAGGCCAACTTACATCAACTTTTTGTAGTTGTTTGGACCTGACATACAACCATTTGGTGTATACAGCTTAAATGTCACAATAAAGATCAAATTCTGAGTTTAGGCAACAAAAAACATTTGGTATGCTTAATCACATTGTTTGGAGCTACATCACAAAATTCATGTAGTTAGAATGAGTCAAGAAGGTAGAGTTGCATTTTAAGGGACTTAAATATTTTGAGCACAAAGAAGAGTGTCTTTTGCTTCTTCTTTTACATTCTATTCTGTGATTTGAGAGAGAGAGAGAGAGAGAGAGAGAGAGAGAGAGGGGGGGGGGGGGGGTAAAATGGGACAAATGCCTTTGTTGTGCTGGTAGATTTTTTGGATGAGGATGTGCTTGTTGTTTTGGCAAATAAAGCTATGGCGAGGCAGTTGCAACCTCACCCTTGATCTCCCATCTCATCATGAAAATCGCTACATGGAATGTTCAAGGCATTTGTTCATGTGGTAAGTAGCATGCTATGTGGCAGACCTTGTGAAGATATGCTAGGGTTTGCACCGAGGAAACATAGTATGTATGACCAAGACTAAAACACAAAGACTTAGACAGAGACAAGTAAAACTCAAACTCTAAATGCATAATGCAAACGCAAAACTCAAGACGCAAACAAAGAGACAAGAAACTCTTGAAGGGAATGAATGCTGTAAATGAATGTAAGAGTGTATAGAATGCCCAAGGGTAGAGCAATGAAGGGTCGGAGAGTGACATCCATCGGAGACGAATTCCAAGTATTGTGACCACCAATCAGAGTGGCGGAGTGAGAGAAACACGGAATGCTGATCACCAGAGTGTGAGGAGATTGAGGGAAAAATGCTGTAATTGAGAGTGGAACTCAGGAAGGAGCCCTTGCATTAACTCAAAATTGGCTGTGGCATTGCGGGCTCTCCATTGACGGATGTGATCAGGGTGAGCTAATGGAAGGTCTCGATACCAAAGATGAGGTCCCAGAGTCCTCGAGATTTAAGCACTTGTTGCATGAGGTTCGACCAAGTGGTAAAAACGAGTCTTATTCGTGAAGGTATTTTTGGCCGTTGCAATAGGTGTGGTAGTGCTAGGAGATGGAGAAGGTGTGTAATGGGGGTAGGGTGAATAGGGGGGATAGGGTGGGGGAGCGGAGTACATCGAGGAAGGAATCCGAGAGTGCCCACCATGCATACAAGAAGTGTGCATAGCGGATCCTGTGGAGCCCAAGGTGGAGGGATAGGGACACGTGGAGCAGAGGATGGAAATCCCTGCGGAGGAGTGACCCAAGGGATGTGCAACGATAGTCCATAAGGAGAGGATGGATATCCTTGTATGTGAAAAGTCGTGTGAGGAATTGTTAGTGTCCGAGGGAGTGAGGGGGATGCCTATCACAGCCGTCCCAGAGTGAAAGGATGTGGTTAAGTGGGGGTAGGTGGAAGATACAATATCAAAGGGTGGCATTTCTCAGATGGAAGATCCACCCCTACTGTATTTTGAGTGGAAGTGGAATGTAAATCAAGATTTTGGAATGAAGATGTGAGTAGATCAGAATGTGGAGAAAATAGTGGTGGGATTGGAGGGAGTTGAGAAGTGTGGTTTACTTACTCAAATGAAACAGATGGTAGAGATATACCTGATGAAGTGTATTTGCTTCGAGAGCCTCTTCTATTAAATTTAACATACTGAAAATCATCTGGATCTTTCACAACAAAAAAAGATATAGGAGAGGGTTTTGGCTCACATGACTCAAAAGGGTTATATGAACGTGACACAAGACCTGGCGGAGATGAAGGAGATGGATCGCCAAACGCGCCAAATGTCAAAATTCCTCCAAGATCAGAGAGATGGCGAGTCTCACCAATCGGTCTGGACAGAGTAGTAACACTCGTTGGAGGAGTGTAAACTAAATTATACATGATGCGCAAGTACTCCTCAAACTCTTTATCTGTAAAATGACTAAAACGAGAAGAAGAATATGGTAAAGATGAAGGTGTGTCTATCTCCTCCTCGAGACCATAATACCTTCTCAGAGCCTTCAATAGTGGAGAAGCCTGACAGGGCGTCATATGATCGGAAGAAGAAGGTGTCCGAGAGACATTATGAGTGAGAATCGAGTCGCATGTGAGTCTCCCTCCAATACCATGTGAAGATGTGCTAGGGATTGGATTGAGGAAACACAACAGACCAAGACTGAAACACCAAGACTCAAATAGAGACAAGCAAAACTCAAACCTTAGATGTGAAATGCAAACTCAAAACTCAAAACTCAACACAGAGTTAAGCATAGCGAGAAGAAACTCTGAAGTGAATGAATGTTGTAAATGAATGTAAGAGTGTACAGAATGCCCAAGGGCAGAGCAATGAAGGGTTGGTTATCTTTGCCACATGATTTACTGCATCCCTTGCTATCATATTTGCATTTCTGCTGTGATTTGCCCCTAGTATGCAAAGCATTGGAAGACTTACTGGATGCATTGTTTTGCTGATTCATTTCTTTCATGAGTAGAGCACTCTCTACATCAGCATACAAAAGGATCACATTTGAATTGCTCATAGCAGTCGTGAATGTATCCCAACTCTCTGGAAGAGTGCAAAGCAGGAACGTAGCCTTAAATTCTTCATCAATCAAGAACTTCAAGGCAACCAGCTCGCTGAAAATGGAGTTAAACTCACTCAAGTGAGTAGACATTGCTGTACCCTCTTTCACACGCAAATCCATAAGCTTTTTCAGCCAATACACTTTGCTTGCAGCACTCTTCTGTGAATATAGTTCTTCCAGTCGAGTCCATATAGCATATGTAGAAGCCAAACCTTTAATTTTAAATAGCAAGGCATAAAAAATCGATAGCTCGATGGTTGAGTGTGCAAGCTCATTTAACTCATCCCAATCTTCCTGTTCCATGTCCGTGGGCTTTACCCCTTGTGTTTTGATCGGCTTTGCCTGCTTCTTTTGCAACAGGATATTGTAGCATTGCTTTTGCCAAACTGCAAAGTTATGTGCTCCTTTAAGTTTCTTTATGTGCATTAGATTACTGTTGTCATTGCTGCCAGCCATGATTCTCAGCCCAAATGTGACCAAAAAACAGCAAATGCAGGCCCAAAACTGTCACCCAAGTGACTAAGGTACAAACAAGTACCAACCAGCAATAAATAACCACCTAGAAGAAGAGATTTCAGATTTGTAATTAAATTTTCGGAAGCACCAAACCATGTGCTACAACATTTCACAACTGATTACAGCTGTTCCAAGGACATATTCATCACATTACATGAGAAATTCCAAATTTTAGTTGCAATTTCTGTTGTACATGTACCCATGGGCATAAAATTTGACATGAACGGTCAAAAGCCCCAAAATTTTTGTGCTCAAAGCATCAGCCACACATCTGCATTTTCTTTGTCATGCATAGAACATGCCAATTTTGCCAAAATAGAGCAATTTCAGCAAAACTCCCAAATTTTACCAAGTGGTGTTGTCCAAATTGGGTGGAATTCAACCTGCATGTACATAAATTGACCAAATGCTGCACAGATTTTGCCCAAACTGCAAAAGCCCCAAATTGCACGGGGTCCAATGTGCATCAATGTCGAGAAATTGGGTAAATTTCAGCCCAATTTGTTCATGTACATGAAAAGCCCCAAATGTTGGAGGCAAGACTTCACAAATTCCTGCAATTTCTTAGACAAATTTGTTTGTCTTGCATCACATTCCCCAAATCTGGGAAAAGCCCAAATTTCTGGATCAAATTTGTACAGATTTGAGATCTGTGCCTTCAGCGCATGAATTCCCACCAAGACAAGTGGTAATTGAAGATAAATTTTTTTAATTAAAAAAAAAAACAACTGATGGGGGGGTATGTTGACCCTTGCGTGACTGACGGCTGCTGTCGCCAAGCCGTCAAGCGAGCATGCACCTGCCTGCTGGACCTGTCCATCATGTGCCTGGTTGCCTGCTGTCGCATGGTCGTGGCCTGGTCGCATGCGATCCCGTGGTCGTCTTCTGGTTGCTTGCAGTTGTATGGTCGTCTGCAACCCGTCATGCTTGCGAACTAGGCTGTTCGTTGAACGTTCCACTTGGGCTGCGACCTGTCGACAGTTGCTTGACCGCCGTGTTGGTCCCATGTGACTGACGTTGACCCGTCAGTTCTGTTCGCACGCTAGCAGGCGCCCACTGGTCTTTCGCGCGACTACTCTTTGCACATGTCGATTGTCAACTGTTCTCATTGCCTGCGATTGTTGCTTGCCAGCGACTGCTTCGTACTTGACTGCCTACTGACGTTCGTTGAGTCCACTTGGGACTCCTGTAACACCTGAGTTGTCTCTTGCCTGCTCTGATACCAGTTCGTAGTGATGGGTTGGGCACGAAGATCGAGGCAGTGGGTGTTTCTTAGTCGCGGAGAGACAGAGAGAGTGAGAGCGAGCATAGCAAAGAGTGTGCACTTTTTTAGGTACAATGATGAGTGAGTACCTTTAGGTTTTTAGATAGATATATTTGTGTAAGTACAAGTGCTAAGGGTGTGTTCATACCCGAGCACATTTAAAGGCACGAGGCCTTTATTTCCAACAGATTGCGCAATATTTTGCACAACATATTGAATGTCTAGATGGGAATAAATTATGCTTGATACACGAAATAGGAGATGGTGATGGTTCAGTTGGACCTTGAAAAAGCCTTCAATCATTTAGAATGGTCCTTCTTGGGTCAATTGATACAAGGCATGGGTTTTAGTCTAAGAATGTCTGGACTTATCAATACTATTAGCACGGATTCCTTCTCAAGAATTTTGCTCAATGGTGGTGTCACGACACCCTTCCCCCTTTGTTGATCAGTTAGGCAGAGTTGCCCATTGTGTCCTTTGTTCTTTGCCTTGGCCACTCACCTTGTTTTGACAATGTCATTGCATCTAGCGGCCAATGGCGAGGTCGTCGGAATCTCTCTCCCTTCACAAGAATAGTTTGTGAGCTAGGCCTTGGCGGATGACACTTTTAGGTTTCTTAAGGCTGATCTGTATAATATACAAAGAGCAATGGCCACATGGGACTTATTCGCCCTTGTCTCAAGACTATACATTAACACATCCTAGTTGGCCCTTATCAGTTGCATTGAGGGTGATTTGTGGGCCTTGGGTTGGCAAGGTGAGGTGGTGCTTAAAGGCTTAGTTTTCACGCACTTGGGCTATCCCTTAGGAGTGTAGGTTTTGCGTTAAGTGCTAATAGATTGGATCTCCTCAAGTATTATGGATAATTTTTTGTATTGGAAATCACAAGCTTGGCCTTTTTACGTGAGATAAAAAATAGCGTAGACAATCATGATATCGATCGTCGTTAAATCTTCTTGGCACCCACCTCCAAATCGGGAGACGACAAACTTCTTGAAAGTGGAAGTGCTGGTGGTTTCGAAGCTTCTCTCTTGGCAAGGTAAAGACAAACAAAGACCGATGTTGAATAGGATGGCGCGCCTAGGGCTCATCATAGTTGCCGTTGTTTTTCTACCTGTTAGTGGGGTTGTTATGTCCTTCAGATTGGTTCGGCACTACTTTCATGTTTCCCAAGGCTATCGCAACTTGTGGAGTGCCATCTCCACCTCTTTATGGGCCATGTAGCCTCTTCCCTCCCCTTGGTAGGATTGGATGATTAATGGTTTGCTACTTTTGGGTTGTGCTTCAGTAAATCAAATATATCACTTGTTGATTTGTGATAAGGACTGCCTTGTCTAGAAAGGTAATACCACTTGGGGTCTCAAGAAAAACCAAGCATGGTGGAAGTTTGTGGTGATGACAGGATGGCTTAACAAATTGCCTTTTCGATCCCAAGTCTTCATTTGGCAAATGTTGATTGATGCGCTTCCTCTTGCCTCGACGCTTTCCAGGTGAAGGATTTCCAATGGTTGCTACTTCTTTTGTCACACGTTGGTTGAAGCCCCCTACCATTGGTTCCTTGCTTGCTTGGTTGCGTGGAAGGTTTGGTCACTACTATCGGCCATTTGTTTATGAGTGGTTGGGCTATTGATGTCTCTGAAGGATTGGGTCTTTGGACATCTCAAGTTTGTGGATCTTGTGCATGCTAACATGAAAGTGCTCTTGAAACCAGCCTTCCTTCTTGGAATGGGTGGTGATAACTTGATTTAAGAGTTAATTACAGCAATAAATAAATGCACATAAACTGAAATACACACTTTACCATAACATTCTTGGATAGTAGACACCCTGTTGGCCCCAAAATTGGCACCCCTTGTGGTATTTCTTTAGCTTTCATTCAATTGGAAGGAGTACAACTTGAGATTCTTCAATCTCCTCCTGCTAACCAATTGCTCTTGCTGTCATAAATGACCAGCAAGCCTTTTGGGTCATTTGCCCCTTGATTCACCCAGGACTTCTTCTCCAATTTGACCCTTGCTTGGCCAAATGCTGCCCCAAATCAATTCGGGATGGGTTGGCTCCTGAAATCCCTTGATAATCTTCAATTATTAGCTGTTGATTTCAGTCCCTTGAGCCTTCAATCTCTGGCACGAATCCCAAGGTGGCTGCTAAACCCTAATTTCTCTGTAAATTAGGGTTTACTGTAGAAATTATAGATCAGCCCACCAAAAATGGTTGAGATCTCCTCCAAATGGCTAAGAATTGCTGAGAATGGCTGAGCATAGGCGGAAGGAGATGAGAGAATGCTATAGAGAGAGAAAATTCTGAAATTTGTCGCGAAGAATTGATCAAAATCAGCTGCTGCCCTGCTGTACCAGCCCCAAACGGATGCACCAGCAACAATAGGAGCATCAGAGACTGTGATCTTCAGGAGAAAGTGCATCAGCAGCAATTGCCAGCTTCCCAAGGTCAAGAATATGCAATCTCCATCACCAAAATGGTCTCCAATGGCTTCGGAGTGGCCCGAAAAGCTGGCAGCAACAGTCCAACACCTCTTTCCAACAGCTCCAAAAATGAAAAAACGAGATTTCTCTCTCCCTTTAGCTCTATTTAGCCTTTCCCCCACTTGCATGGGAAAGTTTTGCCAAGTGGCAGCTTTCTTAATACATTTTCAGCAATTTTCAGCCATTTAATTAATTTTCAGAAATAATTAATTCTGAAAATTAATTCAGCCCTTAATCCATGCCCAAAAAATTGACCTTGCCCATCCAAAAATTAATTTGGCTAGGCCACCTTGTCAGAGTGCAGCGGTGCGGAAGCGTAGGACTGAGAGAGAGAGAACGCAGAGAGAGAAGAGAGAGAAAGAGACAGTGGAAGATGAAGATCTGCTGTATAAAGTGTGCTGTATACAAAGATATGCAGATATGTACACGGGCGTAGTGCGCTGGACTGCGTGTCTCCACCTCGACGATGCAACCTGCTGTTCACCTCGAAGTCCGCTGCAGTCTGCACTGTCTCCTGTTTGAAATCTGCGAACAGAGACGGAATCTGCACGTGCCACTAGTCTGTAATCTGCGAGCAGAGAAGTGCAGGAGACTGCTGAAAACCTCGGCTATTTATAGCCAGAAAACAGGGCGCCAGAAAAGACCTGTCGGCTACATGCAGCCGACTAATAGGATAGGTCGGACTGCCACGTGGTAGTCCGACTGCACCTGGACAGAAACTGTCCGACTGCACCTGGTCAGGCGATGATCTCTAACACCCTCTCTCAGAGCCTGGGCAGGGCAGAAGCCTGAGGGATCTGGAATGTCTCCGAAGTAGAGCCTGGGGAAGTGCCTTCGTAAACAAATCGGCAAGATTGTCTTCCGTCTTGCAGTACTCCACAGTGATGGTGATCTCTAACACCCCCTCTGAGAGCCTGGGCAGGGCAGAAGCCTGAGGGATCTGGAATGTCTCCGAAGTAGATCCTGGGGAAGTGCCTTCGTAAACAAATCGGCAAGATTGTCTTCCGTCTTGCAGTACTCCACAGTGATGGTCTCATCCAGAAGCTTCTCTCTGATGAAGTGGTACTGGATCTCTATGTGCTTCGTCCGGGCATGAAAAACAGGATTCCGTGCCAAGGCAATGCAACTCTCATTGTCACATTGCAACAAAGTAGGACGAGTCTGGGGGTAGCCAAGCTTCTCCAACAATCGCCGAAGCCACACAGCCTCACATGCGGTGGAAGACGCGGCCCGATACTTCGCCTCAGTATAGACGAAAGGGCTACCGTGGGCTGCTTCTTGCTACGCCATGAGATAACACCTGCACCCAAGGTAAAACAGTAACCTATAGTAGACCGCCTGTGGTCCACATCACCGGCCCAATCCGAGTCGCTCCAACCTGCAAGTACAAGATCTGAACCATCTATCCCTGTGGGATAATGAATCCCTAAATCAGACGTCCCCCTTAAATACCGAAGTATCCTTTGAGCAGCCTGCCAATGCACCGTCTGAGGTTTACTCATGAACCCTGCCAAGAGCCCAACAGCAAAACAAAGATCAACACGAGTGTTGAGAAGCCAAATCAAGGATCCAATCATCTGACGATAGCGGGAAGCATCCGCCATGGGAGAAGCTGAATGGGAAGTGGTCTTCCAGTTCGGATCCATAGGAGTAGAAAGGGTCCGACAATCCTCCATTGCAAAAGACACCAAGAGCTCCTGTTCATATCTCTGCTGAGAGATGAAGATCCCCCTCGGAGACTGATAAATCTCATGGCCCAAAAAGAAATGGAGGAGACCCAAGTCTGTCATCTCGAACGTCCGATGTAAAGCTGCCTTCGTCTCTTGGACCTTCTGTGCATGATCACCTGTGACAATCAAATCATCAACATACAACACAAAAAGCACACAACCATCCTCGGAAGTGTGAACATAAAGCTGTGGATCGGCCTTAGAACGCCGATATCCCAACTGTGACTGAAGGAACGAATCAATCTTCTCGTTCCATGCACGCGGAGCCTGCTTGAGGCCATACAAGGCCTTCTTCAATCTGTAGACTTTCCCTTCTGAATATCCAAATCCAGGAGGCTGCTCGACATAGATCTCGTCCTTCAAATCACCATTGAGGAAGGCCGACTTCACGTCCAACTGGTAGACAGGCCATCGCTTATGGCCAGTCAAGGCAAGAACAACTCGAATAGTCGCCATACGAGCAGTAGGGGCAAAAGTATCATGACAATCAATCCCTGGGCGCTATGCAAAACCTTTAGCAACAAGGTGAGCCTTGTGCTTGTCCAAAGAACCATCGCTAAGGTACTTGGTCTTGAAGACCTATTTGACTCCAATCACCTTCTTATTCGAGGGGCGTGGCACGAGTGACCAAGTGCCATTCCTCTCAATAGCCTCCAACTCGGCTTCCATAGCTTTCTTCCATGGTGCGGACTGTAAAGCCTCCTTCACGGAGGTGGGCTCTTAATCCTGCATAACATGGGTCATCAAACAATAGTTAGAGCAAATAAGCTCCGTAGAATGTGCCTGGTGTCTCCGTGACCGCTGCGGACCATCCTGCGGTCCCCACTCCTCAAGAACCCCCTTGATCCCTGAATCACGGAGTGTGTCACGGGCCCATCGAGGAGGAGGCTGAACCTCCCCTCGTCTCTCTCCATCACCTGAAGACTCTGGAATATCCACCGGTGGTAACTCCTCAGGGGTGACCGGTGGAACAGTAGACTCTGTGTCAGAAACAGAATCATAATCAAAAGGCACGGGCTCCAATGGAACTGTAGCAGGAGTCCAACTCTCCCCTGGATCTCCAAGAACGGGATGCTCCTCACCCGTTGATATGGCCGGAACCTCCACAAACCGCACATCACGACTAGTGTACACATCCCGCTTGACGGGATCATACAATCGATAGCCTTGGGACTGGGAGCTGTAGCCAACAAATACCTGTCTTCGGGAAGCTGCTTCAAATTTATCACGGTGAGCCTTGGGAATGTGAACATAGGCATCATACCCAAAGACCCTAAAGTAAGAAACATCGGGCTTAGTCCCAAAGTAAGCCTCAAAAGGTGTCATCCCATCAACGGCCGAAGTGGGGGATCGATTAAGGATGTGGACTGCAGTAGCCACAGCCTCGGCCCACAGAACCAGAGGGGTCTATCAGTGCTCCATCATGGTGCGCGCCATCTCGATCACATTGCGGTTTTTCCATTCAAGAATGCCATTTTCTTGAGGAGTGTTGGTATTAGCAAACTCTTGGTGAATACCTTTATCTGCACAAAACGAGCAAACTCATTAGAAACAAATTCACCACCCTTGTCGGAGCGCAAGGTCTTCAATCTCCGGCCTGATCGGTTCTCCTCAAAGAGAAGCCAATCTTTGAAGTGGGAGAAAGCTTCTGACTTCAATGCTAAGAAATAGACCCATGTCATCCTGCTGTAATCATCTACGATCAGCATGAAGTATGAGCTCCCACGCAAGGACTCGTTCCTCATAGGGCCACATAGATCCGTAGATAGAAGCTCCATCGGGGAAGTAGACCGCCGTGAAACTGTGTGGGGAATGGCATCCCTATTCTGCTTCCCACGAATGCAGGAGACACATGGCTGCTGGCTCACCACTATATCTGGCAACCCTCGAACAAGCTGTCCACGTGATGCCCTCCGAAGATAATCATAGTTGAGGTGACCAAACCGAGCATGCCATAACTTTGACTGTGTTTGAGAGGTAAGAAGAAGAGTAGAGAGGGCGGTGGAAGACTTCAATTTATAGATGCCGTTCTCCTCATATCCGGATGATAGAACCTTTCTTGACCCACGATCAAGAACTCGCACCGAATTACAGTCAAACTCCACCAAAAGTCCAAGGGAACAAATCTTATGAACTGATAGGAGATGATACCCTAAACCTGGTACATGCAAGACCTCTGAGGTATGGGTACCACCACGTCCATCGGGAATAAGCTGCGTCTTACCCCGTCCTACAATAGACACAGAAGAGCTGTCTCCAATGAGAATTTGCCCACGCGAGGGTCGCAACTGGGCAACACCATCTGATGAAGGAGGCATGTACCGGGAGGCACCACTATCAACGATCCACTCTTGAGCCTGGGGAGCCATCATCGCAGCATCAGAAGTATTCGGTGAAGAGTCCTCAATGACAGCTAGATGAAGAAATGCAGCTGATGAGGGTGCAGCCACCGCTCCAGAATCCTTCGTGTCCTTCTTGTTGGTGTCCTTCTTGTCTTTGTCAGGGCAATCCTTCTTCCAATGGCCAGTCTTTCCATAAATATGGCATGTGGATTCTTTGTCCTTGTCCTTGTCCTTCTTTGACTTGTTATCCCCCTTCTTCTTCTTTTGGTCCTTCCCCTTCTTCTGAGAGGCTTGACCTGTCAGTGCCTCCGACTTGGAAGCATTCTGTCTCTTTAGCTGTTCCTCTTGGTCCAAGACCATAGGAACCAACTCTTCCCAACGAAGAGTAGACTCTTGCCCCGAAGCAATAAGGGCAGAGTAGAAAGTACCGAATCGTGGCGGCAACTGGGACAATAGTGTGATCGCCATGTCTTTGGAGGAAGTCGGCTTCCCCACATTTTGAATCTGTATTTGAAGCTGTCTAAGCTTGTTGATATGTTCCCACAACGAAGAAGACTTGTTTACGGACAAGGTCCGCATCTGAACCTCCAAAGAAACCCGCTTCATTAGGGTCATCCGGTTATACATTTGTTCAAGCTCCAGCCATATCTCCCGAGCCACTGTCAAGTGCTCGATGTGAGCTATCACGGCTGTAGTACAAGATAGAAAAAGAAAGGAACAAATCTTGGCATTCAGTTTGTCCCAGTGAGACTGAGCCTTGGCCAACTCCGCACGAGCATCGGAAGAGAGTTTGGACTCATCTCTTACCGAGGGCCGGTCGATCTCCTTCTGTACAAGCTCCGCCAAATCATAAGACTCAAGGATGGCCAACATCATGATGCGCCAGATGCGATAGTTGTCGCCATCGAGCTTTTGATCTGCAGGAAGAGCCGGTAAGACAGGCACCTTCCGGTCCATAATCGTCTGGAACTCCAAGTCAATCTCTGTAGACATCTTCACCTGTAATGCCTTCACAAATGCAAAAGCAGCCCCCTCTAACTGTGAAAACTCAGCCTGCTAAGGCTTTTCCGCGTCCTGAAACTTCTTCACCCGCCGGAGGCGATGAAAAAGCAAAACCTGCACTTGAAAGCTGAAAACTCAAACTTCCTCGTCAACCAGCAGTAAATAGCAGCAAATCCACCACCTGGACTCCTTTCCTGCGCGCCCACGCTCGCTTCAGCCTTGTTCCGAGGCACAGCCCTCCTGCCTGCCCTCAAACGCTGAAAACGCAACCTTGTGTCGCGATAGAAACTCCTCTTCAGGTTGGTTCTGCGCTCAGTCAGCCCTCTAACACTGCTCTGATACCATGTCAGAGTGCAGCGGTGCGGAAGCGTAGGACTGAGAGAGAGAGAACGCAGAGAGAGAAGAGAGAGAAAGAGACAGTGGAAGATGAAGATCTGCTGTATAAAGTGTACTGTATACAAAGATATGCAGATATGTACACGGGCGCAGTACGCTGGACTGCGTGTCTCCACCTCGACGATGCAGCCTGCTGTTCACCTTGAAGTCCGCTGCAGTCTGCACTGTCTCCTGTTTGAAATCTGTGAACAGAGACGGAATCTGCGCGTGCCACCAGTCTGTAATCTGCGAGCAGAGAAGTGCAGGAGACTGCTGAAAACCTCAGCTATTTATAGCCAGAAAACAGGGCGCCAGAAAAGACCTGTCGGCTGCATTAAATGCAGTCGACTGACAGGACAGGTCGGACTGCCATGTGGCAGTCCGACTGCACCTGGACAGGAACTGTCCGACTACACCTGGTCAGGCGATGATCTCTAATACACCTTGCAACCCAAAGTGGTCCCATGCATTAATTGACCCTTGGACAAGTATTAATCCATTAATTAATGCCTAGTCCCTAGTGTCACCACTTACAGTTAATGGCCAATTAATGGTCCTAGGGACAAACTGACACCAAAATTCACCTAGAATCTAACAAGTGTAACTTGTTACAACTTTTGCCCTTGACACCCATCTTTTTCACAAGGTCCTTGGGCCTTCAATTGTGAAAAAGTAGCTTGCACCTCACATGTGCATCTTTTAATTGCACATTTGATTAATCCTTTAATCAAATGTCAATTAAACATAAGCAAAGCATCAAATTTTCACGTCCTCGTGACAGCTTTTTCCTTTCTTATGCTTTTGGGGTTGTTGGCATATATGGACGATGAGGAATGCATTTAGTTTTGACTCTTCATTGGGTGTGCTGAGTCATATAGCCTGCTTGAAAGGGATTCTTCATTGGCAGCTAGGCTTGATTGAGTTAACAGATATTCGGCACATTGCAGTTTCTTCTGCCTCGCTTTAGTCACTCTGTTTGCTTTGTACCTTCACCGTGACTATGCACGATGTCCTAGAGCCATCCTGCATTTTGTAATAATGTAATATTGTACTTTTTACATAATTAATACAATTAACTTTTATGCGAGAGAGAGAGAGAGAGAGAGAGAGAGAGAGAGAGAGAGAGTTACTAAAGCTAATACTGTATGGGGATTGCGTAAATCTCAGTCATGGTGGAAGGCAACTGTGATGGAGGGCTGGTTGAACAAGACACCTTTCAAATGCAAGGTCTTTCTTTGGAGGGTCATGATTGGTGGTCTTTCTCTTGCTTCCGCCCTTTCCAAGCTTTGCATCTCTAATGGCAACTGTTTCTTTTGCACCACCAGTGTGGAATCGGCCTGTCATCGATTTATTTCTTGCCCTCTCGCGAAGAATATCTGGTCACTCTTGTCAGCGGTTTGGCGAGTAGTGGTTGGTTTCTCCCTAAGCCCTTTTGATTGGGTTTTTGTACGGCCCAAATACCCCACACCAGCACAGTCGCATATGAAGATCTTGTTTCACTTTCTTAGATACTGGGGCTGCTGGCACAATTGGACCACTCGGAATGCCTTTCTTTTTGATTCGGCCTCTAATGTTCCGGGACATAATGCGAGGCTTAGAGGTCTCCTGCATTGGCAGTTAGATCTCATTCGGCACTCTGACTTACTTCCTCGGGAGGACTTACTTCCTTGGCATATGGCAATTTCCTTTGCATCTTTGCCATGACTTTTGTAACTCGATGGCTTAGAGCCATCGTGTATCTTGTAATCATGTTAACTTGTACCTTTTTTTTGTAATTAATACAATTACCTTTTACGAAAAGAGAGAGAGAGAGAGAGAGAGAGAGAGAGAGAGAGAGAGAGAGAGAGAGAGAGAGAGAGAGAGAGAGAGAGAGAGAGAGAGAGAGAGAGAGAGAGAGAGAGGGGGAGGGTCGACGGATGGCGTCGCTGCGTGCGTGTTGGGAGTCTGATCCGTGTCGTCGTCGCCTGGCCATCGTTGGCGTTGCCCACTGTCCTGTCGACGTCGCCTGACCTGCGTCGCCTGCAGACGCCGCGTGACGCCTTCTGCTCGCCGCCTGTAGTCCCCTCGCCTGCCCCCGACGCCCTCCACGACCGTTGAGTCCTCCCCCTTGCTGTCAGACGGCCCCCTTGCCTGCGTCCCCCGCCCGCCTGTCCTCTGCCCTCTGCGCCTGCTTCTTGCCCCTTTGCCCTCCCCATTAGGGTTTCGGTTGATAATGGACCCCTGCTCGGCGCCCCAGACCGTCCTGCTATGCCGTCGACTGCCCGGCCGTTGCTCTGCCCTCCTGCCCCTGCACTGTTAGGGTTGTGCTTTGCCACCAGGGTTCTTGGGACAGGCCACGACTGAGGCTGACAGGTAAAGCTTCGCTTTCATCAGCTGTGTGTACAGAATACGCCCCTGGACAACGACTCTGCACAGAAAAGAGGGAGCGAGAGAGAGGGGGAGAGAGAGAGAGAGAGAGAAGCCTGCGTGTCTCTACCCCCCGCGACTTTTTCACTCGGCCTCTGACCGACATACGTACTGATACAATATGGCTGGCCTGGATCTGGCTTTCATAGACCAAACAGTGGCAGCTCTTGGTCCAGATTTTGACACCAAGGAACCAGAGGACATGGTTCCGTGCACAGAGGAGATGCCCCCTGCTCCTGACCTCCAGCCAGCGGGCAAATGCACCAAGCATACTTCGGCAGGGATAATGGATCATCAGGATCGTTCCTATGCTCAGGTTGCTTCTGATTCTGTGGACTCCCAGGAGGTTGATTGGGAGCACCTATTGGAGTTTGCTAACACTTTGCTGGGCGATTATGTTTAATATAATCAGGAAGTCTTTTCGGACTCTGCAACGGAAGATGTTCTGGAAGCCACTGTGGATCCGAAACATGTCTTGCGCTCCTTTTCAGTGTTCTATGAACGTGCTGTGATACTTTTTTTCACTGGTATGATCCCGCTGCTTTCCCGTATTCGCCAGTGGTTGCACAGTCTGCTACAAGAGGATTGTGTTGAAGAGATTTTTGTTGACCCCCAGGGTTTTTTTGAGGTGCTGTTGAAATCAGAGACACACCGTGCTGCTCTTCTGTCTAAACTACCATTGTTCGTTGATCGCCGTCTGGTCCATGTGGTGCCATGGCGCCCCATGGCAGATTTTCAGCTTCTGCTGCAACGTGAATGCCCTGTGTGGGTTGAAGTGGAAAACTATCCGGCTGTTTATTGGCCACTGCTAAAAGACGCCAATGGCCGCTGTGGGCACTGTTCTGGTCCCCCCAAGCCTAAGGGCCATGAATCGCAACCGCCTGTGTATGTTATGGGACACTGCTCGACAAAGGCCTGCTTGGTTACGCATTAACTGCTCTGGCATGCATCCTTTACATTTTCGTTTGAAATGGGGCAACTTTGCAGGACATTGCTTTTCATGTGGAAAATTGGGGCATTTTATGGCTGAATGCCCAGAGAAGCACCACACTTCAGATGCCGAGCATGTTGCGCAGCCCATGGAAGATATGGTGTGTGATGCGCCGTCGCAAGATGCCACCCAGCCACCTAAAGTTTTGAATAAAGGTAAACAACAGGTCTCGGGTTTGGATTCTGGTGGCAATGACTGGGTAGATGTCCGCGCGAAAAAAGGCAACAAGCATGCTGCTGGCATGATGGATACTGTGCCTGTTGCCTCACCAGATTCCATGCGTACGTATATGCGCAGGAAAGAAATGATGTCTTCAGAGCACTCTGCTCCTACTATGGTTTCCTTTGCTTCCCGTCAACAGACAGCTAGGAGAGTGTCTTCAGATGGTCCTAAGGGTCCACCCGCTAAGCTGGCTTTTGATACTCGAGGTAATGTCATTACCCCATGGGATCGTTGTTATCCCCGCTCCATCCCCAAGTCAGCGGATATGCCATCCACTTCCAAATCTGGTCGTCAGAACTCTTTTGCCTTGTTAGCTGATTTCTTGGATGAGGGTGTACTAGACATTCTCGCCGAAAAGGTCTCATCGAGGCAAGCTGTGCGTCGTACCTGATCCTCTTTTGAATCCACATGAAGATAGCTACATGGAATGTGGGAGGAATTTGTTCTCGCCACAAGCAACATGCCATGTGGACAATATTGCATGAGAATTAGTGGGATGTCTTGTGTGCTGTTGAACACAAGAGTCATAGTGAAGCAGGTAAAGTTGTGGATTGCCATGGTTTTCGTTTGTTCTATGTAGGGACACATGCCAGGCAGTATTCTGGTGTGCTTATGATTGTACATGAAAAATATCAGCCGGTTCTTATCAAGAATGATGTTCATGTTCGCTTTGTGGTGATTGAAATTTTATTCGAAGGAGAGATCTTATGATTACTTGGCCTCTATGCTCCGAATGATCCTCTATCTCGCCGAGAGCTTTGGCATAACTTGCAGAGTTCCTTGTCCCTTGGCAGGTGGGGTTTTTTGATGGGGGATTTTAATATGTGTGTTGATTCTTTACAGTCCACATTAGAACATTCGATAATGGATGCGCCAGAAAGACGTACGTGGCAGCAGTTGGCTTTTGCCGTTCTTAAGCAAGATCTCTGGTCTTGGCTGTATCCTTCTTCTACAGGGTTTACCTTCCATTCTGCCCAGTATGCCACAACATGGTCGCGGTTAGACCGCATATACATCATGCAGGATGATGATTTCCTTCCTGAGATGCTCGAAATGAAAGTGTTACAACAATATGCATTGTCGGATCATTTCCCTCTGCAGCTTGAGCTCCTTGCACAACCAATTGCACCTTTCAAGCAATTTCTGGATAGACTCCCGTTGCGTTTCAACTCGTCTTATTTGAAGCATGCAATCTTCCAGGGCTATATGCAGCAATTGATTGATCGATTCTTATTGGATTTCTCATCTCAGGGCACTGCTTCCTTTCAACGATTGCTCTCCAATGTGCAGCGGGTTGCTCGTCAGTATGGGATCCATCATTCCTCTCTTTGTCGGCGGCGCCGACAAGCAGCCGAGGAACTGCTGGCTTTGGTTCGTTCTTTGTTGGTGGACACTCCCGATGACGCATTTTTGCTATCATTGGCAACGCGTCTGGCTGATCTTATTAAAGAGTTTCAGTTGAAATCCTATCAGCAGGTCAAATTGCAACATCTGACGGACACTCTGCAAGACAGTGCTTGTCAGGCCCATACGTTTTTTCGAGCTCTCCATGCCTCTCCTGCTTGAGAGAATATGACGAGGCTCCAGGATGAAGAAGGTCAAATGGTTCTTGATCCGCAGATGATTGTGAATATGTGTAGAAATTATTTCCTCGATCTTCTTGGTTCTACTTCTCCGCCTTCAGGCCAAATTACTCATGCCCGTACAGTTTTTTATGATCTGGTCCGCAATCAGGTTCCTCAGGACATGCAATCTACTTTGGAGGCAAATATTTGTGAGTCGGAGGTCATGGATGTTCTGTTACACTTGCCTAAGGATAAAAGTCCTAGCTGGGATGGTCTTACCAATGAGTTCTTTGAGTTTTTTGCCACCCAGCTCGCGAAACCTTTGACGGCTTTGTTTTAGTGGGTATGGGAAACGGGGATTATGCCTTCCTCTTGGAAAGAAGGTCTTATTAAAGTGCTTCCAAAAGTTCCTTCGCCATCCATGTTGAAACAGTGGCGCCCAATTTCTTTGATGGGTTCTATGTATAAAATCTTTTCCAAAGTTATGGCGAATCGCCTCCATAAGCATCTTCCTGCCATTGTGCATCCTCTCCAATATGGTTTTATTAAGGGCAGAAACATTTTGCACAATGTCTTAAATGCGCAACTGGCAATTGATTATGCAAGGCATTCAAATCAGGAGGTTGTACTGGTTCAATTGGACCTGGAAAAGGCTTTTGATTATCTGGACTGGCCTTTCATTGCAGAGCTTATGTCTGCTATGGGCTTTGGTGCCCGGATGTCTCGTCAGATCTATACTATTAGTGTTGCAGCATCTTCGCGGGTCATGTTGAATGGAGGCATTACCAAGCCAATTGTCCTTGCCCGCTCTGTCTGATAGGGGTGCCCTTTGAGTCCTCTCTTCTTTGCCCTTGCGACTCATCTGGTTCTTTCGATGCTATCTCATATGGCAGCTTCTACTCAGTTGGCTGGCTTGTTGCTTCCCTTTGGACAGCACTTCATTGGTCAATCCTTGGCTGATGACAGTTTTATGATTCTGCGTGCGGACAAAGATAATCTTCACAAAGCATTAGATGTTTGGGCTCTCTTTGGTCAGGCTTCTGGGCTTCGCATTAACGCCTTGAAATCGGCCATTCTCAGCTGCACGGAGTCGGATTTGCAGTCACTGGATTGGCAGGGCATGGTTGTCCCGTGTGGCTCCATTGCCAGGCATCTTGGGTACCCTTTGGGGGTTGATGTTCCCCCAAAGCAGCTATTACAGTGGATTTCACAGAAACTGGCGGCTAAGTTTCTGTATTGGAAGTCTCAAGCCTGGCCCTTCCATGTTCGCCTCAAAGTAGCCCAGACAATAATGTTGCCAATGCTTACATATTTCTTGCCATTGCTACTCTGGACTACTACGACATTGAATGATCTTACGAAGTCTATTTGGTTCATGTTATGGAAGAAGGATTCCTTGCATGCGGGTATTTCCTGGATTTCTTGGTCTCATGCATGCACCTCAAAACGCATGGGTGGAGGGGCTATTTTGGATGCCCACACTCATATGTTGGCACTCAGGAGAGAGAGAGAGAGAGAGAGAGAGAGAGAGAGAGAGAGAGAGAGAGAGAGGGAGAGAGGGAGGGAGGGAGGGAGGGAGGGAGGGAGGGAGGGAGAGAGAGAGAGAGAGAGAGAGAGAGAGAGAGAGAGCCTAACTCTTCCTGGCGGCGACCAGCTTGTGGGTCAATCTTTGGCAGATGATTCTTTTATGTTCCTTAAGGTGGATCGTATTAATGTTAATCGGGCAATGGTGGCCTGGAATCTTTTTGCTTCGGCATCGGGTCTTCACATTAATACTCAGAAATTCACCCTTCTCTCCTGTACAGAGAATGATCTGCAGGCCTTGGGCTGGAATGGAATTGTGATTGCAAGGGGCACTATAACCAGACACTTGGGATATCCTATTGGTGTGGAGGTTGCTCCCCATGCCTTGCTGGATTGGATGGCCTCCCGAATTCATGACAGGTTTATGTACTAGAAATCCTAGAGTTGGCCTCTACATGTTAGACTAAAAGTGGCTCAAAGTATTATGATCAGTATGATCTTGTTCTTTCTGCCTTTGCTTCCTTGGACTAAGAAGTACATTTTGGATTTGGTTCAGCCTATTAGATTTATGCTTTGGAAAAAGAAAGGCAATCGTTTGGGGCAGGTATGGATCTCTTGGCAGCATGTGACCACTCCGAAAAGGATGGGGGGTGCAGCTTTGCTGGATGCTAATTTGCATATGGCCGCTTCGAGGCTATCCCTATTGGAGAGTCTATGTATTCAGTGTCATCCTTGGTCAGATATTGCCAAATTCTTCATAGAAAAGACTGGGATCTCTCATGGTAGCACGGTTATTCATGCTTCCTGGTGGCATGCGCTTAACTCTACGAGGCCTATAAAGGTCTCCGAGTCTTTTCTCCTTTCTCATTTGATAGCTTCCTAGCAGGAGACGCTTCGTTTTGTAGTTTGGCATCCTCCGGATATTCATAAGGAGGAAAATTCGCTGCAAGGAGAGTAGGCTTCCTCAAGGTCGTTGGATTGGCCACAAAAAGATTTGCAGCGAGACAAGTTTAATCGGATGGCTAGGTTGGGGTTGAAGACAATCCGTGATGGTATTATTCCTGGGCAGCCCCGTCTTTATTCTTTTAGGCGTATTCGTTAGTACTTTAGGGTGCCTCGTGGATACAGGGACATTTGGTCGTCCATACAGGACAGTCTTCAAAGGTTCTCTCCTTTGCCGCGTTTCAGCCATTGGATCCTTGGCGTAACTAGATGTTTGTGCTTCCTGATGATTTTGAGAAAAGGTCAGCTAATCAAACATATCATCAGATGGTGGAAGCCAATAGATGGGTCATGGGGAAAGTGAATGGGTTATGGCATCGTAGGGACAGTAAAAAGAAGTGGCGGGAAAGATTTATCCAGCTTTGGAAGTCTAAGGTCCCATATCAGGGAAAAGTGTTCATGTGGCAGCTGCTCATTGGGGGTCTTCCAACGGGAGGAGTGCTATGTGCCCATAAGATCTCTGTTGGGCATTGTGTTTTTTGCACTACGTGTGATGAGACATTGCTTCATCTCTTTGTCTCTTGCCCTGTTGCGCAATAGATCTGGAATTTCATTTCTCATGTGTGGTTCTCCGTGACTCAGCACCGCCTATCAGTTCGTTGGTAGATTATGGGAGATACGTCCTCTATGCCCTCTTTGAGTTCTGACTGTTCCTACCTATTTCATTTCCTTAGATGGACAGCCGTGTGGCATATATGGCATACTAGCAATGCCTTTCTTTTTGATTGAGCATCGGGCATCCATGGGCATGTGGCATGTGTGCAAGGAATAGTGTTATGGCAAATCTCCTCTATGATGTCAGCGGACTTGGTTTTTCCGGATATTGCTGCTCCCTGGCTAGCGATTGTTCGCTCTACTCCAGCTGTTCCTTTTGTGTGATCAGTTAGTACTGTTCATGTAATAGGTTGTTCTGGTTGTTCTGAGAGCCTGCAGGCCTCATGTAAATATTTGTTACACAGAGTGTGAGAGAGATAGAGTATGCTGACCTGATGGTATGATGTAATAGAAAGTAAGAGATACAGAGAAAATGTTGACTTGATGGTCTGATGTAAATATTCACTATCTAATTCAATTATCTTCACGAAAGAGAGAGAGAGAGAGAGAGAGAGAGAGAGAGAGAGAGAAAGTTATATTAACGTCTACAACAGGCCAAGTTGGCCTATGAGACCAAAATGTTGCATACAAATGTCTGGGAGATTTCAAAAGTCCCAGTGAAGCTAACATTTATGCTATGTTGAACTAAATTGAGTAGGTACAAAATGATATCTGGACTAGATACAATCTAGAGGTACTCCCAGTGCGGTGGGGAACTGCTCCTGGGGTGTTCATCCTAGGATGTCCCGCATGGGTCGGTCTAGCATGGAGAGGCTAAAGCGGCGGGGCAGGGCCCTCCGATGGCGGCGTAGTATCCCTTGTATCTTCGACCAGTGTCTTCTGCGGGGACGGGGGCCGGTGGGACGCGAGAGAGAGAGAGAGAGAGAGAGAGAGAGAGAGAGAGAGAGAGAGAGAGAGAGAGAGAGAGAGAGAGAGAGAGAGGGAATTAGAGGTCGCGATGGTGCCCCTGCTTCGTGCCGCCCTGCCCTCGCCTGGTCTGACGCGCCCTGCTGTCACCTCGCTCTGCCTCGTCGCAGTCTGACGATCTGCCTGTCGTCCCCCCCAATTCGAGTCAACACCGTTGTCGCCCCTGATCGCCTGTCCTTCGCGTTTTCTCAACAATGTCGACGCCTGAATCTCCGCCTGGTTTTTGACCTTCGCGCCTGCTCCCTGCGCCGCTAGTGGAATCCCTAGCGCCCTCTTTCTGCCGCCCTGCTCCTGGAGCCGTCAGGAGCAGACGCCCTGCTCCTGGAGCCGCCAGCGTGTCCTGCTCCTGGCACCCTGTCCATGGCCAGCCGCCCTGTCTCTGACGCCCTGTCCACGGTTGCCTGCCACTGACGCCCTGTTCCCGGACGCTGCTGACGAATCCCTGCCCGGCACCCTAGCCTGTCCCGTCCTGCCGTGGAGACCGTCAGGCCTTTGTTTCGCCCTTCTGCCCCTGCACGGTGACAAGTAAAGCTCCGTTTTCATTCGCTGTCCTTGCAGAGTACACACTTGGACAGCGCCTCTGTACAGAAAAGAGGGAGAGCGAGAGAGCCGGCAAGAGACAGGGCCAGTCCTCCTTTGAGTTCAAATCATCATATACGATGGCTGGTTTGGATCTGGATTTCATAGATCAAACAGTGGCAGCACTTGGTCCGGACTCTGATGCTGAGGAACCTGAGGATATGGTTCCGTGCAACGAAGAGATGCCCCCTGGTCCCGACATCCAGCCTGCGGGTAAACGTACCAAGCATACTTTGGAAGAGATAGGTGTTTCTCAGGATCGGTCCTATGCTCAGGTTGCTTCGGATCCTGTGGACTCTCAGGAAGTGGACTGGGAGCATTTGCTGGAATTTGCAAACACTTTGCTTGGAGATTATGTTCAACATAATCAGGGAGTCTTTTCTGAATCGGCACCTGACGATGTTTTGGATGCCACCGTGGACCCAAAAACTGTCCTAGGCTCCTTTTCGGTATTTTATGATCGCGCTGTGATACTCTTCTTCACTGGTCGAATCCCCTTGCTTTCCCGTATTCGCCAATGGTTGCACAGTCTGCTCCAAGGGGAATGTGTTGAAGAGATTTTTGTTGGCTCCCGGGGCTTTTTTGAGGTCCTGTTGAAATCGGAGACGCACCGTGCTGCTCTCTTGTCTAAACTGCCTTTGTTTTTTGAACGCCGGTTGGTTCATGTGGTTCCATGGTGTCCAATGGCAGATTTTCAGCGTCTGCTGCAACGCGAATGCCCTGTGTGGGTAGAGGTGGAAAATTGTCCGGCTGTTTATTGGCCCCTATTGAAGGATGCTATGGCCGCTGTGGGCACTGTTCTGGTCCCTCCCAGTCTCAGGGCTGTGAATCGCAACCGCTTGTGTATGCTATGGGACACTGCAAGAAAAAGGCTTGCCTGGTTACGCCTCAATTGCTCTGGCATGCACCCGTTACACTTTCGTTTGAAATGGGGCAATTTTGCAAGCCATTGCTTTTCCTGTGGACAGTTGGGGCATTTTATGGCCGAATGCCCCGAACAACAACACACTTTTGATGTTGGCCATGCTGCGCCGCCCATGGAAGATATGGTGTGTGATGCCCCGTCGCTGGATGCTACCCATCAGCCCCAAGCTTTGGCCAAAGGTAAACAATAGGTTTCGGGTCTGGATTCCAGTGCCACTAATTGGGTGGAAGTACGTGCAAAAAAAGCCAACAGGGTTGTTGCTGGCATGGAGAACACTGTGCCTACTACCTCACAAGATTCCATGCATACATATATGCGCAGGAAGGAAATGTTGTCTTCCGAGCGCTCTGCTCCTGCTATGGTTTCCTCTACCCCCCTTCATCAGCCAGCCAGGAAAATGTATTCGGATTGTCCAAAGGGTCCCCTTGCTAAGCTGGCATTTGATACCAGAGGTAATGTCATTACCCCGTGGGACCGTCGTTATCCCCGTTTCACCCCCAAGCCAGCAGATATGCCGTCCACTTCCAAATC
The DNA here is from genome assembly GCF_053477565.2 of Lygodium microphyllum. Lineage (NCBI taxonomy): Eukaryota > Viridiplantae > Streptophyta > Polypodiopsida > Schizaeales > Lygodiaceae > Lygodium > Lygodium microphyllum. The sequence continues at coordinate 75,495,764 of NC_141157.1, read as the reverse complement.
TGGTCCTCGGAACTCTTTTGCAGTGTTGGCGGATTTCTTGGACGAGGGCGTCCTGGACATTCTTGCTGACAAAGTCAAATCGAGGCAAGCTGTGCCTCGTACCTGATTTTGTTTTGAATACACATGAAAATAGCCACGTGGAATGTGCGAGGAATTTGTTCTCGACACAAGCAACATGCCATGTGGACTGTATTGCATGAAAATCAGTGGGATGTCCTGTGCGCTGTTGAGCACAAGAGTCACGGTGAAGCCGGAAAAGTGGTAGATTGCCATGGCTTTCGATTGTTTTATGCAGGGACACAGGCCATGCATTATTCGGGTGTGCTCATGATTGTCCATAACAAATATCAGCCGGTTCTTATTAAAAATGATGTTCATGGCCGTTTTTTGGTGATTGAAATTTTATTCGAAGGGGAAATCTTATGGCTACTTGGCCTCTATGCTCCGAATGATTCCTTATCTCGTCGGGCGCTTTGGCAGACTTTGCAAACCTCCTTGTCACTTGGCAGACGGGGCTTCTTCATGGGGGATTTCAATATGTGTGTTGATTCTTCCCAGTCCACATCGGAGCATTCGGTGATGGATGCGCCGGAAAGTCGTATGTGGCATGCGTTGGCTCCTGCTATTCTTAAGCAAGATCTCTGGTCCTGGCTACACCCGTCTTCTACAGGGTTTACTTTCCATTGTGCCCAGTATGCAACAACATGGTCGCGACTGGACCGTATATATATCATGCAGAATGATGATTTTCTTCCCGAGCTGCTCGAAATAAAAGTGCTGCAGCAATATGCCTTGTCGGACCATTTCCCTTTGCAGCTTGAGCTGCTTGCACAACCCGTTGCACCTTTCAAGCAATTTCTGGAGAGACTCCCTTTGCGTTTCAATTCGTCCTACCTGAAGCATGCAATCTTTCAGGGCTATATGCAGCAATTGATTGACAGATTCCTCTTGGACTTCTCTTCTCAGGACACTGCGTCATTTGAAAGGTTGCTCTCTAATGTGCAGAGGGTTGCTCGGCAGTATGGGATCTATCATGCCTCTCTTTGTCGGCAGCGTCGCAAGGCAGCCGAGGATATGCTGGCTTTGGTTCGTTCTCTGCTGGTGGACACTCCGGATGATGCATTTCTGCTCGCCCTGGCCATGCGAGTGGCTGATCTTATTAAAGAATTCCACTTGAAATCATATCAGCAGGCCAAACTGCAACATCTGACAGAGACTCTGCAAGATAGTGTATGTCAGACCCATAAGTTCTTTCGAGCTCTCCATGCCTCTCCTGTTCGGGAAAATATGACCAGACTAGAGGATGCAGAAGGCCACCTTATCCTGGATTCGCAGACTATTGTGCATATGTGCAGGAATTATTTCCGTGACCTTCTCGGCTCCACTTCTCCACCTTCAGCCCAAATCACTCAGGCCCGTTCGGGTTTTTTTGACTTGGTCCGCAATCAGCTTCCGCAGGACATGCAAGCTACTATGGAGTCCGATATTTGTGAGGCAGAGGTGATGGACGTCTTGTTACACTTGCCCAAGGATAAAAGTCCGGGTTGGGATGGTCTCACCAATGAGTTCTTCGAAGCTTTTGCTACCCAACTGGCGAAGCCATTGCAGGCGTTGTTTCAGCAGGTGTGGCAAACGGGGATTATGCCTTCCTCATGGAAAGAAGGCCTTATTAAACTTCTTCCCAAAGTTCCTTCGCCATCTAAGTTGACACAGTGGCGCCCCATTTCTTTGATGGGTTCAATGTACAAAATCTTTTCCAAAGTAATGGCGAATCGGCTTCATAAGCATCTCTCGGCCATTGTGCACCCTCTACAGTATGGTTTCATCAAGGGCCGCAATATTCTGCACAATGTATTGAATGCTCAACTGGCTATTGATTATGCAAGGCATTCTAATCAGGAGGTAGTACTGATTCAACTGGACCTGGAAAAGGCTTTTGACTATCTGGATTGGTCTTTCGTGGCTGAACTTATGTCTGCTATGGGCTTTGGTCCCCGGATGTCGCGTCTAATCTACACCATCAGCGCTGCAGCGTCTTCGCGAGTCATGCTGAACGGAGGTGTTACTGAGCCATTTGTACTTGCCCGCTCTGTCAGACAAGGATGCCCTTTGAGCCCTCTATTCTTTGCCCTTGCGACACATCCAGTTATTTCAATGTTATCCCATATGGCAGCCTCTTCTCAGTTGGCCGGTCTGTCGCTTCCTATAGGACAGCACTTCATTAGCCAATCCCTGGCGGATGATACTTTTATGATTTTGCATGCGGACAAGGACAACCTTTGACGAGCATTGGATGTTTGGGGCATCTTTGGTCAGGCGTCCGGCCTTCGTATCAATGCGCTCAAATCAGCCATTCTCAGCTGCACGGAGTCGGACTTGTAGTCCTTGGACTGGCAGGGTCTGGTTGTTCCTCGTGGCTCAATTGTCAGGCACGTTGGGTACCCTTTGGGTGTTGACGTTCCACCAAAGCAGCTTCTGCAGTGGATTTCCCAGAAAATGGTGGCTAAGTTTATGTATTGGAAATCTCAAGCCTGGCCCTTCCATATTCGCCTCAAAGTGGCCCAGACAATTATGTTGCCAATGCTCACATATTTCTTGCCATTGTTGCCCTGGACTACTATGACTCTGAATGCTCTCACTCAGTCTATTCGCTTCATGCTATGGGAGAAGGACTCATTGCACGCAGGTATTTCCTGGATCTCTTGGTTGCATGCGTGCACCCCCAAACGCATGGGTGCCGGAGCTATTTTGGATGCCCAAACTCACATGCAAGCACTCCGTTGGTCTCTTTTCCGCGCCATGTGCTCGGATCATCATCCATGGGTCGATATAGCCCGTTATTTCCTTGAGAGCCATGGGCTTCTACATGGCAATACCCAAATCAGGAGTTCTTGGTGGCATGTTCTTAATGCTGATTCGAGGTTCTCCAGTTCTTCTTCGTCGCTGCTTACTCATTTGGTGTGCTCCTGGAAACGGGTCCTCTAGAAGGCCCAGTGGCATCCAGCGGAGGATCGCTTGGCTACTAACTCTTTTCAATTGGAATTACTGGCGGTCTCGCGTTTACTTGCATGGGAAGGTAAACATGAGCTTAGACCACAATTCAACCGGATGGCTCGTTTGGGCTTGTCTTCAGTTGCGGATGCCACCCTTGCCAGTCACAATGTGCTTATATCTTTTTGTACGGCTCGGAGGCTTTTCAGGATCCCTCGGGGATATAGGCCTTTATGGGAACAGCTTTTGCAGATGCTCCAGAGCAGACAATCCTTTCCTGCCCCTGCTTCAGATCATCCCTGGCAGGATTGGGACCTACAAGGCCGGCTGACTTTAAGCAAAGCTTCTGCTAACCAAGTTTATCATATTCTGATTAAAGATCATCAATGGCTAGTTACCAAAGCGAATGCTTTATGGGGATTACGTAAATCCCGGTCATGGTGGAGGGCAACAGTGATGGAGGGCTGGTTGAACAAGACACCCTTCAAATGTAAAGTCTTTCTTTGGAGAGTGATGATTGGTGGTCTTCCGCTTGCGTCGGCTCTTTCCAAGCGACGAATCTCCAATGGCAAATGTTTCTTTTGTACCACTGCTTTGGAATCAGCCCGCCACCGATTTATTTCTTGCCCCATCGCAAAGAAAGTCTGGTTATTTTTGTCGGCTGTTTGGCAAGGAGTAGTTGGATTCACCGTGCGCCCCTTTGATTGGGTTTTCGGCCAGCCCAAATACCCCACTCCTGCACAACCACATATGAAGCTCATGTATCATTTTCTTCGATATTGGGGCTGTTGGCATAACTGGACCATTAGGAATGCCTTTCTTTTTGACTCCGCCCATAATGTTCAGCGGCATATTGTGAGGCTTAAGGGCCTCTTGTATTGGCAGTTGGATCTTCTCCAGCATTCTGATTTGCTCTCTAGGGAGGACTTACGTCCCTGGCATATGGCAATTTCATCTGCATCCTTGCCATAACATTGTAACTTGTAGTACTTAGGAACCTTTTCACATGATGGCTTAGATTGTCGTCATGTATCTTGTAATCAAGTCATCTTGTACTTTTTTTCGTAATTAATACAATTACCTTTTACGAAAAAAAAAGAGAGAGAGAGGATGGCGCGCGATGGGAGCTCCTTGCCGAACCTGAGCGGGGGTCGTCTGGCGCCTGTCGCCTAGCCGCCTGCGTGTCCCGTTGCCCACGGCGTCGTCGTCTGCTTGCCTGGGGGTCCCGTCGCCACCTCGTCTGCTGGACTGCGTGTCCTGTCGCCTAGCCGCCTGTTGCCTGTGCGTCTCATCGCCCACGCGCCAGGCTGCCCCGTCGTCATGTCGTCAGATACCCTAGCCCTGCCCCTGCCGTCGCTTGGACCTGTGCGTCCTGACAGAGAGTACGGTCGACGCCTGCAGCTTGCCCGCCTGTTCCGCCCCTGTTTGCCTGTAGAGACCCGCCCGACGTCAAGCCCTGCCCCTGCCGTCGCCTGGACCTGCGCGTCTTGAGAGAGCGTACGGTCGATGCTTGGAGCTTGCCCGCTTGTTCCGCCCCTGTTCGCCTGTAGAGACCTGCCCGGCGTCGATCGGCCCGTCTGCGAGACCCCGCGCCACGACTGTGCCGTTTTCCCTGTCCGGCGGTCCCTGCGTCTGCACGACAACCTGCCCCGCGATTCCCTGTGTTGGTGCACCCACTTGGTCCCTCGTCTGACCTGCCCTGCTGAACCTGTGACGTCGGCTGACCTGCCCTGCGGACCTGAGACGTCGGCTGACCTGTGACGTCGGCTAACCTGTGATTTGCCTGACCTGCCCCGCGGACCTGCGACATTGCCCTTGGTGGTGCGCCCTGACAGAGAGAGAGGACAGCGGTATGGCTGGCTTGGATATGGATTTTATCGACTGGACGGTGGCAGCCCTTGGTCCTGACTCTAATACAGAGGAGCCGGAGGATATGGTGCCATGCACAGAGGAGATGCCTTCCGGTTCTGACCTGCCACCTGCGGGTAAACGCTCCAAGCATACTTCTGACGAGACAATGGGCCCTCAGGACCGTTCCTATGCGCAGGTTGCCTCTGATCCTGTGGATTCGCAGGAGATTGACTGGGAGCATTTACTGGAATTTGCCAATACTCTGCTTGGCGATTATGTCCAGCATAATAAGGAAGCTTTTTCTGACTCGGGAACTGATGAAGTGCTGGAAGCCACGGTGGACCCGAAATCAGTCTTGCGGTCTTTCTCGGTGTTTTATGACCGTGCAGTTATACTTTTCTTCACTGGCAAGATCCTAGTGCTTTCCCATATTCGCCAGTGGCTGCACCATTTATTACAAGGGGAGTGTGTCGAGGAGATCTTTCTTGGATCTCGCGGCTTTTATGAGGTGCTATTGAAATCAGAGACACATCGGGCTGAGCTCCTGTCCAAGTTGCCATTATTCTTTGATCGCCGCTTGGTCCATGCTGTGCCATGGCGCCCTATGGCAGACTTTCAGCGCCTGCTTCAACGAGAATGCCCGGTGTGGGTGGAAGTGGAAAATTGTCCGGCGGTCTATTGGCCATTGTTAAAGGATGCGATGACAGTTGTGGGAACGGTGTTGGTTCCCCCAAGCCTAAGGGCTATGAATCGAAACCGTTTATGCATGTTATGGGACATGGCCAGGAAAAGGCCTGCGTGGCTTCGCCTCAATTGCTCTGGCATGCATCCTTTGCACTTTCGCTTGAAATGGGGCAACTTTGCAGGACATTGCTTTTCATGTGGTAAATTGGGGCATTTTATGGCCGAATGCCTAGAGAGACAACCGTCTTCGGATGATGCGCATGTTGTGCTGCCTAAGGATGACATGGTGCTTGATGCCCCGGCACAGGAGGCTCCCCAGTCACCTAATGTTGTGGATAAAGGTAAACAACAGGTCCTGGGTTTGGATTCCCGTAGCAATGATTGGCTCAAGGCACGTCCAAAAAAAGGTAAAAAGTTGGATGCAGGCCTGGTGGATTCTGGGCCTAATGCTTCACAAGATTCCATGCGCACATATATGTGCAGGAAAGAAATGTTCTCTTCACAGCAATCTGCGCGTACTATGGTTCCTTGAGCCCCCCATAATCAGTCTACACGGAAAGTCTATACAGACGGTCCAAAGGGCCCACCTGCTAAGCTGGCGTTTGATACTAGAGGTAATGTGATTACACCCTGGGATATCATTATCCCCGTTCCGCTCCCAAGGCAGTGGATATTCCCTCTACCTCTAAAGCGGGCCGCCATAATTCTTTTGCAGTGTTAGTTGATTTTTTGGATGAGGGTGTCCTGGACACTCTCGCAGAAAAGGTGAAATCGAGGCAACAGGTGCCTTGTTCTTGACTCTCTTTTTTTGAAGATATATGAAGATAGCCACGTGGAATGTGTGAGGCATTTGCTCTCGTCTAAGCAACATGCCATGTGGACTGTCTTGCATGAGAACCAGTGGGATGTCTTGTGTGCGGTTGAGCACAAGAGTCACGGTGAAGCAGGAAAAGTTGTGGATTGCCATGGCTTCCGCTTGTTTTATGCAGGGACATATGCTATGCACTATTTGGGCGTGCTTATGATTGTCCATGAGAAATACCAGCCTGTTCTTATTAAAAATGATGTGCAGGACCGCTTTCTGGTAATCGAAGTCTTATTTGAAGGAGAGATTTTATGGTTGCTGGGCATCTATGCCCCGAATGACCCCGCATCCCGATGGGATCTTTGGACGACTTTGCAGAGCTCCATGTCACTTGGCAGAAGGGGTTTTTTGATGGGGGATTTCAATATGTGTGTTGACTCTTCTCAGTCCACTTCAGGGCATTCGGTAATGGATGCTCCGGAAAGCCGGGTGTGGAATGCCTTTGCTCTTCACGTACTTGAGCAAGATCTTTGGTCTTGGCTCCACCCTTCTTCTTCAGGGTTTACTTTTCATTCCGCACAATATGCAACTACTTGGTCGCGGTTGGACCGAATGTATATCATGCAGGGGGATGATTTTCTTCCCAAGATGCTGGAAATGAAAGTCTTGCAGCAATATGCATTGTTGGACCATTTCCCCCTCCAGCTTGAGATGCTTGCACAACCTATTGCACCTTTTATGCAGTTGCTGGATAGACTCCCTTTACGTTTCAACTCGTCTTATTTCAAGCATCCAATCTTTTAGGGCTATATGCAGCAATTGATTGAGAGGTTCTTATTGGACTTCGCCTCTGAGGGCTTGGCTTCCTTTGCACGGCTGCTCTCTAATGTGCAGCGGGTTGCTCGGCAGTATGGGATCCATCATGCCTCTTTTTGTCGACGGCGTCGGCATGCAGCGGAAGACTTACTGGCTTTGGCCCGTTCGCTGCTGCTGGTGGACACCCCAGATGATGAATTTCTGCTATCACTGGCGATGCGTTTGGCTCAACTTATTCAAGTATTTCAGTTGAAATCTTATCAGCAGGCCAAGCTGCACAACTTGACTGACACATTGCAAGATAGTGCCTGTCAGACTCATAAGTTCTTTCGCGCCTTGCATGCTTCTCCTGCTCCAGAAAATATGACTAGACTCCAGGATTCAGAAGGTCGTATGGTCACTGATCCACAGACCATTGTCAATATGTGCAGAACTTATTTTATGGATCTTCTTGGTTCTTCTCCGTCACCTTCTAGCCAGGTTACACATGCACGTTTGGTCTTCTATGATCTAGTCCGCCAGCAGGTTCCACCTGATATGCAAGCTACTTTGGAGGAAGATATTTGCGAGGAGGAGGTTATGGATGTTTTGTTACATCTGCCTAAGGATAAAAGTCCTGGTTGGGATGGTTTCACCAATGAATTCTTTGAGAACTCGGCCACCCAGCTGGTGAAGCCATTGGCGGCTATGTTTTAGCAGGTTTGGGAAACAGGGGTCATGCCTTCCTCATGGAAAGAAGGCCTTATCAAATTGCTTCCAAAAGTCCCTTCGCCGTCAATGCTGCAACACTGGAGACCAATTTCTTTGATGGGTTTGATGTATAAAATCTTCTCCAAAGTGCTGACGAATTGGCTTCACAAGCACCTTCCAGCTATTGTGCATCCTCTCCAATATGGTTTCATTAAGGGCCGCAACATTCTGCATAATATCTTAAATGTGCAAATGGCTATTGACTATGCGAGGCACTCGAGTCAGGAAGTGGTATTGATTCAATTGGATTTGGAAAAAGCTTTTGACTATTTAGACTGGTCTTTCATTGCAGAACTCATGTCTGCTATGGGTTTTGGTACTCGGATGTCCCGATTGATTTACACCATTAGTGCTGCGGCTTCTTTACGAGTTATGCTCAATGGTGGGGTTACAGAGCCGTTTGTCCTTGCACGCTCGGTCAGACAGGGTTGCCCTTTGAGTCCTCTCTTCTTTGCCGTGGCGACTCACTCGGTTCTGTCAATGTTATCTTCAATGGCAGCTTCGGCTCAGCTGGCCGGAATGTCTCTTCCTTTGGGACAGCACTTCATTAGCCAATCTCTGGCTGATGATAGCTTTATGATTTTGCGGGCGGACAAGGACAACATTCGCAAGGCATTAGATGTTTGGACGCTCTTTGGTCATGCTTCTGGTCTTCGCATCAATACCTTTAAATCAGCCATACTCAGTTGCACGGAGCCTGATTTACAGTCATTAGGCTGGCAGGACCAGGTTGTTTCCCATGGCTCCATTGTCAGGCATCTTGAATACCCATTGGGGGTGGATGTTTGGCCAAAGGAACTACTGGAGTGGATTTCACAAAAACTGGCAGCGAAATTTATGTATTGGAAGTCGCAAGCGTGGCCTTTCCATGTCCGCCTCAAAGTGGCTCAGACAATTATGCTGCCAATGCTGACATATTTCTTGCCATTGCTGCCGTGGACTCCTACTACTTTGAAGGCTCTTACTCGCCCCATTCGTTTCATGTTATGGAAGAAGGATTCATTGCAAGCAGGTATTTCATGGATTTCATGGTCACATACATGTACCCCTAAACGCATGGGTGGTGGAGCTATTTTGGATGCTCAAACTCATATGTTGGCTCTTCGTTGGTCTCTTTTTCGCGCCATGTGTGTGGATCATCACCCGTGGACCATTATAGCCCGTTATTTTCTTGAGGACACCGGGCTACGCCATGGTAATACACGACTTCAAGGCTCCTGGTGGCATGTCCTTAATGTAGACTCGCAATTTTCCAGTACCTCTTCCTCTCTGTTACTGCATTTGGTCGGCTCCTGGAAAGTGGTGCTCCAAAAGGCGCGTTGGCATCCAGTGGGGGACCGCTTGCATACTAACTCCTTTCAATTGGAATTGTTAGCAGTCTCGAGATTACTTTCATGGGAAGACAGACATGAGCTCAGACCAAGATTTAACCGCATGGCCCGTTTGGGTGTGACTTTAGTTGCGGATGCTACCCTTGCCACGTGCAATGTCCTCGCATTATTTTGTACTGCCAGGAGACTTTTCAGGATCCCGCGCGGATACGGTGATTTATGGGAACTGCTTTTGTCGGTGCTTCGGAGTAGGCAATCCTTTCCTGCCCTGGCTTTGGATCGTCCTTGGCAGGACTGGGACCTTGCAGGCCGGTTGAGTCTGGAAAAGGCCTTTGCTAATCAGGTGTATCATCTTCTCATTAAAGATCATCAATGGCTGGGTATGAAAGCTAATACTGTATGGGGATTGCGGAAATCTCAATCATGGTGGAAGGCAACTGTGATGGAGGGCTGGTTGAATAAGACACCTTTCAAATGCAAGGTCTTTCTTTGGCGGGTGATGATTGGTGGTCTTCCTCTTGCCGCGGCCCTTTCCAAGCGTAGAATCTCGAATGGTTATTGTTTCTTCTGTACCACTACTGTGGAGTCGGCCCGACATCGATTTCTTTCTTGCCCGCTCGCCAAGAATATTTGGTCACTCTTGTCACAAGTTTGGCGCGCAGTGGTGGGGTCCTCACTAACTCCTTTCGATTGGGTTTTTGTGCGCCCAACCTACCCCACACCGCCACAGTTGCATATAAAGATCTTATTCCACTTTCTCAGATACTGGGGATGCTGGCACATTTGGACCACGCGGAATGCCTTTCTCTTTGATTCGGCCTCTAATGTACCGAGACACATTGCCCGGCTTAAAGGTCTCTTGCATTGGCAGATAGATCTCATTCAGCACTCGGACTTGCTCCCTCGGGAGGACTTACTTCCCTGGCACATGGCAATTTCCTCTGGGTCTTTGCCATGATTTGTGTGACTTTTTCGTGGCCTAGTCTTGGGATTTTACACACGTTGGCCTAGGGGCCTCGTGTATTTTGTAATCATGTAATCATGTAAACTTGTACCTTTTTTTCGTAATTAATACAATTACCTTTTACGAAAAAGAGAGAGAGAGAGAGAGAGAGAGAGAGAGAGAGAGAGAGAGAGAGATTCCATTTCCTTAGAGAGAGAGAGAGAGAGAGAGAAGAGAAGAGAGATCTGCACGGTCGGGCGATGGCGTATCCTAGTCGCGACCTGCCGCCGCCCCTCTTTCGCTATCCGTCGCCTGCTTCCGTCAGAGTCCTGAAGGCGTAGCCGTCGTTCGCCACTAGTCTGCGCTCAGGGCGGGGATCCTTGTCGTCGCTTTCAGCCCCTTCGTCTTCGTCCGTCCCAGTCCAGAACGCCGCCGTCTCCTGTTCCGCCTGCTGTCCCGTGTCTTGCCGCCTGTCAGAGCGCCGTCGGTTCCTGTGTCCCGCCGCCTGTCAGAGCTCCCTCATCTCCTGTTCCGCCTTCTGTCCTGTGCCCCGCCTGCTGTCCCGTGTCCCGTCGCCTGTCCCGTCCTGACCTTCGCCCAATCGCGCTGCCACGTGACTAGTCGCCCCGCTGCCTTCGTCTGTGCTGCTGTTCATGGCGCCGCCTGCTTGTGCGTGTCCTTTTCTGCGGAGGCGTCCAGCTGCTGTGAAACCCTACGCCCGTCAGTTGTCAGAGAGACAGCGTCTCGCCCAGAGTGCCCACTGATCTGTACAAAGAAAAAGACAGAGAAAGAGACTGCAGCTCTTCACTCGGCCCCTGACCGGCATACGCAGTAATACGTTATGGCTGGTTTGGATCTGGCTTTTATAGACCAAACGGTGGCAGCTCTTGGTCCGGATTCTGATACTGAGGAACCAGAGGATATGGTTCCGTGCATAGAAGAGATGCCCCCTGGTCCTGACTTCTAGCCTGCGGGCAAACACACCAAGCATACTTCGGAAGAGGCAATGGATCATCAGGATCGTTCCTATGCTCAGGTTGCTTCTGATTCTGTGGACTCTCAGGAGGTTGACTGGGAGCATTTGCTGGAGTTTGCCAACACTCTGCTTGGCGATTATGTTCAACATAATCAGGAAGTCTTTTCTGATTCTGCAATTGAAGATGTTCTGGATGCCACTGTGGATCCAAAAAATGTCTTGCGCTCCTTTTCAGTGTTCTATGAACGCGCCGTGATTCTCTTCTTCACTGGTCGGATCCCATAGCTTTCCCGTATTCGCCAGTGGCTGCACAGTCTGTTACAAGGGGAATGTGTGGAAGAGATTTTTGTTGGGCCCCGAGGCTTTTTTGAGGTGCTGTTGAAATCTGAGATGTACCGTGTTGCTCTCATATCTAAACTGCCTTTGTTCTTAGATCACCGTTTGGTCCATGTTGTGCCATGGTGCCCAATGGTGGGTTTTCAGCGGCTGCTGCAACGTGAATGCCTTGTCTGGGTTGAAGTGGAAAACTGTCCAGCTGTTTATTGGCCACTATTAAAGGATGCCATGGCCGCTGTGGGCACTGTTCCGGTCCCCCCAAGCCTGAGGGCCGTCAATTGTAACGGTTTGTGTATGCTATGGGACACTGCCAGGAAAAGGCCTGCGTGGTTACGTCTTAATTGCTCCGGCATGCATCCTTTACACTTTCGTTTGAAATGGGGCAACTTTGCAGGACATTGCTTTTCGTGTGGTAAATTGGGGCATTTTATGGCCGAATGCCCATAGAAGCCCCACACTTCAGAACTTGAGCATGTTGCGCTGCCCATGGAAGATATGGTGTGCGATGCTCCGTCGCAGGATGCCACCCAGCCATCTAAAGTGTTGGATAAAGGTAAACAACAGGTTTCGGGTTTGGATTCCTGTGCCAATGACTGGGTCAATGTACGTGGGAAAGAAGGCAACAGGCTTGTTGCTGGCATGGTGGATACTGTGCCGACTGTCTCACAAGATTCCATGCGTACTTATATGCGCAGGAAAGAGATGTTGTCTTCAGAACACTCTGCTCTTGCTATGGTTTCCGCTGCTCCCCGTCAACAGCCCACAAGGAGAGTGTATTCGGAGGGTCCAAAGGGTCCACTTGCTAAGCTGGCTTTTGATACTAGAGGTAACGTCATTACCCCGTGGGATCGTCGTTATCCCCGTTCCATCCCCAAGACAGCGGATATGCCGTCTACCTCCAAATCTGGTCGTCCGAACTCTTTTGCCGTGTTAGCTGATTATTGTTATGGCAAATCTCTTCTATGATGTCAGCTGACCTCGTTCTTCCGGATATTGTTGCTCCTTGGCTGGCGATTGTTCGCTCTACTCCAGCTGTTCTTTCTGTGTGATTTATTAGTGCTACTCATGTAATAGGTTATTCAGGTTGTTCTGATAGCCTGCAGGCCTCATGTAAATATTTCCAGTGAGAGAGAGTTTATGTCTGTTACTTCTATGCTGGCCTGATGGTTTGATGTATATATTTACTACTTAATTCAATTATCTTCACGAAAAGAGAGAGAGAGAGAGAGAGAGAGAGAGAGAGAGAGAGAGAGAGAGAGAGAGAGAGAGAGAGAGTCCTGTGCAACTACCTGGTCGCGACTGGACAGAATGTATATCATGCAGGGCGATGATTTTCTTCCCGAGATGCTGGAAATGAAGGTCTTGCAGCAATATGCGTTGTCGGATCATTTCCCCCTCCAGCTTGAGATGCGGGCACACTCTATTGCACCTTTTGTGCAATTGCTGGATAGGCTCCCTTTACGTTTCAACTCCTCTTATTTGAAGCATTCGATTTTCCAGGGCTATATGCAGCAGCTGATTGAGAGGTTCTTATTGGACTTCGCCTCTGAGGGCTTGCCTTCATTTGCACGGCTGCTCTCTAATGTGCAGCGGGTTGCTCGCCAGTATGGGATCCATCATGCCTCGCTTTGCCGCCAACGTCGACATGCAGCAGAAGACTTACTGGCTTTGGTCCGTTCCTTGCTTCTGGATTCCCCTGATGATGATTTTCTGCTGTCTCTGGAGAGGCGGTTGGCCCATCTTATTCAAGTATTTCAGTTGAAATCTTATCAACAGGCCAAGCTACACAACTTGACGGACACATTGCAAGATAGCGCCTACCAGTCTCATAAGTTCTTTCGCGCCTTGCATGCGTCTCCGGCTCGCGAAAATATGACCAGACTCCAGGATTCGGACGGTCGCATGGTCACAGATCCGCAGACCATTGTCACTATGTGCAGAAACTATTTTATGGAACTTCTTGGTTCTTCTTCCTCGCCTTCTAGCCAGGTTACGCATGCCCGCTCGGTCTTCTATCATCTGGTCCGCCAGCGGGTTCCAGTTGATATGCAAGCCACGTTGGAGACGGATATTTGCGAGGAAGAGGTTATGGACGTCTTGCTGCACCTGCCGACGGATAAAAGTCCTGGCTGGGATAGTCTTACTAATGAATTCTTTCAGACCTCGGCCACGCAGTTAGTGAAGCCATTGGTGGCCATGTTTCAGCAGGTGTGGGAAACGGGGGTCATGGCCTCCTCATGGAAAGAAGGCCTTATCAAACTAATTCCAAAGGTCCCTTCGCCGTCAAAGTTGCAACATTGGAGACCAATCTCTTTGATGGGCTCCATGTATAAAATCTACTCCAAAGTGCTGGCGAATCGGCTTCACAAGCACCTTCCAGCTATTGTGCATCCTCTCCAATATGGTTTCATTAAGGGCCGCAACATTTTGCATAATATCTTAAATGTGCAAATGGCTATTGACTATGCGCGGCACTCCGGTCAGGAAGTGGTATTGATTCAATTGGACTTGGAAAAGGCGTTTGATTATGTGGACTGGTCTTTCATTGCAGACCTCATGTCGGCTATGGGCTTTGGTACCCGCATGTCCCGATTGATCTACACCATTAGTGCTGAGGCTTCCTCCAGAGTTATGCTTAATGGTAGGGTTACAGAGCCATTTGTCCTTGCACGCTCGGTCAGACAGGGTTGTCCTTTGAGCCCTCTCTTCTTTGCCCTGGCAACTCACCCGGTCCTTTCAATGTTATCCTCCATGGCAGCCTCTGCTCAGTTGGCCGGGCTGTCTCTTCCGTTGGGTCAACACTTCGTCAGCCAATCTTTGGCTGATGACACCTTTATGATTTTGTAGGCGGACAGGGACAACATTCGAAGGGCATTAGATGTTTGGACACTCTTTGGTCAGGTCTCTGGGCTTCGCATCAATGCCCTTGAGTCAGCCATTCTCAGTTGTACGGAGACTGATTTACAGTCCCTAGGCTGGCAAGGACAGGTGGTTTCCCGTGGCTCCATTGTCAGGCATCTTGGATACCCATTGGGGGTGGATGTACGGCCAAAAGACCTGCTGGAGTGGATTTCACAAAAACTGGCGGCGAAGTTTATGTACTGGAAGTCGCAAGCGTGGCCATTCCATGTCCGCCTCAAAGTGGCCCAAACAATCATGCTACCAATGCTAACGTATTTCCTGCCTTTGTTGCCATGGACGCCTACTACTTTGAAGGCCCTCACTCATCCCATCCGTTTCATGCTGTGGAAGAAGGATTCACTGCAGGCAGGCATTTCGTGGATTTCATGGTCACATGCATGTACCCCTAAGCGCATGGGTGGTGGAGCTATTTTGGATGCACACACTCATATGTTAGCTCTCTGTTGGTCCCTTTTCCGTGCCATGTGTGTGGATCATCACCCATGGACCATCATAGCCCGTTATTTTCTTGAGGACAGCGGGCTCCGCCATGGCAACACACGGCTTCGAACCTCCTGGTGGCATGTCCTTAATGCTGACTCTCGTGTTTCCAGTCCCTCTTCCTCTTTGTTACTGCACTTGGTCGGCTCGTGGAAAGTGGTGCTCCAAAAGGCCCGTTGGCACCCAGTAGGGGACCGCTTGCAGACTAATTCCTTTCAGCTGGAATTGTTGGCAGTATCGAGACTCCTTTCGTGGGAAGATAAACATCAGCTCAGACCAAGATTTAATCGCATGGCCCGTTTAGGTGTGACGTCGGTTGCGGATGCTACCCTTGCCACTCGCAATGTCCTCGTATCGTTTCGGATTGCTCGGCGACTCTTCAAGATCCCGCGTGGATACCGTGATTTATGGGAGCAGCTATCGTCGGAGCTTCAGGGTAGGCAACCCTTTCCTGCCTTGGCTGTGGATCGCCCTTGGCAGGATTGGGACCTTGCAGGCCGCCTGAGTCTAGAAAAGGCCTCTACTAACCAGGTGTATCATCTTCTTGTTCAAGATCACCAATGGCTGGGAGAGAAAGCTAATACTGTTTGGGGACTGCGGAAATCGCTGTCATGGTGGCAGAAAACGCTGATGGAGGGCTGGCTAAATAAGACACATTTCAAATGCAAGGTTTTTCTTTGGCGGGTCATGATTGGTGGTCTTCCTCTGGCCTCGGCCCTTGCCAAGCGTCGCATCTCGAATGGCAATTGTTTCTTCTGTACTACACTGGCGGAATCAGCTCGACATCGTTTTCTCTCTTGCCCGCTCGCCAAGAATATCTGGTCACTCTTGTCGCACATTTGGCGCGCGGTGGTGGGGTCCTCGCTAACTCCTTTCGACTGGGTTTTTGTGCGCCCGAAGTATCCCGCACCGCCACAGTTGCATGAGAAGATCTTATTTCACTTTTTCAGATATTGGGGATGCTGGCACATTTGGACCACGCGCAATGCTTTTCTCTTTGATTCGGCCTCTAATGTACCGCGACATATTGCCAGGCTTAAAGGGCTCTTGCATTGGCAGCTAGATCTCATCCGACACTCCGACTTGCTCCCTCGGGAGGATTTGCATCTGTGGCATATGGCAATTGCCTCTGGGTCGTTGCCATGATTGGTGTAACCTTTTCAGTGCATTACTACGGGGCTTCCCCACACGTTGGCCTAGGGCCCTCGTGTATCTTGTAATCAGAAAAAAGAGAAAGAGAAAGAAAGAGAAAACCTCTTCACATGATGGCTTTGTGTCATCATGTATCTTGTAATCTTGTAATCCAGTAATCTTGTATTTTTTTCGTAATTAATACAATTACCTTTTACGAAAAAAAAAGAGTCCTGTGCAGGGTCCATTTCAGCCTTTCGTGTGCCCTGCCCCTGCACGCCTGTAATTCAGTTGTCGGTGAATACTCCTGCTCTGCGACCTGTGGTTAGTGTGGCATCCTGATCTGCTCCTGGTAAACAGACTCTGCATAGGGAGAAGGGACAGCTTTGCCCTGCCTCTGCGTGGACAGCTTTCATGCACCCAGGCAGAAACAGACCTGGTGTCCGGGCAGTCTTCAGCGCACTCTCTGAGTGCCCTTGTACAGGCAGGAAACGGTAGCACCATATTCAGATAGAAATGACAGATCTGCGCTTGGGCTGAAGATTTCTGACGAGTAGAGCCTGTGGACTGGACATTCTTCTATGCACGTGCAATCTGCCCCTGTGCACTGATAAAGAGAGCAGACCTGCCCTTGTATATATATATATATATATAGAGAGAGAGAGAGAGAGAGAGAGAGAGAGAGAGAGAGAGAGAGAGAGAGAGAGAGAGAGAGAACAAGGCACTTTTCAAATGCAAGGTCTTTCTTTGGAGGGTGATGATTGGTGGTCTAAAGTGAAAGGTATTTCTTCGGGCAGCAAGTAGTATCGGTTGTGCTAGCTGGAAAATGGGATGTTTTTTGTGCTGTGGAGCATAAACAGCACGCTTTGGCTGGATCTTCTTATGTATATAAGGATTATGCGGTTTTTTTAAGAGGTCAACCTCTGCACAGATTGAGAGTTATGTTGGATGTTAAATCCTCCCTACAACCATTGTTGATCTCTTAGGACCCTCGTGGCCGTTTTTTGATTCTTGAGATAATTTATGAGGCAGAGGTTTTGTGGATTGTAGGCGTGTATGCTCCTTCTAATGCAAGGCAACGCCGTCAGCTTTGGGATGACTTGCACTGCCTTGCCATGGCTCGTCAAGGCTTTGTCATGGGCGATTTTAATACTTGTGTTTTTGTAGATCAGGCGTCCTCTCCACATTCGGTCATGGATGGTCTTGAGTGACAGGCTTTGGATGCTCTTGCAGCGGCATCTTTGAAACAGGACATGTGGTCCTGGATGTATCCATCACAAGCTGGATATACTTATCATTCTTTTCAGCATCCAAATACTTGGGCTAGACTAGATAGGATCTACACTGCCAGAGTGGGTCTTTTCTTCCTGCAATCATTGATATGTGGGTGGAAAGACAACATGTTTTGTCAGATCATTACCCTTTGGTCTTGGAAATGAGCCACAGACCTGTTCATGCATTTAAGGGTCTTCTTGCCCATTTGCCTCTTCCGTTTAGTCAATCTTTTTTGCAGCAAAACCCGTTTTTGGAAGGTCTTCAGCAACTGATAGTTTCTTTTAGCTCGAAGGTTCTATCTAGAGGAATGGAAGCACGGGCGGTTTTTAGGGATAATGCACGAGCGTTATCCCGACAATGTGGTATTCAGCATGCTTCCTCGTTTCGAGTTGCAGCATGCTCAATCTTTATTAGCTCATTTCTTGTCTCTGTGTCAGACTGGGGATTCCAATGATGACTTGCTCACATGCATTGAATGGTTGAAAGGCAGGGTTTAATCTCTTCAGGAAGAGGAAAATGCAAAATACAAACTGTTGGCCAGAACTGAAGCTTTATATGATAACAATGGTCAAACTCATCAATTTTTTGCTCGTCTGCATTAGAAATATGCTCGGGAAAATATTGTGCGCTTAAAGGATGGCCAAGGTGATATGGTGACTGATCTTGCCTCCATTATTCGGACGACTCTTGACTTTTATAGGTCCTTGTTGGATCCGCAAGAGATTCTCCCCGATGCTATTCTCTCTGCTCGAATATATATTTGCGACCTGGTTAGTAATCAAGTCAAACTAGAATGGGTGAATTTGATGGAGGCTGATATTTTAGAAGATGAATTGGAAGAAGTGCTGTCTCACTTGCCTCAAAGGAAAAGTCCAGGCTAGGATGGGCTTCCTAATGAGTTGTCTTTAGCCCATGTGCAACTGCTTAAGGACCCATTAATTCCCCTGTGTCAGTAGGTGTGGAACTCTGGTATGATGCCTTCAGATTGGAAGATTGCTGTCATCAGGTTGTTGCTTAAGGTTCCCTCTCCAACCTCTTTGAAACAATGGAGGCCCATTTCAGTCATGGGGTCATTATGTAAAATCTTGTCCAAAATTATTGCCAATAGATTGCACAAAGTATTTCCGCACCTTATTCATCCACGTCAATACAGTTTCATTAAAGGTTGAAATATAATGCACAACATTTTGAATGTCCAACTAGGAATTGATTATGCCAAAGCTTCTAGCCAGTAGGTTGTTATGCTTTAGCTAGATATTGTGAAGGCATTTGATTATGTTAGCTGGTCATTTTTGTGGCAATTATTGTCTACAATGGGTTTTGGGCCCTGTATGATTTGTCTAGTTGATACCATTAGTCAGGGTGCTGTGGCTCATATTGCTCTTAATGGAGGGATTACGGAGGAAATTGCCTTATCTCGGTCTCTTCGGCCAGGCTGTCCTCTCAGCCCGTTGCTGTTTGCTTTGGTAACTCACCCGATGCTCTCATTATTGGATAAGTTGGCAGCTCAACGTGAGATAGTTGGCTTAACTCTTCCCTGCGGTGACCAGCTTGTGGGTCAATCTTTTGCAGATAATTCTTTTATGTTTCTTAAGGCAGATCGCACTAATGTTATTTGAGCACTGGTGGCTTGGAATCTTTTTGCTTTGGCATCGTGTCTTCACATTAATACTCAGAAATCTACCCTTCTCTCTTGTACGGAGAATGATCTGCAAGCCTTGGGTTGGAATGGAATTGTGATTCCAAGGGGCAATATAACGAGACACTTGGGATATCCTATTGGTGTGGAGGTTGCTCCCCATGCCTTACTGGATTGGATGGCCTCCCAAATTCATGAAAGGTTCATGTACTGGAAATTTCACAGTTGGCCTCTACATGTCAGACTAAAAGTGGCTCAATGCATAATGATCAGTATGATTTCATTCTTTGTGCCATTGCTTCCTTGGACTAAGAAGTCCCTTTTGGATTTGGTCCAGCCTATCAGATTTATGTTGTGGAAAAATAGAGGCAATCGTTTGGGTCAGGTATGGATCTCCTGGCAACATGTGACTACTCCGAAAAGGATGGGGGGTGCAGCTTTGTTGGATGTTAATTTGCATATGACTGCTTTGAGGCTATCTTTTTTACAGAGTCTATGTATTCAGTGTCATCCTTGGTCAGATATTGCTAAATTCTTCATTGAAAAGACTGGCATCTCTCATGGTAGCATAGTTATTCATGCTTCCTGGTGGCATGCGCTTAATTCTATGAGGCCTATTAAGGTCTCCTAGTCTTTTCTCCTTTCTCATTTGATTGCTTCCTGGCAAGAGATGCTTCGTTTTGTAGTTTGCCGTCCTCTAGATATTCGTAAGGAGGAAAATTCGCTGCAAGGAGAAGTACTGGCTTCCTCAAGGTTGTTGGATTGGCCACAAAAGCATTTGCAGTGAGACAAGTTTAATCGAATGCCTAGGTTGGGGTTGAAGACAGTCCGTGATGGTGTTATTCCTGGGCAGTCCTGTCTTTATTCTTTTAGGCATATTCCTCAGTACTTTAGGGTCCTCAGTACTTTTGGTTGTCCATATAGGATAGTCTTCAGAGGTTCTCTCCTTTGCTTGCGTTATAGCCATTGGATCCATGGCGTGATTGGATGTTTGTGCTTCGTGATGATTTTGAGAAAAGGTCAGCCAATCGGATATATCATCAGATGGTGGAAGCTAAGAGATTGGGTCGTGGAGAAAGTTAATAAATTATGGCATCTTAGGGATAGCAAAAGGAAGCGGCGGGAAAGATTTATCTAGCTTTGGAAGTCTAAGGTTCCGTATCAGGGTAAATTGTTCATGTGGCTGCTGCTCATTGGGGGTCTTCCAATGGGAGAAGTGCTCCGTGCCTGAAAGATCTCTGCAGGTCGTCGTGTTTTCTGCACTACATGTGCTGAGG
The DNA here is from genome assembly GCF_053477565.2 of Lygodium microphyllum. Classification (NCBI taxonomy): domain Eukaryota; kingdom Viridiplantae; phylum Streptophyta; class Polypodiopsida; order Schizaeales; family Lygodiaceae; genus Lygodium; species Lygodium microphyllum. The sequence continues at coordinate 75,475,557 of NC_141157.1, read as the reverse complement.
CATTGCTTCACCTCTGTCTCTTGCCCTGTTGCGCTACAGATTTGGAATTTCATTTCTCAACTGTGGTCCTTAGTAACTCAGCACCGCATACCAGTTCATTCGTGGAAATATGTCCTCTATGCCTTCTTTGCATTTAGATTGTTCTTGCCTATTCCATTTCCTTAGACGGACAGACCTATGGCATATATGGCGTACTCGCAATGCCTTTATTTTTGATTCAGCATCAGGCATCCATGGGTATGTGGCCCGTGTCCGTGGATTAGTGTTATGGCAAATCTCTTCTATGATGTCAGCTGACGTGGTTCTTCCGGATATTGCTGCTCCCTACCTGGCGATTGTTCTCTACTCAAGTTGTTTCTTCTGTGTGATTTATTAGTACTGTTCATGTAATAGGTTGTTTTGAGAGCTTGCAGGTCTCATGTAAATATTTCCGATGAGGGAGAGTTTATGTCTGTTAGCTCTATGCTGACCTGATGGTCTATTGTAAATATTTACTTCTTAATACAATTATCTTCACGAAAAAATAAAAGAGAGCATGTAAAATTTTGTGCTTCACTGTGGAAATATTGCTAGAGTCAAACTTTCAGATCTCCATTCATCTATGCTGCCTCTGATGTTGACTCAATGTTGTTGTAGGTGGCTAAGCTACTTTCAGATACATCGGTTCCCAGATTTTACCCTATCTTATTTGTTCTAGTCACAGATGTGATGGAGACCATGGGAAAGTTGGTTTGGAAACGCATAAAAGGGAAAGCAGAAATAGACGAAAATGGAAATTTTATCAAACAATTACCAGGTGGATAACACAATAGTTTGTTGTATGTGCAAATTTGAAAGTTTGCAGTTTGTCTCAATTATAGTGAATGAACAATCTTTGCATGGTTGTCAGAAACTGGATTAATAGATTTAGTATTTGTATATGAAAAATGTGACTATTTTGTGATTTTTAGAAGAAACATAGTCCATTCCCCTCCAGGCTCCTCACAACCTTTTTTTTTTTTTGCAGTTATTTTCTATTTGAAAACTTTGAGACTATTTAGTTAGCATACTTGCAATTATACATATCTATTAAAATTGGATGATGTCAAGAAAAGTTGCTGGCTTGAGCCATCAAAGTTGTGGCTTATAGAATGCACAATCGAAGGGTCCATATTTGGCAGATGGCATGTGAAAGCATAATCTATGTACTATCTGAAAGGACATATAGTGAATACTTCGGATGTTGTAATATATGGGAGCTTAAAGGATTCTGTAGTTGAGGCTGCACTTAGCCTGATGGCACACTTAACATCTGGCTTTTTCCCTTGCAGAGTTTTTTACAGCCAATGATATAAGGCAGGAGGCAAAGGAAACATGCCAGAATTGGTTCTTCAAAATAGGCTCCATACGTGAACTTCTGCCTCGCATGTATGTGAGTGTTGTTGCTTTTTGCTTCTGTAGCATTGGTGGGTGGAATTTTGCCATGCATTGGAACATTGATCTTTCATATTGGGACTTGTACAAAAACTTGAAAAGAGTGCACAATGCATCTAGTATGGGACATAGGGTGAATCAGACATGTATAGTTGGCTGAGCCAGATGTCTGAAATGAGTGATTTCAGAGCCTACTTGACTTTTTTGGGTTGGAAAATGAGGGTACTCAGTTGCTCTTTACAGTCCTTTGTACTGTGCTTTTTATGTTAGGGGGAATCCCCCATGACATTGTTAATAGAATTCTTTTCTCTGAAGAAAACGAAAAGTAAGATTGATTGCCTTTGCAAGGATCTTATAATTATCTCCAAGGAAAGTGATTGGTCTGCAGTATGTGCCTGAGGGCAAGGCAAAAAGTGCCTTCTCAAGGTCCTGTTCAGTAAAAAGAGCCATCGGATTTGAGATTAGACTCCGCTCACACTCTTGGACAGAGGACACACTTATCATGGGGGAGATTCTCTGTATAGGTTGCTGTATCAGTGCGAGATTGGTTTGCATTCCAGGAGGTACTGCAAGAGACTCAGAGACAGAGACTACAGGGGCTTAGGGGAGCCAGAGTTATGATTGAGGTTGTGACAGATTCTCACTCCAAATTACTCACAGGCACAGTGGACTCAGGGACATTACCACAGATGTGAGTTGATTGCTAGTATCATAGCCTGGTCTATTTGGACTGCGAGATGCAGCCATGTCATTGACCTTTTGGATGTATCCATAGTGGAGACTCTCTATCAAGGATTTGGACAGAGATCATTCTCACTCTCCGAGGGTGATGGGAGAGGATGCAGGGCAGATCCGAGTTGATGAGGAAGAGAAGAGAGGCTTTTCTGTGGATATGGGATTCAGGCACTTTCTTCCACATTGTCCCTCGCATGGTTTGGCATTACAGCCCACCGGATTGGTTGTTCATACAACCATTGTATTTGTGATGTACTTAGTTACTCTTCATAGAGTTCCTTGTACTTTGTATTTTACCTGGGGTTATTTGATGAGGTGTTATTAATAGAAATTTCTTTTCTTGGAAAAAAAAGAGAGCCATCAGATGCCAGCTCATCATGTTAGTGACCACCCTCCTAGTGCTCTGCCAAACAAACTCTCCGTCTGTCCATAACCCGTGTGGTTGTTGGTTGGGGGGGAAACTAGTTGTGGTTTCCAGCAAAGCTGTGTAGTACTCTGTAGCCACCTGCCCCACCTCTTAAGGGCCCTTAGCTATGGAACCATCAGCTCTCCTGAGTCTCTGCATTCCCTGTCTAGAGTGTTTGGATCCTGTAATGCGAAAGAAATCTCTATTAACTGTCTCCTGGTATAGTCCAGAAGGAACCCCTTGCATGAAATTTGTGCTCGAACCTAGCTTCATAGCATTGTTCTCTGCTTTGGCAACATGCATCCTTTCTGCTACCCATTTGCAACCTGGACGTCTCTCCTCCCTCGAGAGTGCAGCGAGTGATGCTCTAGAAGTCCTCTCCCTCTATAGAAGGCCCTGTCTCCTCTGCGTGGCCTCCAATTTTAAGGAGGAGCTGATGTCTTGCAGGCTCTCATTCAATTCTCTAGGTAGCGGTCCAACTGAGAAAGGTCTAGACCCCTGAATTTGTGCCATTGACTCTCTGAGGTCCTCATTGTGGTATAGGTGCTTTGGAAACATGATACCAGTGGGGTGCTGTGATTCTTGCTTCCCTGTCTCTGCCAGGTAATTGAAGCAAGCTATTGGATCTACTAAACTTTGCCGTGAACGAAGGATCCTGTCCTCTGATATGAAACTACGAACTCCTCCCATGCAGCCTGCTCATCTCCTCTAGTAACATCTATGCAACTGCCTCTCCCATCCTTCAAGATGTCCACCATGTTGATGTCCCAACCTAGAATCTAAGGGTTGTGGGGATTGATTGAGGGTAGTCCAAAACTCTCTCTTGTCAAGTTGGCCATTTCGAGTGTAGATGACCAACAAACTAATAAGTGCATCATCTGCTCTCACAACGATCCACATGGCTCTTCTTGGGACCAGGATGCTCAAGCCTTGTACTGGTTGAGTCTACTACTCTCCAACACAAACACACAACACAGCTGTTTAGATCTCTGTGGTTCCCACTGTTGCTACCCAATAAGTGTATCTTTGTCCTGGAAAAAGCTTGCCCCAACATCAGGATATCCTATCTGCTGAGAGATGGTGCCCTTGTACCATGATAAAATCTACCAATGTCCCTCCACTAGTGCTTTATGCAGGCTGTGTCTGATGAGGCTTCAGTCCTGCATGGACAGTTGTCCACTGAAAGCCTTGTATGTTGCACGAGAAGATCCTTACAGGGTGTGTCTGAGCCTTTGGAACTGGTATGGCGTAGTAGGCCATGCTAGTCTCTGCTGTCTCTTGTAATACATTGTCAAAACTCTCTCTGCTAGCTGTGTTGTTGCATGCAATGGAGGAAAATCCTCAGAATCTAATGCTGCATCTGAGTCATCTACGTGCTGCTCCTGGAATACTTCTTCTTCTACCTACTGGTTGGAGGAATGAGTGACGTCGCTGCGCACAGGTTCATCAACAATGCAGTGGCAAATCTCTGATACATGGGGATCTGGTATCTGTAGCTCCTGAGATGCCTATGGTAAGGGCTGGGGGGTACCTACTAGAGGAACCACTGTGACCTCTAGTCGAGGTACATCACCAGCATATTGGAAGGCCTCTAGTACATTTGGCATCTCTGGCTCATCGGAGGTGGCTAGTAAGGGTTGGGAGGTGCCTAGTGGAGCTGTAGGTGGGTTGCCGCTACCTCTACTCAGGCAGCAAATCTAAGATTCCTAATTACTCTCCATCATCCCTTAGCCTACCTTTGCTGCTCCAAGCCTCTTTGCCCTTGTGTTTGTGCCATGACTCTTCTCAGTGTGTCTTTGCTGCTATCTCCTGTATGCGGCCATGCATCGTCTCTGATGTTGCAAGATGGCCCATCATTCTACAATTGAAGCACTTCCCAGGGAGGTATGAGCAAGACTAGTTGAACTAAGAATCCTCTGTGAACAGATGGAATCTTGATGGTCTGAGGAAGGACATTGATGGACCCTAAAAGGATGGTGACCCTAACGGATGGGTATCAGGGAGGACCCTCTGAGATTGTGTTGGCAAAGGTCCTATCTTTTTGTATGATGTGGTTGAACCCATTGCCGATCTTGGACAAGTAGGCAGTGAAATACCTGTCAAGGCTTGGAAAGCAGATGGTGATGATGGTGATAGCGGTGCCATCACAAGAGGAGAAGAGTCCTGGCCCTTGATTGATCTATCGAAGCACACTATTGAAGATTTAATATTAAGTGGGTTGGTGGCAACCCCTTCATTTGTTCTGTGAGTTGAATTGGACCCTGAAGCACCCCTTTCCTCAGGGTAATACGTGCATAACCCTGACTGGGGTGCTAGTGAAAGCTGCTTGGATGGAGTCCTTGAGAGTGTGTATGGTAGGGTGATCTCCAACCAGTCTACAAGCTAGAGATGATGCCTGGAGGGACATCATTCTGTCCCTAATGTTGAGCATTGTATCAAGAGCAAAATGAATCGGTGGGGAGGTGTCAGCGGAGGGTGCAGGTTTTTTTGGGGGGAGGGGACTGCATTGGAGTTCCTTTATGAAGGCAGTGGACCAGCTGCAATATCATGAGCCCTTCTGCTTGCTGTACTGAAGCATCTTGAGCATCATGTACCTGGGCTTGATGCTTTGGTTACATGTACTGAAGTATCTTGAGTATTTGGAGTTCCTTGGTGAAGGGAAGAAGGGGAGAGGGAGGCAGCCTAGTTGAGAGAGTGAAAGAAGGATGTGAGGTGCTTTAAGGCCATTTATCCTTTTTCGTATCATAGAAGAGGTGGCTAATAAATCTGCCATAGGGATTGGGCTGTGAAGATGTGCTAGGGTTTGCATTGAGGAAACATAGTATGTACTACCAAGACTGAAACTCAAAGACTTAGATAGTGACACCCTAAATGAAAGGCGCAAAATGCAAAACTCAAAGCTCAAACACAGAGACAAACACAAAGAGAAGAAACTCTCAAGTGACATGAATGCTGCAAATGAATGTAAGAGTGTACAGAATGCCCAAGGGTAGAGCAAAGGAGTGTTAGAGAGTGATGTTCACCGAAGATGGATCCTGAGTGCTGTACCCACCAGTCAGAGATGAGAGAGTGTTGAGGGAGAGAATTGTTAGGCAACAACAAGAGAGGTGTTTGCTAATGTAGACCGCCTGTTGGACAATAAAAACACAAGTACTGCGACGGTCGCCTAGCGGGGGAGATGGCAGCAGCCTATCACTTGGCACCAGATGTTGAAAACACAAGCTTATCAAGTGCAATGATAACGCAATAGATGGAGACCTCCAAATAGTAGGATGATGACTGAAATTCAGCTGCCTAGGGCTGGATAGTGATGGGCAACAGTTGGTGATGGCTCGACAACAGATGGCAGGTGGCTGATGGCTGAAATTTGCACGGTAGAGTGAGAAATCTGCACAAAAGGATAAGGCTGATTGGTGGGTAGCCCGTCTATTGATAGATGTTGAAGGGTGCCGCAAAAGTTAGAGTTTTGGGGGACTCTTGAAACTCTCTCGAACCACGCAACAAATTTGCATTTTTCATTAATTAAGTGTCTTTTGGGATTGTTTAAAAATGCCAATCAGTTGTAAAGCGTGTTTTAGCTCAACACCCCCTCTTAGACCCAAAAGTGAGCCTAAAGAGAAAAAACCTGCGATGTCTACCCGAAGGCGTCTCACCTTGAAGCAACCAGGGTATTGGACAAAGAATGCACGTTGGCTGCTGAGTGGCCTACCAAGACCGCAAAGATGATGGCTATTTTACAAAGGGAGTCCAAGTAGTCACCCTAGAGAGGATAGGGTATCGGACAAAGGGTGCTTATTGGCTTCCTAGTGGCCTACCAAGCCCTATAAAGGTAGATGGAACCACATTGAACTTTTTTGTTTGTTTGTTTTGTTTTTTTTCTTTTGGTAGAAAGTTAATTTTAGTGGTGGCGGCTGATTAAGTAATAGTGACCCAGAAGATGGGAGTAGAGATGGTACACCCAACACATCACAAAATAATACAAGTTTACCCAACCACTTGAGGATGTCAATGATGAGGGAAAAATGATGAAGTATCATGTGAAGAAGAATGGTGGTGTAATCCGTCGGTGGAAACAGCTTAAGATCTGTCCAGTGGTGCTCTGCACAATGAAATCATAGTTGTCTCCGTATGTTGTACGACACTGTTCATACCGTACAATTCATACTGTACCATATGGATTTGTGCGATTAAGCGGGACTACTTTTGCCGCCGCATCTACGTGTCCTTCCACGTTTTGTTGCCTTTAATCCAACGCATTCCGCTTGCTTGCGTGACACTTTTTGGGGGGGTGGAAAGCCTTGGATATCTCATCTAACCCCTTTTCCAGCTATGCAAATCCCTCCCCCCGCCAAAGCCCTCCTTGGATTCCATCGAGCTGGCAGCCCTTTTTGATGGTTGACCCCTCTTTGATTGTTTGAACTTTGACCCTTCTCTCATCTACAAAAGGTGCTCCTCTCCTCCATGGTTTTACCTCTACCCTCAGGCCTCTCCCTCTCTTTCAACTTTCAAGTTTCAAGAGTCAAGACTCAAGCATCTCACTCTCCCTTTCTCTCTCTCTCTCTCTCACTCTTCCCCGGGCCTCTTCATCCGTCATTGGCACCATGACTCATGAGAAGCACGAGGCCTTCAATTTGCACGTGATCCATGTGGAGAGGGACACAAAAAAGTCCAACTCCCACCACTAGACATGCAAGAATTGCGGGAAGTGCTATACAAAGTGGTGTAACTATCTTTCCAAGACCGCGGGGGGGGGGGGGAGCAAGTTGCTCCATGCAAGGAGATCCCTCAAAACATCGTGGAGGAGTTTCTCTCCAAGATGAGAGGGGATCCACAAGAGGAGGAGGAAGCGGCTTATTGGCACCAATATCTATGCCTACTAACATGGAAGCATCGAATGTGGGCGTATCGTCAACCAATGCAAGAGAGGCCTCTACCATTGGTGGTGGGGGTTCCATATCCGCATTCGGATCTGGTAAAAGACATAGTGGAGCCTCATGCGATGCCATAGAGACAATCCTCTCTCTCTTAAGCTCTCGGTCATGTTCGTGGATCGATTGCCTTTCTTAGAGAAAGACAATTCCTTGCGGACATTGAAATTGCACGCACGGTGATTGAGTGCAATTTGGCATTTAATGTCCTAAAGCAAGAGCAATGGAAGAAGATGGTAAAAGCCATTGCCAATGTGGATCCATGTGAAGGATGGACCGGTGTCACATACAACGACATGAGGATGAATTTGATGAAGAGGAGAAGAGGATTGATAGAGCCCTTGATCCTATTTGCGCCGCATGGATAAAATATGGTTGCTTCATTCTCACCGACGGATGGTATGATCGTAAGAAGCAGGGCATCATTAACATACTCGTCTCATGTCCAGTCAACACTTACTTTTTGCGGGCCGTAGATATCCGCAAGAGGGGGAGGAAAACAACGGGCGCATTCATCTACCGCCACATTCAGTAAGTTATCATTGAGGTAACATTTGGCATTGCCTTGTAAATTTGTTTCACTTTCTTTCATCATTATAATTGGTTTATGCTCAAATATCTATCTTTCTATTCTAATTTCTAAATTCTCTCTAATATCTATCTTGATTCTCTCTTTTTCCCTCGGGCCCCGACCCCATCTCTCTTTATTCTTGAATCTTGAAAGCTGAAACTTGAAAGGCTCAACTCTCGAGTCTCTCTTTCTCTCTCTAATCTCCAAGTATTGTTAGTATACTTGTAATTTGTAAATTCTGGTTGTAGATGGGTCCCTTGAATGTGGTGCAAGTCGTTATTGACAATGCATCGAATTGTCGGCGCATGGGCCGTTTGCTTGAGGCCAAGTTTCCCATGATTGTGTGGACTCCATATGCAAGTCATTGTTTGGACTTGCTCATGGAGGACGTTGGGAAGCTTAAGTGGGTGAAGAGGGTGGTCCGCAAAGTTACATCAGTTGTCACCTTCTTCACGGTAAAGGTAACGGTACTTGTGATGTATCGTGAGCATATCACATTGGAGTTGAAGAATCGTTCTTCAACTCGCTTTGCTTACATGTGGTTATTACTGGAGCATCTTTTTGAGATGCGGTCCTTGCGCTAGACAGTGATGTCTACTCTATGGAATGAGTGGGATGAGCATGAGATAGAGGAGGCCGAGCCATGCAACACTTGTGCCTTAATGAGCAATTTTGGCATAAACTCCGTGCCGTTGTCATTGTCATGACTTCCTTTTATAGGGTGTTACGTATGGGTGATTGCGAGGTGTCCACCATGGGCTTTCTCGTTCACTTCTTTAGAGCGGCATTGGTGGAGGCATGTGCTTGTACAATGATTACAGACACAACGTGCACATGGTTTAGAGATAGTAGAGAGGAGATAGGCATGGATGCATAAGTCCATCCATGGTTTTGCCACATTGGTAAATCCTGCCTACAAGTTGCTGGTGGTCATGGATGATAGAGAGCTCCGTTTGGACAAGCTTGCTTATTTGACTTGTGTGGTCCCTATGGATGACCACAATGTAGTGATGGAGGAGCTAGGATGCTATGGAAATCAGAGAGGGCATGTGGCTTTTACTTCTTCCACTCGTTGGAAGAGAGAGTCACTTGTGAAGCCTCTATTTTGGTGGCAAAACTTTGGATACGTATTGGAGACCCTTTAGCCCTTAGCCATGAGGGTCCTTGCCCAAGATTGCTCTTTGGGTGCATGTGAAAGAAATTGGAGTGCTTGCTTTATCATTCATACAAAGATTTGTAATCGGCTTAGCAGACGATAGTTAGAGCAGCTAGTCTATTGCCGCACTAACTTACACATGATGAGGGCTATGATGAACATGGGTAGTCTGAAGCAGGTAAAGTTTAAACACTCAACCATAAAATTAAAAATTTGTTGTTTTAAACTTTGAACTTTAAAGTTTATACTTTACAATTTAGACTTTAGCATTTACAATCTTACGTGCATTGTGTAGGTGAATGCTGATACATTCAAGTTGATGGGTGATACTCTTTCGAGTGTACATCAGGAGGTGGAGGAGGAGGAGATGATTTTTGCAGAGCTCTATAGAGAGCTTATAGCAGCAGATACTCATGACACTCACAGTCAGCGTGCTTGTGGGCAAGGAGTTCGAGTAGGTGGTAGTAGGGGCATGGTCATTCGAAACCCTTCAATATCAAGGAGGGGTGGTTTGAGTAGCTTACAGACATATGTACGGTGTGGCTCTAGTAGCTCACATCTTGTGCCTCATGATGACATTCCCTCCTTGCCTACACAGCCGCTACCTAGGGAGCCATGATTTGATGATGATGGTAACCTCATCAGTGAGGATGAGTATGAGTATGTCTCATCATCGGATGCCGAGGAGTCATCTTCCGACTCTCTTGATGAGCACTCAGATGGTTCTGATGATGATGATGATGATGATGATAGTGATAGTGATGCCTCATCATAGATTCATAGATCTCTTTCTTTTTTGTATCTACTATCATTGTATTCATATACATGATGCCACTATGACACACTAAAGTCTAGACTGTAGTTATATCGCATGCTTTGCGCAACCCATGCGAACATGATGGTCATCCTCATGTATTCATCTTATTTTGTAATGAAATGGCTATTTCCACTTTAAACATGTTTTTTGTCATTTAATGATTTATGGTTTTTTAAAAAATCATGTTAATTTTTTTTCGTACTAATATCGTACCGTACCTTATAAAATGATAAGGTACCATTTAGTACCATATTTTATTGTACCGTACTGTATCTTTCGTACCTAACAACTATGAATGGAATGCATAATATGCTACATGCTAAAAAATGCTCATGTAATAGGTGCCACTTGGATAGTGTTTCTCGTGGGAAAATTGTTCAGTTGCCTAAGCGTCCTAGTACAAAGATGATGAAATCATGCAATGCTTAGGAAAAGGTGCAACAGGGGGGAAGGCCAATGTTGAATATAAGTGCTGAAACCTGTAGAATACTAAGAAGGATAGGAACCCCCTCTCAACCTGGATGTTGATGCTAAAGAAGAAAGAGGAGCCGGAGCATGTCGGTCTTTGTGTGGTGTTGAGAACCATGTGGATGAAGATAATGAAGTCAGAAGCATCCCTACTGGAAGAGCAAGGATAGAAGTCACCGCTATGGTAGCATCAAGAGAGATACTGCATGATCCATTGCGAGAGGGAAAGCCTCCATGCTGGTAGAAGAGTAAAACTCGAAGTAGATGGAACCATGAAAGGAAAGGCATGCAACTCTTGTTTCCAGCTTAGGAAGGACTAGTGCAAACTTGTATGTGAGCCCTACACCGAAATACAAAACCTTGTGTCATGAGGACATGTATTTTTGAAACCTCACTTAACATGTGGATTAATTTCTAATCACATGATTAAGTAAATGTTGCATATGTGAGGTACAACTGGGGTTAAAGTAAATTCACGAGCTCGGGACCCAAAGAAATCACGAGATGTCAAAGGAAAAAGTTGCTATAAGTTATGTCATATAGGTACTTGGTGGTATTTGGTGCCAGTTGTTGGCCTCAGTTGGTGACTCTAGAGAAGTGGCGTTTAATGGTACCTAATGCCAATCTAATGGTCAAAGATGACGCAGAGACACTCAGGAATAGAAGTTGCCTAGCCAATTTAATTATTGACTGGTCAGATTATTTTTCAATGCACCGAAATAATTATTAGATTACTTTTCAGTATTTAAAGACTGAAAATTAATATTTAATTATGAAAAATGCTGGAAAAACCATTTGGGAAGGCTACCACTTGTCAAAAATGCCCATGCAAGATTGAAAAATGTCTTGAGAGGTTGGAAAGAAGCATTTCTATAAATTCAACCTGCAAGAGAGAGAGAGGGAGGCTATTGGTCTAATTTGCAGCCATTGGAGGACCTTTTGAGGCAGCCAGGGGCAAAAGAAGACCAATCAACAGTAGGAGACAGCATCTACAGGCTGTTGAGGCAGGGCTGAAGCAGTAAATGACTGATTTTCTTCAATTCTTTGCATCTACATGCTGTTGTGGCAGAGCAGCAATTGCACTTGACTGATTTTCAGTCATTCTTCGTGACAAAACTCTGAATTTTCTCTCTCTACAGCTTCCCCTCCCATCTCCCAGCCATTTCGCAGCCTTGCTCTGAAGATCTCAGCATTTGGACCCTTGGAGGTAGAGAAATTTCAAATTTCTCTATTGTAAATACTAATTTATAACAGAAATTAGGGTTTAGAAACAGCCTTGGGAAGCGTGCCAGAAATTGGAAGCTCCAAGACTTGGGTTCAACAAGGCTGAAGGTGAATTTTGGCTGAATTTAGGTGGAGGACTAGCTAGCCATTGCATTTGGGGCATTTCCATCATCTATGAAGTGGGTGAAGGCCAATTGAGTGCTCGAACCAAGGGGCAAAATAGAGTGAAGACTTGCTGGTCACTTTGGACAGCAAGGGGAGTTGAAATACCGAAAGGGATTGGGAGAATCCCATTGTAAATCAACTTTTTCTTCAATAAAGCTAAAGAAATACCGAAAGGGGCGCCAATTTTGGGGCCAATCGAGTGTGCATTGTCCAAGATCAGTAGGTAAATTTGTATTTTCAGATTTTCATTAACTGTTTGCTACTCAAGGATGTACCACCCATCCACGGAAGGAAGGCTGGTTTCACCTTGCAAAAGAGATCAAAATTTGCAAACAAGGAGGTGAGTAGTGAGATGCTCCAAAACAAAAAGAAAAACTGAAAATAAAGAAAGAAAAGCTAACTGAAAGTGTATTACAATGAACATATATATATACAATGAAAGTCTAAAAAGGGAAAGGCTAAGTATGTGGCCACCATCATGTATGGCAAGGTGGAGAAGGGTCCTAGAAGGTGCAGTGGATACCTAAGGAATGGATGTGTAAAGTGCAATAGGCGAGCCACTAGTAGATCAATCAATCAATCCCATAGTTGCCTTCGTACGTCATATGGACATGTTCGTACGGTACGTATCTGTACGAATTTCGTACCGGTTTTTGGGCCTATTTGGGCCACGTCGCCTGCGCGTCATCGATCCCGCGTCACACGTTTTTTGCGCCCCCGCTTTTACTCCGTTTGCCTACGTGGCACTTTTTGGGGGGGGGGGGTGGGAAGCCTTGGATACCTCACCCCATCCCCTTTTTCAGCCATGCACGCCCCTCCCTAGCCCTCTTTGGATTCCTTCTAGCTAGCAGCCCTCTCTTTGACCGTTGACCCCTCTTTGACTGTTTGAACTTTGATCCTTCTCTCATCTACAAAAGGTGCTTCTCTTCTCCATGCTTCCACACCAATTCAGCAAGCACTTGTGACTTACCATTCTCATCTTCCTCTCTTGGATCTTGATTCTTGAATGGACTTGTGATTTGTCATTCTCGAATCTCACCTCCCATTCTCTCTTTCCCGCACCCTATCGAAGCTTTTGCCATTCTCAAATTTCATCTCCCATCCCTCTATCCCGCACCCTATCAAAGCATTTGCCATTCTCATCTCCCATCCTCTCTCTCTCACTCTTGCTCTTTTAACTTTACCCCAATCCTCGGGCCTCTCAAGTCTCCCTCTCAACTTTCAAGAGTCGAGACTCAAGCATCTCTCTCTCTCTCTCTCTCTCTGGCCTCTTTATCCGTGATCAGCTCCATGACTCGTGAGAAGCACAAGGCCTTCAATTTGTATGCGATCCATGTGGAGAGGGACACAAAGAAGTCCAACTCCCACCATTGGATACGCAAGTATTGCGGGAAGCGCTATACAAGTGGTGCAACTCGGCTTCTCTAACATCTTTCCAAGACGGGGGGCCAAGTTGCTTCATGCAAGGAGATCCCTCAAAACATTGCGGAGGAGATTCTTGCCAAGATGAGAGGGTGATTCACAAGAGGAGGAGGAAGTGGCTTATCGGCACCAACTCCTATGCCTACTAACGAGGAAGCATCCAATGTGGGCGTATCTTCCGCATCCGGCTCCGGTAAAAGACAAAGAGTGAAGGCTCATGCGGTGCTAGAGAGATAATCGTCTCTCTCTCAAGCTCCTGGTCATGTGCGTGGATCGGTTGACTTCCTTAGAGAAAGGCAACGACTTGCGGACATTGAAATTGCATGCATGGTGATTGAGTGTAATCTTGCATTCAATGTCCTAAAGCAAGAGCAATGGAAGAAGATGGTAAAAGCCATTGCCAATGTAGGTCCATGTGAAGGATGAACGAGTGTCACGTACAACGACATGAGGACAAGAAAGATTGATGAAGAGGAGAGGATTGATATAGCTCTTGATCCTATTCGGGCCGTATGGATAAAATATGGTTGCTCATTGAGTGATCATAAGAAACATGGCATCATCAGCATACTTGTCTCATGTCCACTCGACACTTATTTTTTGCGGGCCATAGATACCGGCAAGAGGGGGAGAAAAACGATGGGCGTATTCATCTACCGCCACATTCGACAAGGTATCATTGAAATATACATTGCAATTTGTGTTTTAAATTTGTTTCACTTTCTTTCATTATGATAATATCATGATCCATAATTGAAATTTGATTTATATATAACTTCTAATTTGTAAATTGTGATTGTAGATGGGCGTCTCAAATGTGGTGCAAGTTGTTACCGACAATACATCGAATTGTTGGTGCATGGGCCGTTTGCTTGAGGCCAAGTTCCCTACGATTATGTGGACTCCATGTGCAAGTCATTGTTTGGACTTGCTCATGGAGGACACTGGGAAGCTTAAGTGGGTGAAGAGGGTGGTCCGCAAAGCTACATGAATTGTCACATTCTTCACGGTAAAGGTAAATGTGCTTGCGATGTATTGTGAGCATAGCACACTAGAGTTGAAGAAGCCTTCTTCAACTCGCTTTGCTTACATGTGGTTATTGCTGGAGCATCTTTATGAGGTGCGGTTTGCGCCAGACAGTGGTGTCCACTCTATGGAATGAGTGGGATGAGCATGAGACAGAGGAGGCCAAAGCCATGCAACGCTTGTGCCTTAATGCACAGTTTTGGCAAGTCCGTGCCGTTGTCATTGTCGTGACTCCCTTTTATAGGGTGTTACGTATGAGTGATTGCGAGGAGTCCACCATGGGCTTTCTTGTTCACTTCTTTAGAGTAGCATTGGCAGAGGCACTTGCTTCTACAGTGATCATAGAGACACAACGTGCACATGTTTTAGAGATAGCAGAGAGGAGATGGGCCTGGATGCATAAGCCCTTCCATGGTTTTGTCGCATTGGTATATCCAGCCTACAAGTCACCGGCGGTCATGGATGATAGAGAGTTTCATTCAGACTAGCTTACTTATTTGACTCGTGTGGTCCTGGTGGATGACCATAATGTAGTGCTAGAGAAGCTAGGATGCTATGCAGATCAGAGAGGGCATGTGGCTTTTGCTTCTCCCACTTGTTGGAGGAGAGAGTCACTTTGTGAAGCCTTTATTTTGGTGGTAAAACTTTTGATACGCACTGGAGACCCTTCAACCCTTAGCCATGAGGGTCCTTGCCCAAGATTGGTCTTTGGGTGCATGTGAGAGAAAGTGGAGTGCCTATTCTCTCATTCACACAAAGATTCGTAATCGGCTTAGCACACGATAGTTAGAGCGGCTAGTTTATTGCCGTACTAACTTATGCATGATGAGGGCTATGATGAGCATAGGTAGTCCAAAGCAGGTAAAGTTTAAACACTTAACCATAACATTTAAAATTTGTTGTTTTAACTTTTAAACTTTGAACTTTGAAGTTTAAACTTCATACTTTACAATTTAGACTTTAGCATTTACAATGATTAATCTTACGTGCATCACTGCATTGTGTAGGTGAATGTTGATACATTCAAGTCGATGGACGATACTATTCCGAGTATACATAAGGAGGTGGAGGAGGAGGAGGAGATGATTTTTGCAGAGCTCTATGGAGAGCTTATAGTAGCAGATACTCGTGACACTCGCAGTCAATGTGCTCGTGGGCGAGGAGTTCGAGTAGGTGGTAGCAAGGGTATGGTCATTCGACGCTCTCCATCATCGAGAAGGAGTAGTTCAAGTGGCTTACAAACATATGTAAGGCGGGGCTTTAGTAGCTCATATCTAGTGCCTCATGATGACATCCCCCCCTTGTCTACATAGTTGCCGCCTAGGGAGCCATCATTTGATGATGATGGTAACCTCATCAGTGAGGATGAGTATGAGTGTGTCTCATGATCGATGCCGAGGAGTCATCTTCAGATTCTCTTGATGAGCACTTAGATGGTTATGATGATGATGATGATGATGATAGTGATGCCTCATCATAGATTCAAATGACATAGGTCTCTTTTTTTTGTATCAGATATACTAGACTGTAGTTGTATCACATGTTTTGCGTAGCCCATGCGACCGCGATGGTCACCCTCATGTATTCACCTTATTCTGTAATGAAATGGCTATTTCCACTTTAAACATGTATTCGCTGATCTATTATTTAATGATTTATGATTTTTGTTATTTAAAAATCATCTTAATTTTTTTCGTACTAATATTGTACCGTACCTTATAAAATCATAAGGTACCAATTAGTACCATATTTTATGGTACCGTACCATATCGTACCTTTCGTACTTGACTACTATGATCAATCCTTAAGTAGTGAAGAAGATAGGCTGTTGAGATTGTCTGCGTGCCACATATTCAGTAGCCCCTGTGACAGATGAAGCAGATGGGGCAGCAGTCAGAGATGTAGCCCCACTGGATTGGCTACTAGGGGGGGGGAGTAGAGTACACTGAGGAAGGAATCGTAGAGGTGTACATAGTGGATCCAAATGTGGGCAAGGATGGACATGGTCACCACTTGTGGAGCCCAAGGTAGAGGGATAGGGACATGTGGAGTAGAGGATGGAAATCCTTGCGGAGGAGTGACGCAAGGGATGTGCGACGATAGTCCATAAGCAGACGATGGATATCTTTGCTTGTGAAAAGGTGGGTGGAGGAATTGTGAGTGTTCGGGGGTAGTGAGGGGGATGTCTATCATAGTCGTCCCAGAGTGAAAGGATGTGGTAAAGTGGGGGTAGGTGGAAGGTATAGTGTTAAAGGATGGCATTCCCCCTAACAATGTACCAAGAGGTGGGGTAAATGGAGGGTAGGTAGATTGTGGAATTATGAGTGAGAAAGTGTTAGGAGCGGAGTTGGAAGATCTAACTTCTAGTGTACTTTGAGCGGAAGTGGAATGTAATTCGAGATTTTGGAATGAAGATCTGAGTAGATTAGAATGTGGAGAAAATAGTGGTGGGAGGGAGTTAAGAAATGTGGTTTACTTGCTCAAATGAAATAGATGGTGGAGATATACTTGATGAAGGGTATCTGGTTCAAAAGCCTCCTCTATTAAAGTTAAGATACTAGAAATCATCCCGATCCTGCACAACAAAGGAAGAAACATGAGAGGGTTTTGGTTCATACAACTCAAAAGGGTTATATAAACTTGACACAAGGCCTAGCAGTGATGAAGGAGATGGATCGCTAGATGCACCAAATGTTGTGGTTCATCCAAGATTAGAGAGATGGCCAACCTCACCACTCGGCCTAGATGGAGTAGTAGCACTTGTTGGAGGGGTGTAAATCTGATTGTATGTGATGCGCAAGTAGTCCTTAAACTCTTCATCTGTAAGGTGACCAAAACGAGAAGAAGAAGATGGGAAAGGTGAAGGTATGTCTACTTTCTCCTCGAGACCAAAATGCCTTCTCAAAGCCTCCAATGATACAGAAGCCTGATAAGGCATCATAGGATCCCTAGAAGAAGGAATGTGAGACATTATGAGTTAGAATCAAGTCGCGCGTGAGTCTTGCACAAAGACTAACCTCCATAATCACCATAGGGTACTCTTTAGAAGAGCACTGACTATGATACCGTGTGAAGATATGCTAGGTTTTGCACTGAGAAAACACAACATGTATGATCAAGACTGAAACACAAAAACTAAGACAATGACAAAGCATAACTCAAACTCTAAACACAAAATGCAAAACGCAAAACTTAAAGCTCAAACACAAAGACAAACACAAAGAGAAGAGATTTTGAAGTGAGATGAATGTTATAAATGAATGTAAGAGTGTACAAAATGCCCAAGTGTAGAGCAATGGAGTGTCGGAGAGTGATGTCTACCACAGACAAATCTTGAGTGCTGTAACCACCAGTCGAAGATGAGAGAGTGTTGATTCAGAGAACTGTTAGGCGACAACAAGAGAGGTGTTTGCTGATGTAGACGGCCACTTGACAACAAAAACACAGGTATTGCAGTAGTCGCCTGGTGGGAGAGAGATGGAAGCAACCTATTGCCTGGCACCAAATACTGAAAACGTAGGATTATTAGGTGCTTTGATAATGCAGTAGATGGAGACCTCCAAACAGTAGGGCGATGACTGAAAACATGTCACCTAGGGTTGGATAGTGATGGGCTACAGTCGGTGATGGATAGCAGATTGTAGGTGGCTGATGGCTGAAATCTGCATGGTAGAGTGAGAAACCTGCACAAAAGGATAAGTCTGAATGGTGGTCAGCCCGTCTATTTATAGATGTTAAAGGTTGCCCCAAAAATTAGGGTTTTGGGGGATCTCTGAAACTCTCTTGAATTGGGCACCAAATGTGTGTTTCATTCATTAATTATGTTTTGGGGCTGTTTAAAAATGCTAATCAGCTGTAAAGTGTGTTTTAGCTCAACATGGGCGAGTAGAAGGGAGGGCAGGGCTGGCTTCAGACAGAAAGGAGCATACTGGTGGCTGGCAGGTGGGGGCAGAGGTGGTGCTGCAGTGAAAAAGGGGTGGCAGTGTTGGGCTCAGGAGATGAGGTGGGGCAGAACAGTTTGTGCAGGGGAAGGGGCATGCTGGGGCAGTGCTAGGTGGCTGGCGGAAGTGGAGGAGGCTGGAGGTCAGCACTGGACAGGGGCAAGGTGGCAGTGTGGGGTTGGCGCTGAGGTGGTCAGATGGCACTGGACAGGAGGCAGAAGCAGGGTGACAGGCTAGGGTGGCCAGGGCGACACAGGCCAGGTCATCAGTCAGCAGGTTGTCAGCCTCTGGAATATTTTCCAACACGTATGAGCTAACACACTACATCTTGAAAGTTGAGGGGGTGAGCTGTTGACCTGAAATATGTGTGAGTACCAGCTGTGTAGGTAACAAGCATCATCCTTTGATGACCATAAGATATGGCATGCATAACATCTTTACTAACTTTGGATACATTGCTCATTCCATATGATGAATGCTTGCTGCAGTCTGCAGTAAGAGTATTCTGGCTCCCATTTTACTGTTATTTTATGAAATATCACACATTTATTCTGTGAACTTTTATTATAAGTTATTGAGTTGACTTCATATAATGATTAAGATACTTTAACATTGATGCACATTAAATGAGATTCATGTCGGTGCTATTTGCAGATATTTAGAGATTGCCCTTTTACAGTGTATGCATTTTCTCGAAAAGGATCCTCCAAAGGCAGCATTTCAGCGGTTGAGCATGATGATCAGGGGTGTGGCAGATCCCTTAGCAGCTGCTTATGCTAGATTATACTTGGCGCGTAAAGGGCAAATCATTTTCCCTGAAGAAACTGGTCAGTCAATAGGGGATTTGACAAACAATGCTTTCAGATTTCTGCAGTGCGGTATCCACCTGTATGTTTGTTTTCAGACTCATATCTGATGAACTACTGGTTTGTGGTTGTGGCATTTGGCTTCATTAAGCAATAGAACGCTGGATTTTTCAGCCAGTGGCTATTTTCCAGGCCATAGTCATACATGAAGAAAGAATTCCTTGTTGTAAAGGATTCTCAATGAAAGGGACATTATGATGCCGTACAATCTTTTTATAGTGAGAATACAATATTATACCATCCACCAAAATCGTGCTGAGTGGCTTCCTCTTTACTGGGTTCAGTCTTTTTATATCTGGTACCAGGCGTGTTAACCCATAAGAGTGTGACTAATATCATTTCAAAAGGCAATACATACCAGAAGGACCAGACCTTTGCTGACACAATTATTGGAGGAGCTTCCTAGTATCCACCAGTGAGGGTCATTGCTCCTGACTCATCCATTGACTCACTTTCTCAGACTAACAGGATCTCCTTGGTGCATGGGGAGGATCTCAATCAGCCTCTGCACTAGTCAGGGCTTCCAAGGGAGTGCTTTCTTGTGGCATGATAGGCTACGTTTGCTGACACAATTATTGGAGGAGCTTCCTAGTATTCACCAGTAAGGGTTATTGTCCCTAACTCATCCATTGAATCACTTTCTCAGACTAATAGAATCTCCTTGGTGCATGGGGAGGATCTCAATCAGCCTCTGCACTTTCAAGGGAGTGCTTTCTTGTGGCATAATAGGTCACCTTGTACAAGTGTACCTAGGACTTTATGACCCTAGGTTGATAGCCTAGAGGCATAGACATGACTGCTTCTAGAATGTGGAATGCAGGATAATAGAGGAGATAGCAACATAATGCAGACAGAGAGTGACAGAGAGAAACACAATAGAGGACAGAGAGTGGTAGAGGAGAAAGGCAGGAATGGACAGATGAGAATCTTCAACTTGCTAATCAAGAGGCCTAATTAGTGGCATTTCTACCCCCCAGCCACCAGTCACCAGTCCGTAAGGCATGAACTTCACCTTGCCACAGTCCAGAGTACACAAGCTTCTTCTTAGGCTTGAGCTTTGGTTGTCCCTGCCACTTAGATGGTGGCTGGAGCCTCCAATATGTAGGAGAGAGATGCCCCAGTGGATGAGATCCATGATTCATTTGCATACTGAGACAATGTTCATGATGTGGAGGGGTTCCCGTCCTTGCAGGAGGTTGTGGAGAGGGAGGAGAGGAGGTAGAGTAGGTTTACAATAGCCTAGGCCCTACAGGCAAGCAGAGATAGATGTGGGTTAAGAAACCATGTTGATTTGAGACATTGAATTGGTCACCACGAGGATCCTATCATGGAAAGAGAGATGCCTCTGTGGATGAGATCCATGATTCAGATGCTGTCTACTGAGACAATGTTCATGATACAGAGGGGTCCCCCTCCTTGCAGGAGATTGTGGAGAGGGAGGAGAGGAGGTAAAGAGGGGTTCCTCTGCTTGCAGGAGGTTGTGGAAAGGGAAGAGAGGAGGTAGAGCAGGTTTACAATAGCCTAGGCCCTATGGGCAAGCAGAGACAGGTGTGGGTTGATCAGAAATTGAGTTGGTGACCAGGAGGATCCTATCATGGAATATATAAGGCATTGGGTGGGTGCAGGGTTGATGCTTCATGAGATAGGATTTTCACACAGCATTGGTGGTAGGACCAATAAGTTTTCTAGTTATTCAGCAGCATCGCCTCTTGGAGATTGGATATCTTGATGCATGAAGCTAGGGTGCTAAGTCAAAGTTTCATGTATTGGGTTGGTGCCACAAGTGACACAAAGATTCAAGGAAAAGTGTATACATGTGCTGGAGAGCAATTGGACACATTTAATACATCTATCTTAGTTCCATAGAGGGCCATTGTGAGAGTGAATGATTGGATTATTGGACTTCTGACCATTTATGTACAAATGTTAGTGGGAGGGGAGAGATTTTTTGACTACCCTTTACCTGACCTTGCTTTGGGTTGATTATTGGATGATGGGGGGAGACTTCCAAGATGCTAGTGCACTTGGAAAATGAGGGGAAATTGCATGGATAAAAGTAAGGGCAGAGTAGGCAGTGTGGGTGGAGTTCATATCCCAAATTAGAGGATCGGATCCTTGGTTCATGACACAGTTTGGCAGGTCCACAGGGTCCCTTGAGCTCGCTTGGAGAGAGATGATGATAACTGCTAGGATTATTCCAGGATTGACAGGTTCTATCATGTGCTAGTGGAGGCCTAATTGACATTTACTGATCACCATCCTTTCAGACTAGTCACCTATTTTTTCTTGTTGAAGATGGGGGAGAAGTTGCCCCATCTTCTCCAGAAACTGTGTTGAATACTGAGAGTAGTGCTACCTAAGAGTAGCAAACCTGATGGTAAAAACGATCAATTTTGGAAGCTTAAGATGAGAAACTTTTTGAATGATGAAGGGCCTATGGGATGTCACTATGCAGGATGAGAGACGAACCTTGCACCAGTATAAAAATATCAACCTTGAATGTACTTGCAAAAGGGGGTGATAAAGGGAAAGGAAGAAATGAGAAATGATATATTAACGTCTACAAAGGCCAAAATGACCTATGAGACCATGAGTTACAATCATGTGTATGATGGTACAACTGTCTGGGCAAAATATGTAGCACAAGCAGAATAAGAAAGGAAACTAACTATGGCTATGTGTAAAACATAGAGCTCTATCTAGTAACAATGAGCTCCAAAATGGTACAATCTCATGTGGGTATGGAGGGCCTAGCTCTAGCCCGAGCAATAATCCCCTGTATCCGCCTATGAAGGTGTCGTCAGTGTCTGTGTCGAGGCCTAGGATGTTTGGATCGGCTAAGCTGAACGGCTCGATCACTCAGTACTCCTTGTTTGTGTGTGGACTGTGGCGGTGAGAGAGGCTCTCGTGTGGACTGTGGCTGTAATTGTATTGAAGTCTTTTGAGTCTCCTTTGCAAAGAAGTCAGTGAGCTGCCTCTGTGAAGGGCCTCGATGTCCTGGAGCAGCTGTACTCCTGAGGCGCATGTCACGAAGCCGTCGTATCTCGAGAAGAAAGAGGCCAAGGCATCGCTGATCGGTAAAATCCATGACTCTGGATAGTGGTCCAAATCCGTCTCTAAAGAGATAGTGCAAATGACCACGGACCTCATAATATGCTGGGCAATGGCAGATATAATGCTCCTCTAGAGAGGAGATTGAGTTGCTAGACTCAGAGTATGCAGATGATACAACACTCTACATAGAGGACGATGAGTTGATGTTGGAGAGAGTGAAGCTGGCTCTTGAGATGTTCTGTTCCGCAGCAGGAGCGAAAATTAACTGGTGAAAGTCGGTTGGTTTCCTCACAGACCCGGACTTTAGTACGAAGTGGGGCGTCCACCTAGGATTTAGGGTGAGCAGAGGGTAGACCGTCCGGTACCTAGGGTTCCAGGTGGGACTCGACATCACTCCCGCCCAGCAGTTTCTTCCAGTCGATTCTATTCGGAGGAAGCTGACTTACTGGAGCACAGCTTGCCTCTCACTAGCCGGCCGAGCCCTGGTGGTTAACCAGGTCCTCCTAGCGACGGCTTGGTACATCGCCTCGTGTTGGTGCTTCTCCTCATCCTGCGTAGTGCAGCTTTGCCGCCTAGTGCGGAACTTCCTTCGGTTCGGGTCAGATGGCTCTAGGGATTCCCGGGCCAAGGTGGCATGGGCGACCATCATACAGCATCGGTCAGAGAGAGGGCTTGGGATCATAGACCCAGAGTTTCAGAGTATGGCCCTCTTGGGCAAGCTAGTTGTCTGCGGCCTCACACTGGTAGGGCAAACCTGGAAGGTCCTATTGCAGGAGGGTCTTTAGGATTGTAGACCGAGGCTTGGCGGTGAGTGGAGGCCGTCCTTGAGATGGATCTTCACGTTAGCCCAAATCCCATCCCCCCCCCCCCCCCCCCCACATATCACCTTTTCTACGCTGCTTACTTCGCGTGTGGCAGGGCCTCCGTAAGGCCCTAATCCAGAGCCCCCCAGGTTGCCAGGAGGAGATAGACCATCAGCCGGTGATCTAGAATCCCCAGGTCAAAGATTGGGAAGGGGCACAGATTGGCGAGCGCCCCCACATCCAGTGGGCTGGTTGGGAGGTCGGTCCGGCTCGTACCATCAGGACATGGTGGGAGGTGTAAAGGATGGCGGACGAGGAGGTGCTGCAGCAACTTTCAGGCTGCCAGAGAGGAGTGGAGTTGAGGCGAAGGGAGATAGACACAGCAATACCTCCGGAGTGGCTTGCTTCCCCAATACAAGTGTCGATAGAGCCCGGGGAGGTATGGGCCGCTAGGTTTTCACCAGCAAGCACCCCCCTACAGATAGCAGGTAGAGTGGGCGGCGCCCCGCAAGGGACTTTCTTCACCGTTCAGGAGGGGGGGCGACTGGCCCTTGACAGAGGGCAGCAGGATGAGGGGATAGCTGCCCTTTTTCATGGAGGAGGATTCGGGTGGTGGGCCTTCAGGGGAAGACATGGCGATTGGACCCCTATGTTTTCTGGAAGGAGCTCAGGAAGTGACGCCTTTGGATTTGCGAGGACAGACCACTTGATGGGTTGGAGTGGGATCTAGGAGAGTGACTATGGCCGACCACTGCAGTTGCCATGAAGCCACCGAGGTTCCTAGAGTATACTGCCAGGATTGGTAGATACGTACTGATGCAGGAGGATATGGATTGGGCGGCGCTGTCACGTAGCAGGCACTAGTCTTTTTGTTGGCAAGCAGTTAGCCAGGGCCATCACCTTTTGTATGAGGTCGGGATGCAGGACACGATATTCATCATTGAGGCAGGGTCGTGCGCAGTGGTCGGTTTGGAGGCTCTACCCATCCGCCAGGTACTGGAGCCCACAGCAGACCGCTCTGAGGTATGGGAGATCATAGGGAGTCTTACTGGATGGCATATCTGGAAGGCGCGGTGTCAGGAGACTTTCGGCGGAGAGAGACTTTCAGCACAGGCGACCCTAGCAGAGCTCTGGACTTTCATCATCCACTCCCTTCGCGGCCGTTGGGATCAGGTGCAGGGCGAGTCCAGGGCTCGTCAGGAGCTCTGTGGTCACTTCGTGCATACTTGGGGCGGCCAGGACCTATTTTTCGTGATGCAGGCAGGCAGCCCCAGATGGCGATATACCCCCCTTCCATGGCTTCTTGCCCCCATTCCCCCCAGACCGCCCTAAGAGGCTTGTATTCATGATGTATTTGTGTTTCTGCATCAGCTCTAGCTAGTCTGTTGAGCATGAGCACTCTGTTGTAATCAGTTTCTTTGAGTAATATAATCAGCTACATTTTATTTGCAAAAAAAAAGATATAATGCTCCTCAGTCTCTGGCTCTAATTGGCATATCTGGCATATGCGCTTCCCTGGTGGGATGGATCTATATTTGTGAGTCTCAATTTCTAGTTGATGTGAGGAGGTGCGCAATTGGCCAATAGTACATCTGATCCCATGGGAAAGGTGGGTGTCCATGTGTCACGGGTGAACAATAAATCCATCATCTGTGGTATGAAGGAAATGCTCGCGGTAGAATGATGAGAACAAAGTGACAACAGAAGCTGAACACATAGAGAAGTTGAAGGGATATGAGAAAAAGTCTCAAAAGGAATTGTGTATGACCAACATGTGAGTAAAATACTCCATCATCCCTTATATTGGTGATGCTAAGTCTTCAGAGATATCATGGGATATTCCAAGTAACATGTGTGAGGGAGTGAGCTCCACTCAGGTATTATATTCGAAACATAAATTTCCCACTTGGTTATGAAGTATGATCGTATGACAATGTACCTTACATTCAAAGAGGTGTTGTTGAGCCACTAAAATGATGGTTTCAAAAACCCATAATTAAGTCTCTTTAAACCAGTCCCAAAAGCACAAAATGCTGAATTAATTAACTTAAATGGCTTATTTTTGACAGTAGGACTGCACCCCCAATCCTCTATAAATAGCATCCTAGTGAGTGCATCCCTTCGTTCGCAGATTACAGCTAGTGCCTATCAGTTATCAGCTCACCCAGTGCTGTCTACACCCCTTCTCCTGTGGACACCTCAATGTGTGGTACTGTCCTAGTTGTTTGAGTTGTCTTCCAACCAGGCAACCTGATCTGAGAGTGCTTCCCACGCATTTTCATTGCCATAAACACCTCGCTCAACTGTCTCACATCTGTTCCCACCCAGGCGACCTATTTTGGGGAAATTTCCAGCTGCATTTTCAGTCTTCTCAATAGCTACCAGCTGCCCGGAGTGTTCAGCTGCTAGCTAACATGAGGAACCCTATGTTTTACTGCTGAATCGCTGATACAGTCTGCCCAGCATTAGGTTACCTTCCTACAGCTGTCGCCATCAGATTACAACCTGCATCTCTCTACCAGCCTGTTGTTAGGCTTAGAAAGGTCAATTATTAGTTAAACAAGGTGAATTACAAGTTAGACTTTCATTACCTCTTTTAGAGCAGCCACAAAACTCAAATTTATTACAAAGTTTCTGTGTCCCATAAACAAACAGCCAAACTTCGGGAGGATCCACATCTATAAATAGAGAGGCTGCCCAACCACTTGTTTAATCCTGTTTTGTAGATCTATAGACTCCCCATCAGCTGGTGCCGTCACCCACTGCTGTCTACACCCCTCCACGGGCGAATACTGCAGTTCATGTTGCAGCCATCTACCCTTCAGCTACTAGGTGTCTTGTCTTGACATCATCAAAGGCTGTGTTTTCTGCAGGCACCCTGTTTGCAGCTTGTTCCTGGCACTATGCAGCTGTGGCCAGCCCATCTGGGTTGTGTTTACTCTATGTAGGTTCGCCAGGCAGCGACATCATCATCATTGTTGTTGCCTGCAATTTTTGGGGTGGCAGGAGGTTGCGTTTTCAGTTTACCGCAGGTGCCTTCATCACTGCCATCATCTTCAGCTTATTGCCCAGCTCAAAGGTGCTGTGTTTTCATTGTAGCCATAGTTAGGGCTGTTCCAGTTTGTGTTTCTCGCATTCCTGCTGCCACTGCCATTATCAGCCTGTTCTAGATAGATTTTACCCTCTGATCTTCGTTTACAGCAGCTGATTACCGTCGGAGGCTGGCTGCTACAATTTGGTGTCTGTTCAGAGTGTGACACATGCTCTAGTTGATCTTTCTCCGAGTCCACTCTGAGACATGGAGGTTTGAGGTTATTGTATTCACTTTGCATAGTGGGTTTTAAGCATTCATTATTTTTAAAATTTTAATTACTTTTCACCTTTGAGTTCTAATTTGTCATTGTGTTTTATCGTACAATTTGTGTTTTTATTCATTGATCAAGTATTTTTTTACATATTATTAGAGCAAGGTTACTCATTGAAGATACTTAAGCCTTGATCTAAAAGCTAGACATTGGAGAGAAGTAAGAACACAGAAGGGAAGATGACTTCAAACAATTCATGACCAATTCAAACTCCAAGTCAACCTATTCTAAGGACTGATTAGGAGTTGTATTCACAACTAGCTCCCAAGGAGTTTGACAAAGGTGGAGATGCAATTGACTACTTTGGATACTAAAATGATGTGCATAAGTTTGAAGATATTGCAAGACCATAATAGCCACCTATTGGAAACCCCCCCAATTGGAGAAGAAAACACCAAATACATACCATTCTTTTACCCAACTTCATGTTCATCAATGAAAGATAACGAGTTGAAATTTCTATTTCTTCCTCCATTACACCTACTCCCATGCAAGATTTTGGACTAAGTCATAAAGAAGATAAATTTCAGTTTATTGATGCTAGACTATGCCCTAAAGAGGATAGATACATGTATGTTAACACAAGAAGAAGTGATTATAAGAAAGAATCAGGTTAAATTGAATGTCCAATTCCATCTACACCACAATTCCAATCTCACCCATCCTACCCTTTCCTTCTGTTGCATCTTCATTCATAGCTCTATCAATAGAATCACACATTACATTGGATTTATGCTCGATAAGTAGCTTTTAGGGGGACCATCAAACATAGACACATCTTATCTCTTTATGTTCTTTGCTTTTGCGCAACTGATGGTGGATGTGCACAAGTGAGGGGAGGGGATTTGCCCCCTAAACTAAACACCTTCAGGATAGATACTATTAGCACAGGTTACCCACCCAAGCATATCCACCCTCAAGTATTGAGCAGTTGGTATCATAGTCTGCACATGTCTTATTACCTGGACCTTTTGTCCATGCTCTAGTGCTACAACCTACAGTTGGGTAGGGTTTCTAGTTCTAATGTCTCCTCCTATGGTATCTTATGGTATACCAAACCCAATTCTTGTCTTCTCACCTTACCCCTCTTATCAAACATCTCAAAGTTTTTGCTCCTCATTTGCCTTTGCAAAGAATGCTTTCACTTACAAGCGTCATTTCAATAGGTCTAATTATACTATATGGTCAAATTTGACGAGGCATGTTTTAGATTCGCATTTAGTAGAATCTCAGTGTTTTACCATCGAGTTTGCCACTATCAGGCTTTCTAAGTCCTTGGATGACTAGGTCATGTTGTTCTTGAATAAATTGCTATAGAAATATTTCAATTTGTCCAGTAAATGATCCCATACCCTAGTATGCCCACATTCTATGAGTTTGAGTGTTACTAGTTAGCTATTGTATTACATTGAACTGTTTGACTAATTTCATAAGATTGTCTCTCTCTTAGCTTCAAAGTGGACCCTTGTTTCCACTTCTCAAAAGGTAGAAAAAGGGGAAGGGCAAGAAGGATCAAAATCAATCTTAGACACCAAGTGAGTCATAGGGGAACACTAAGTTACAACTGAAATTGGGATGATGGAATATACTTGATATAAATAGGTATTGCCAACACTATCAAAATGCCGGCCATTTTGAGGATACGTCCATTTTGAGGAGACGTATCACTCAAAGTCTAAAGATACAATTCCAAAGAAAACCCCCCACATAGACTTGGGTCTTACAATTGTAGGGTAAATCCCCGTAGTGAATGCAAGGTGTTGACGACTAACAAAATCAAGGGCATTGGAGATCTCAATCACATTGCCATCGACAACCCTGACAACCATCACAATTTGTAGATTGGTATGTTGGATCTTTGATGGACTTTGCCCACCTCGTCTCTGTAGAGACATTTGAGGTTGAGAGCTTGGTGCACATTCATGAGTTGCCCATTGATGAGGCTATTGTAGAGGCCCATCCTACATGACCTTGTGGCCATATAGTTGCTTGGATTGTGGACAGTAGAGCCACACACCATATGATCTCGCTCAATGACATACTCGATCTTCTGAGCCCTTCTAGTCGGGAATGTCCAATGTAGTAACAACTCCTTTGTCAAGATTCAGGGCATTGGTCATGTCAAATTTGATACTCACAAAGGCCTTGATCTTGCTTCATTACATGATGTTTACCATGTTCCCCAATTGGGATAACTTTTATCCATCGATTAGCTTTGGCACTTAGGGAGAGTAGTCTTCTTTACAACGACCATAGTTGCTTGATGCCAAGATTGGTCTAGTGATTGCTAGTGGTAAGGTATAGCTTAATGGCCTCTATCTAATGCCAGAGTTTCTCTTTGAGGGCTTTGAATTACACTGACTTCATATCCTAGCTGTTGCTAGGAATCCTACGAATGAGGAGTATCCTAGTATTTTCACTTAAGACATCTTGGGGATGACTCTCTTTCGAGTTGCCCTGTCATCAAATGGTTGAGGGCCTTCTATGCTTAAAACTATTAAAGGACAAATGTAAGGCATGTCAATTGTTGGGGAAACAACATTGCACACGATACCCTCAATAAACCACACAGAGTTGAGGGGCCCCTTGCTTTATACTTCTTTCCATTAGTCGATGACTATTTCAGATACATGTGGTCTACCTTCTTAAGAACAAATCTAACACCTTTGCATATTTCTCCATATGGGTACAATTAGTGCAAAATCAAAAGTGCTTGAGAGTTGATCTTCCATCAATTTTCTGAGTTTTTATATGAGCATGGCATTCAATGTTGGGTCACCTCTACCAACTCCTCTTCTTAGAATGGAGTCGTGGAGTATAGGAACTGGACTATGATGAATATGACTCACTTTACGCTATTTATAGCAGAGCTCTATGAACATCCATGGTCTAAGATTGCCGGCACTTAGGTGTACATTCTCAATTAGTGCCGAGTGCAGTAGTTCCTCATAAGACCTTCTTTGAACCTTTTCATGGTACTCATCTATTATTTCGCGCCTTAGAGTCTTTGGGAGTTGTGCTTATACATATACTCCTAAGGATAAGATTGGTAAGCTCATGCCTTGAGTAGATCCCTTGATTTTTGATGGCTACTCTGTTG
The DNA here is from genome assembly GCF_053477565.2 of Lygodium microphyllum. Classification (NCBI taxonomy): domain Eukaryota; kingdom Viridiplantae; phylum Streptophyta; class Polypodiopsida; order Schizaeales; family Lygodiaceae; genus Lygodium; species Lygodium microphyllum. The sequence continues at coordinate 75,446,097 of NC_141157.1, read as the reverse complement.
AACCTAAAGCATACTGGTTGTTTGACCCTAAAACAAACCATATCATTACGAGAAGAGATGTTGTTTTTGACGAGACGACAGCCCATTGCATTGGGTAATTCTTGTGATCCTATCCTTGTCTATACTACCTAAGATCATGCTATTTGAGCTTGGTCTACTTTCCACTCTTGACTTGCCTATGGAGTCTTCAACTCTTGGGCCTCCTTGTAGAACCTATTACACTAGCAAAGCATATGGAAACCCTTCCATTGCATTTCATCCCAAAGAGATCTAGAAGATTTGCTAAGCTTGTGCATATTGCTTTATTTGTGTTGTGTCTTTACGATGGACTGCATAGAGTTAGCAAGGGGCTCTAAAGCATCCCCAATGGTGAGAGGTCATGAAGAAGGAGCTTGAGGGCATGGATCAGAATGCAACTTGGACCTTGGTGGATTGTCCAAAGCAAAAGGTCATTGGGACAAAGTGGATATTTTGCACCAAATTGAAAGCAAATGGAACTTTGGATAAGTACAAGTCTCCCTTGTGGTACAAGGGTTTTGATAGAAGCATGGTATTGATTATGAAGAAACCTTTGCGCCTATAGCAGGGTTGATATAATTCCATCTCTTGGCTGCCTTAGCCACCTATTATGGTTGGCCTATCCGTTAGATGAACATAAAAAATGCCTTCTTGAATGGTTATTTGGAGGAGGAAGTCTATGTGGAGTAGCCTATTGGATTCTTTCTTCTAGACCATATAAGGTCTTTTGTTGGCAAAAAGCTCTTTATGGCTGAAGCAAGCACCGAGTTTGTGGTTTCATAGAATGGATAAGTTTCTTAGATCACATGGTTACCATTCTATCCCTTATGACCCAAACTTATACATAAAAACCACTTCAGTGGGGGACTAGTTATATTCTATTCTATGTTGATGATTTCTTGATCACAGACTCAGGTTTTGTGACTATAGTAGATATAAAGGTCGAACTCTGCTCCACATTTGAGATCATTAGCCTTGATGAACTATTTTATTTCTTGGGCATGGAGGTTGTTCATCATTTGGATAGGATCTTCGTATCTTTAAATAAATATGCCCGTTAAGATAGTAGATTAGTATTGCACTGATTGGACATAGGCCATAGCCACACCTCTTGATTGATGTGGCGGGAAAGCTCTTGTGAGGGTTGATTCGTACTAGGCTAGATTTAGCTTGTTCAGTATCATTGCTTAGTTAGTATTTCAATGCATCAAAACTTTCACATTGGATTGCACGTTTGTATATGTTGAGATATGTTAAGTGTATTTATTCTTTTGGCTAACATTTTGGTAAGGTTCACTTTTATAGGGGGTACCCTGACTTTGATTGGGCAGGAGGTTTTGATACTAGACATTTCCATGGTGACTACATTCTCTTTGGGCATAGCTTCCAGTGTTTGGTTAAGTTGTAAATAAGAGATAATTGCTGCTTCCATTGTTGAGGCCGAGTATTAGGCTTTGTATGATGGCACCATAGAGGCCATCTATCTGAGGAAGTTATTGGTGGAGCTACAATTTCCATGCATAATATAGAATGTGATCTACTATGACAACCAGAGTGCCATTGTACTAGTTGGTAACCCTATTATTTGTCCAAAGATGAAGCATGTCGGTATGCACTACCACTTTTTACCAAAGAGTAGGTGGTGCTTGGCACCATTTGTCTAGAGTTTGTACCATCATTTGATAACTTTGTAGACGTTTTGACTAAACGAGTCAACTTCCTGATCCTACAGTATTTTCTTCCTTGGATTGGCATGGGTGCTTGCTCCCCTTTGACATCAACATCATGGGGAGAGGGGGTCCCTATAGCTTGCCCTTCCACCATCCAGTTGTGTAAGGGGACAACTTGTTGGTGCTTACAAGATTTTGACCACTATTCTATCAATTACATTCGTACTTTGTATCCTCATCCATTTGCATCTTGATGATTATGATTGTAAAAGGGTCCTTGGGCAAGCAAACAATTTCCCTATGAGGGCACTATCCAAGTGGTGTCGTATAGCATTCTATTTGAACTTGATATTTTATTACCCCTTGCATAAAATCATGCATTGACATTGTGTTTACATGAATGGAGTGCTTTGGATGAGGGAAAAACCTATTTTTTTGCAGCCGCCCATGTAAGGATGAAATTCTTCATGCATCTATGCATGCTACCTCTTTTTCCTTCATCATAGAGTGGTTGACTTAGGATCCACCATATTCATGGCAAATCATATGGTAGTCTCTATGGTAGTATATAACACATGCTTTTATTGGTTTAATTGTCATGGACACCCTGAGGAGTGGTTGGGATAGTTTTTCAGTTTTGTGATCTTGGATCTAACAATCCCTCTTTTTCTCCCATGGGTACAACTTCTTAAAAATAAACTACAACAAAAAAGAAGTAGAGTAAAAAAGAAAAGAAAGTTTAAAGTCGCTTCATTGCATTTGTAGGCCTTCGTAAGCCCCTAGATGTGGAGAGAAAGGTCACATCTCCCCAAATTGCCCAAACCCTAGAAGATTTATGGATTACAAGCCGCTGTGTAGTCAATGCAAAGGAGAAGGCCACATTGCTAAAGACTATCCCAATCCAGCCCCTATTAAGGTTAATGCCATGGACAACCCATAGAAGAATCAAGAGCCTGCCTCCAATCTAGTTGAAATAGTATTAGCCACAATAATGCGAGTCAAGAAAGGAGAACCTATGGTTCCAAAAGAAAATGTTCCACCTATAAACTCTATTAAGTTCAAGCTTTCCACAAAGCTTGTTCTTGGCACCTTGCAGCTATTGCCAACCCATTGAGGCTGTGTTTAGTCTCTATAGGTTCACCGGGAGTTGATGTCATCATCATTGCTGTCGTTTGTAGTTTTTGAAGCAGTAGGAGGCTGTGTTTTTAGGCTAAAACAGCTGCCTTCATCATTGCCATCATCTTTCAGCCTGCTTCCTGACTCAGAGGTACTGCGTTTTCACTACATCCATCGTCAGAGCTGTTGTAGTTTGTGTTTTTCTCACCTATGCAGGCCGCCCTGGTGCCACTGCCATTGATCAACCTGTTCTGAACATATTTCACACTTTGATTTGTGTTTACAGGAGCTGATTACCTTCAAGGGCTGCTTGTTGTGCTTCAGTATGTGCTCAAAATATGACACACACTCTCGTTCATCTTTGCTCTGGTCCACTTTGAGACAGAGGTTTGAGGTTCTTGTATTCACTTTGCATAGTGTGTTTTCAGCATTCATACTCTTTCACTCTAAGTTACTCTTCGCCTTGGAGTTCTATAGTTTATCATTGTGTTTTGTTGAACACTTTGTGTTTATCCTCTTTGCTCGTGTATTTTTTTACACTTGTCACCAACACTGCTGCACACTGCGTTTTCATTTGGCAGACCTTCCTGTTGTTGCCCATGCTCCAGCTGTTGTTAGGGTCAACTAAGGTCATCTTTAGATAAACTAGACTTGCGTTTTCAGCAGTTTGGGCTGACACTTAGTTGCCACCATTTTATTGACATGATCAGAGACTGCATACCGTGTTTCAGGATTTGTTCAAAGTACAACACACTCTTGAAGCCTCGGTGTCTATAATTCTTCCAACTCACCTCATCTGTGGTCCATGCAAGACACCAAGGTTTGAGGCTCATTGTATCATATCAACATAGTCTTGATTGATTGATTGATTCAATTTTTATTACGAGTTCTCTTCTCCTTGAGTTTTGCTACTTTCACTGTGTTCTTCTTGTACACTTGAGTCCCGAAACTGAAGTCTATCAATAACACCACAGGGAAAAACCTGAGGCAAAATACGAAGTACTAGGAACTCAGTAAAGAGTAACTATATACATCACTAATACAGTGGTTGTGTGAACAAGCAATTGGGTGGGCTATAATGCCAAATCATGTGAGGGGCAATATGGAAGAAAGTGCCTGAGTCCCATTTTAGGAAGGCCTCTCTTTTCTTCTTCATCCTTTCAGAGCTGCCTTGCATCCTCCCCCATCTCCTGCGGAGAGTCTGGATAGCTTACAGGTGATAGAAGGAGGTGATGATATATACCTATTCAGCTCTCTAACAATGTGACTAGACATATTAGAAATGCTTTTTTTTTCTTAACTTGGTAAGGAATTTGTTGTCAGCAGGCTATATTCCAGATCAAGATATGAAAGTGGAAATTTGATAAACAAGTTGCTTCATAAGCAACATGAAAGAAATTTCAAAGTAGTAGTTTGTAGTACCCGTCCAAAAGGTGACTTATATTAGTTTAAATCAATTGCAAATCAACAAGCATTAGTGGCTGCCAATGATCGACAAAATCTTCTCTGGCATCCAATATTTGGACATTTGAACTATGAGAATCTCCAGGTCTCAAGTGACAAAGATATGGCTTATGGATTTTACCTAATATTTCAGAATTCACCAAGAATGTGAGCCTTGTATGATGCACAAACAAAAGAGGAGTCCTTTTGTGGAGCATGAAACATATGGAGCTAAAGAAGTATACGAGTATTCGGGGTCCTTGACTGTTTCTTCATTAGGTGGTTCTTCTTATTATATCAGCTTTATTGATGACTTCTCACACAAAACATTGGTTTATTTTTTGAAGTGTAAGTCAGAGGCATTACAACACTTCAAGCAGCTCAAGGACAAACTTAAGTGACAAATAGGTGCAAATGTCAAAGATTTGAGGGCAGATAAAGGAAGAGAATATAACTGTCAAAGCATTTGATGAGTTTTGTAGGGAATGCTGTAGTTATCATGATCTCACATCAGCATACACTCCCCAAGAAAATGTTGTTGCCAAAAGGAGAAATAGGACACTTTGTGTGGGTGCTCGTATGAGTACTGGATTGCATGTATGTTCTCAATTGATCTTCAACTAAAGCTATGGAACATATGATTCCTTATAAAGCATTTTTGGGTATGAAGCCAAATGTGTTTCACTTGCGTGTATTTGAAAGTAGAAAGACCTTAAGTATGATATTTTTCATGAGTATCTTTGAGGTTGCCTGGCTTCCCTCACATTGAGTGTTGAATGACTTTATACATTTATATTTGTGTACCAAATCCTACATAGGCAGCGTTGCATGACTGTTTTAGACTGCAGTCTTAACTAGATCGGTCTTTTTGATGTATTTGATTTCCTTGTGTTAAAGGTGCTTCGCATTGAGAATGATTTGATTTGTTAAATGCAATAAGAGAGTTGTGGATTCTCACAAAATAAACTGCATACCTAGTTGTATAATGAGGTGAGTCTACCAAATTTTAACAGCATTCCAGCCTAGTATTCACTAAGCTGAGTGGTCTTGTCATGCACAAAATTCCTTTCCCCTGAGTGCTAGCCACAATGGTCCAAACTTCGTGACAAAGCAAGCTCAGGATGGATGCTGAACATGAAAAAAATCTGCTTCTGCTTTCAAGTCAGAGCTTAGGCCTCGATATGAATGTGGAGCAGTTGGACGTGAATGCACACATCAAGTGCAAAACTGAGTCATAACAAGAGGGAAATGCCTAAGATACGCTTTTCATTACCGTGGCATCTGCAGAATCAGGCTTCATTATTGTTTTAATGATTATATATAAACCACTAGAGGGATATTTCCCCAGCACCTTTCCTTTCATGCATTAGGTATCCAGCAGAGCATTCAATAACAGTGGCCAAGTATCCATGTTCTTTGTTGCATGTCCTTGTTACCTCTTCTTGTCACCTTCAATAACCTTTGGTCACTTAACAGGTCTTTTGTCCAAGGAAAGTTGAAACCTTATGAAAACTTGCAATTTTCAAGTTTACATGTTTTTTAAAAGTTACTTCACTATGTTGACAATCAATAGCTTCCATATTTTTCTTCCATCTCTGAATGATGAAGTTTTGGAGCAGGTTTTCTCATTACAGGCCTTTGTGACTATCTTCATTTGTTCCGAAGAGTCTTGTTGGGGGAATTTGATATTTCAATTCTTAAATATGGCCTTGATAAGCAGTCTTACACAAACTTAGTGGAGCCAGTGTTTGACTTGTATCTACATTATATCTTTAAGCATGCGACCATGGTTAGTAATTATCAACTGTTTGTCTTTTCAGGCTTAATTTTAGAGTGTAAGCCACATTTCTGCTATTGTCTTGACATTTGCATAAACAATTCAACACAAATTAAGCCTTGTAACTTATATAACCATTGCCAGCTAAGGGCTTGTAGTGTTTGCAATCTAGACATTAAGAAGCAAGAGGCTCAGTTGTTTTATATGATGTCTGACGGAAGCTTTGAGCTGCCATTTGCCAATATCCTTCTGAATGTCTAATCTGCATGCAAATTTTGCAGAAAGAGCAGTTATATCTTATACAGACATTTGGTGAACAACAAACTTGTCCAAGAAGTTGGGGGGAGGTGTCACTTCCAGTTTCTGTTGTTGTCCACTTCCTGCTAAGAGAACTTGCAGCACCTTTGATTGCCTCTCAGTCAACACGACTGTGCAGATTAATCAAAGACACAGATGATGTTTCGAAGTCCCAGGTATGTAAGTGACTTGAGTATGAGTTGTGTTTGCAACATACCCAAAACTTGATGACAGAACAATCCTTCCTACATTTGGCTTTCCGATGCCCTGGTCATGTAAATCAAATTTTGAAAGGATGGTGCTGGTGAGGCATATTTTAACACTGCAAAACATATAGTTTGACAAAATACCACACCAAAGGGATACTTACATGAATGTTATGCTTCCAAACTGATCACTTAGGGCTTTAATTTCCTAGGATAGAGAAGTCCTGTCATGGGCTTGCACTTTTTCAGCCCTCAAAAGGTCAAAGATTTGGTGTTGCTTGAGTTTCACGCTGTTCAATTTTGTGTAAACATGTCTGATGATCAGCTACTTTTGTTTATGTTTCTACAGTATCTGAATTACAAACTCTTTGGAACAAGGCTATGCGAGTATGCCCCAAGTGGAGAGATGGTCCTTTTTGTATTGAAGGATATCTGGCAGGTATTACTATTCACATCAATACTCTATTGTGGTTTTCTTTAGCAGTATCAAATACAATCTTGGAAGATCTGTTATCTGATTAAAAAACGGTTTTAGAAAGTCTATAGAAAATGTGCACATGTGCTCTGAGATTTTGTGGGACATGGCACATGGAAAAGATATGTGTATCATTTGTTCGCTCTACAGTTGCAGGAATTACTGAGTGAAAATTTTGAGTTGTCTTTTATCTGAATCTGGTGGAGGTACTCGTAGCTGCCTGTTGGCAATTGTCCTGCCAACAAGGTACCCTCATTTTCCAAAAGAGACATTCTTGGAAGATCTGTTATCGGATTAAAAAGGGGTTTTAGAAAGTCCAAAGAAAATGTGCAAATGTGCTCTGGGATTTTTTGGACACGGGTGCATGGAAAGATATGTGTATCATATGTTTGCTCTACAGTTGCAGGAGTAATTGAACGAAAGTTTTGAGCCCTTGTCTTTTATCTGAATCTGGTGGATGTACTCGTAGCTGCTTGTTGGCAATTGTCATGCCAACAAGGTACCCTCATTTTCATAAGCCATCCTTTAAGACTTAGGAAATGTTAGGTTTTGAATCTTGGTCTGGTTCCTTGTCTCATACTGACATTTTGACATGTTCAAAGCCTCACTTGCTTTAGGTGTGTGCTGAATTGGAGTAACTAAAGAATTCATGTGTGGGTAATGATATTGTAGACTGTATCTGCGTTTCGCCGTCTGCAGGCATGAAGAAGTGTTGGATCTTGAGGCCATCAAATGCCTAGATTGAAGAATGCCCATTAATTGCGTACAAGTATATTTTGCATCAAGCGATTTCAAATGTTCTTCAGGCATCAATTAAATAATGTCACACACTCTTTTACCAAAGAAAAGAAACTTTCTATTAATCTCCTCGGGACAAAGTACCCAAGGCAAAGTACAAAGCAATGTTGTAAGGACTTCCAAAACAAATATATGCAACAGCAGGAAGTCTATTACAAGGGCCAAGTGAAGAAATAGTTGGGAGGCGTGTAGTATGAGACCATGTGTGACGATGAAAGCAAGTGCCACAATCCCAGGTCCTTAGAAAAGGATCTCTCCTCCTCCTCTTCATATATTCAAACTTTCATGAATAGAAATTTCTCCAAGGTCTTATGAATAAATTTTTTGGAAAAATGAGGATTGCCAGCATAGAAAATATAACATCCTGCAAAATGACCTTGCTAACCTTCATAGTTCTGATTGTGTTCTTGCAAACGAACTAGGTGCACTGTAGTTAAGGTGATAAAATCCCATACCAATCTCCATTTGGCAGGATCATAAAGACCTCTAACATTATAATTAAAACATTGTATGAAGGCATTCATAGGAATATGTACAAATATACAATATGTAAAGAGAAGCACAAAAGTTACAAATGTGCATTGCCTCCATATTAGCATCCTTTTCAGCATGTGAGGAGTTTGGCTGATGAATATCCATGAAGGATTTGCGCCAGTTGCCACATTCTTCTGAAGATGCCCAAATTCAGGAGAACCTAATTTATGACGAGCATTGCAAGCCCCTTCAAAGATGCCCGACTTCAGCTTGTAGTATCTTTCACCCATGCCTTGCACATTCATATTTAATATAGCTATAGAAGGAATAGTCTCTTTATCAACATACTAGAGGATACAAAATCAGCTCTGTGATAATAGGGATTCCAACTCTACATGATCATCTTAGTGTATGTGAAGCTTGTTGCTATGGCAAGAAAGCAAACCAAAGATTCAATAGAAGCTTCACAGGAGCTTTTGGAGTCTTGGATATCATTCGTACTGATGTATTGGGTCATTCTCAAACCCCTTCATTGAATGGTTCAATCTATTTTGTTATCTTCATTGATGACTACTCAAGATAAACTTGGGTATACTTTCTCAAACAAAAACCTGAAGCTTTCTCTACTTTATTGGAATTCAAAGCCATTGTTGAGAATGAAATAGGAAGAAGAATCAGAATTTAATTCTTAGATATGATAGAGGTGATGAGTATCTTTCTGATAATTTTGGTGCTTTCTTGCTAGAAAATGGAATCAAGAGACAAGTAACTTGCAGGGAACTTAGTAAAATGGTATTGCCAAGAGAAAGAACAGAGTATTGGTAGAGGTAGCTAGATATATTCTCAAAGAGAAAGATGTGCCAAATATGTTGTGGGCTGAAGCTGTCAATACAGCTTATTATCTAGCAAGTAGGACTCCTACTGAAGCAGGCATAACTCTTTTTGAAGCATTTGCCAGTCAGGATGGCACCTGGGGAGTACAAATTGTTTTGCCAATGGAAGGAGAAATCGTTGGCAAGTTTTGCTTTAAATAGTTTGGAAAATTCAGAACCTCCACCCATGGACATTGATGTCGTATGAGATTATTGTAATCTGTGGTTGGAGACCAAGGAAAGACATATACCAATGTATACCCAAACGTGAGGGGAAATTTCTCCGACATGGCTTGTTTATGCAAAGCATCTGAGAGTAAGAGATTGAAAAAGCCACATTGAGAAAAATTCACTTTTGCACATATAGGGACACATGGGCCCACTTCCTGCACAACAGGCACCTTCTAGTAAAGAAGAAGATCACTGTGGAATTCAAAAAGCACTTCGAGGGAGACAAAATACTTGGAAGAGATTTGTGAGTAGGGGGTGGATCCACCAATTTTGGCTTTGGAAGTCTTCCATGATGTTTTCATAAAATACAGTGCACCTTGGCTGAGGATAGCTGAGTATAATGATCCTCCATGTGTAACCTTTTGTGCCTTCATTCATAAACTACTGGAGCAAACTCCATCCAAAATCAAAGCAGCAGCTGTAACAGCAATTAACTTGAGAACCCTACAAGTACAGGCAAGTAGCTGTGGAAGATCACCAAGAGACACTGGTTGTAGTCGACAAGTGAGTTAAAACATGCACAAAGAAGGAGCAGATCAGCAATTTATACAGCAGCCAAAACAAAGCAGATGATAACACAAAGAGGACAGAGAGGATAAGATGCAGAGAGGGAGAAGGAATTATGAGAACCAAGAGAACGTGGAGAAGGAAAGAGCAATGACACTGCTGCCTAAAAGCACAACTGCTCTACAGCAGTTCATGATAGCCTAGGAAAGCCTTCTCATCATGGACGCCAATAAGGTAAAAATACCATATGAGTGGATATGGATAACAACTAAGTGAGTCTCATACTCCTATAATACGCACTAGAAGCAATGGTTCTTTTGTATGGATACAAGTACCAGGCTTCACCTTTGCTCATATCGTGATTTGCTGATATTGGGTCTATAGTCTTTGTAAATTGTTGCAACAAATAATGAAAAACCTTTTATTTGTGAATGCTCCCCCTTCTTTTATTATAGTTGAGCTTATTGATTCATTGGGTGTTAGTAATGTCTCCCTTATTCTCCTCCTTATTTTTCCTTTAATCCCGAAATTTTCCATAACAATAGCTCGTTTTTAAATGCTCTTTGGCAATACACTCATGTGGGAGAGTGTAACCTGCAGCTCATCCTTGTGACTTGTGAATGAGCTAATTTGTTGTCTAGTTCATGTGTATCTGTGGTGTGGCATGTTGAGCTTATTGCCATGGGATATTGTGATCCGTTGCCATCTCCTTCCATTTTTGTACAATGAATACTTTGTTGCATCAACTCTATTGAGTTACATCGTATTATCATAGATAATGATCTGGTAGTTCTTCTAGATCTTCCGGACTTAGAAAGGATCTTGTTATTACAACTGGATACTTCTAGTTGGCTTTAAATCTACCATATATCCTTTAGAACTTTGGGAATGCGATTTCTAAGCTGAAAATATTACCTAACCTTGATGCTCTTATCAAAGAGGATGAATGTAATCATGGCCAATGGATGAAATCCTCCAAAGGTATCATCTGTAATCGTTTTTCCATACCAATATAATGTTTATGGAGGAAAATCCTAGACCTAGAAAGTCTATGGATGTTGCTACCCCCTCCCATGTGGACCCTCTATGAAGGAAGACTCTCATTCCCCCGGAATTCTCAGAAGCTGATGCTCAGTTCTCAAATGCTACTTGGGACACACCTAAATGGCTGAACAGCCGTGACCAAGGCTCCTATGTTGATGCCTTTATCCCTCCTAGGCTCCTTGAACTATATGTTCACTCTTGCAGACAAGAACCTTGGGCCTATGGTGCATTTATGCTTGCAGCCCCAATGCAAAGCACTTGTGTTTCCTTGAGATGACCTTATCTAATAATACTATCAATCTACGTTTTTTTAAAGGTTTATGTATGATTTTTCCTCCTTGTTATGTATCCTAACTTTTTGCCATAACGTGGTTAGCTGAACTCCTTGTTTAAATCTTTTGACCTTCCCCATTCCTTCTCTTAGAAAGCCCTAGCATTGGCCTATTAAACTCTCACTTTACGGTCTAAAATGACCGTTCAATGCAATTTCTTATTTTCTTAATGTAATGTCTTTTTCCCTCCTTTCAATCTATTATAAAACCCCACTCTTCTTCGATGTCACGTTCACCTTTTGCTCTCCGCTTTTGCATTCCTTTGCTTACGTATATGCTATTAATTATTGTTGTCTCCCTCTTCGAATAGGACGCCTCCATATTGAGCACATTCAATGCTTTCCTCCACTCCTTGTTTTCGCTTATCTTCCATATCTCCTATGTCAAAGGTAAATCTTACCGTGACTATTGTCACATTAGTTGCCCACTTTGACTGCTGCCCTTGTTCTACTTTCTTGCCTATGGCTTTGAATATCTTTGAGTAAGTCATTGTGCTAATACCGACCCTGTCACAAATGGATTGTGCGTCCACACCTACACTGCAATGTGGCGCCTGTGTTCAACTGTAGCTAACTATTATTGTTAGCCTAGGTTTCTTGCTTTGACTACTGCCCTTGGCTGCCTATGCCACTCATGGCTCCTGGACCACCATCTTGCTCACATGGCTGGCCGGTGTTTACTACACTTTCTATTAGGTTGGCTATCTTCGCTTTATCACTTTGTTGTTTTTCAATTAGATAAACAAACTTCTTTACGGTCTACTAATCATTGTCATTGCCCCTTTACTTCAGGTTGTATTAATAATTAAATCATTTCAATTCTGTAACTCTCTGCAAACATATTTATTGTAACTCTTGATAACAAGATATATGTAAAAATGAATGTTCTCTCTCTCCCCTTCTAAAACTATTCTCCTAACTTATTCTTATTCTTTGGTTATGTTGTATTTACATAAGTAATACTTTCTTATTTTATTCCCTCTTTGCAATTAATGATCCACTAAGCCATAACCCTCTCCTTTTTCCAATGCCTCCTTTTTCCAGCTTCAGGTGTTGGTTTCTTCCTATAAATAATGAGACATTTCAAGTCATCTTACTCTCCATGGTACGGCTCCTACCACAATCTTTCCTTTACTTTTTGTAGTAGTCTAACAACTTGTGTGTAATAGTTTTCTCATCATGGGTGCCAATAAGGTAAAAGGAAGAAACATGTTAAGGCACGTTTTCCACCCACAACTGATGTCTTGATTGGGTTGTTGTGGGACTCGCACAATCCGTGTAGTCATGGTACCTACGAGGTCTTCTTGACGATATACAAGGATCTCCATGTAGCTTACAAGCTTATGTGCATCCCTAAAGGCACATGCCAAGTTTATTCTCTTGAGGACACCTTCAAAGAGCACAAACTAACCTCAAGGGAGAGATGTACCATATGAGTGGACATGGATAACAACTAGGTGAGTCTCAGACATCTGTAATATGCACTAGGAGTAATGTTTCTCATCCACTTCTTTTGTATGGATGTAGATAGCAAGCTTCACCTTTGCTCATATCGTGATTCGTTTTTATTGGGTCTACAGTCTTTGTAAACTGTTGCAACTTGCAACAAATAATGAAAAACATTGTATTTGTGAAAGCTACCTCTTTTTTTTTTGCTATAGTTGAGTTTGTTGATTCATTGGGTATTAATTATGTCTTCCTTATTCTCCTTATTTTTCCTTTAATCGTGTTATTTTCCGTAAGGTAGCTCATTTTTAAATGTTAATACTCTTTGGCAACACACACACACACACACACACACACACAGAGCTACATGCATGTGCACATTACTTTCTTTGGGTCAAACACAAAGTTTACACACACACACACACACACACACACACACACACACACACACACAGAGCTACATGCATGTGCACATTACTTTCTTTGGGTCAAACACAAAGTTTACACACACACACACACACACACACACACACACACACACACAACTATATGCACGTGCACATTGTTTTCTTTGGGTCAAACACAAGTTTTATACACTAATGGTCAATGTACAAAGTGGCCAACACCACAAAATAGTGCAGCCCGCAAGGATAAGAAACATCATTAAAAAGATGTTACTAAGGTTGATCTAATCCTTTAATAGCTAGATTGTGAGAGAGATTGGTACAAGGAGCTTTTAAAATAGACACAATGATATGCCCAAATGTTGCTAAGTAGGAGTTTTTGAAGTCCAAAAGGTCTAAATATGAACCTTGTGAACAAGATAGCCTAGGACTGTAATCAAGATGAGAATGCACCAAAAGGCTGGAAAAGTGTGCCAAATTTGAAATGGGAAATAAAGATTGAGAAAATCTAACTCTCTTTCTTTAAGGTCTTGAGAGTGAGGATATGACTAAAAGGTGTGCGGAGAGGGCTCACTAGGAGATGCACGCCTATGATAGATAGTCAGAGCAATCTTACAGGTGGCAAGCAATGAGCCTGAAGCTCTCAATTATAGATCTCCAAAGAAAAAGGCACTTTTCAAGTGGCAATTTGTTGGTCCATATTTATGATAGGCGAAAATGCCATTGCACCAAAGAATAGGTACAATTCAAGAGTGTATTTGCATGATTTGAAATCCAAGGTGAAGGTTGTAGCAATGGATAGCCTATCTTCTAGATTCAGAGGAGGCATTGGTAGATTACGTTGCTGCAGATCATGATTTACATGTATAGTGGGCGTAGAAGAAAGCTCATTAGAACAGCCCCAAAACTAAAAGATTACCAAAGTTTGAGTGTCCCATAAGCAAACACCCAAAGTTTGGGAGGATCTACATCTATAATAGGAGGCTGCCCAACCACTTGCTTAATTCCTTGTTTTGTAGGTTATTCTAGTCTATCGCTACTTCATCATCACGTGGTTGCCAACTCCTCCTGTTGCTGCTCACTCACTTCTCAATTCCTCCAAATGCTGCCATGGTTATCGGAAGGCGGTCCACACTTGCATTTGGTTCCAACTGCTATCAACATCACTTTAGCCTTCTGTTTGATTTGCTACAGCCCTTGTTTGAGTGTTCCCAGCTACTGCCCTGATCATTATGACTTGGTGGACTCCTGCGTTTTCAGCCCTAACATGTTGCCTTGCTGCTGTTGGCCATCTGGAGCACTTTTCAGCATTGGCATGATTCGAGTTTGCAACAGGCCATTTCTTTGTTTCAGCACTTTTTTTCAGTAATCTTTGCTTTGAGTGGTAGTTATTGCACTTGAGATCTGTCTCCAGTGTATGACATACATCGATAACTCCCTCAACCGGCTCCCATGGAAGCCATCAGCTGTTGGAAAGCTTTGCCATTGAGCATTGTGTACATTGTCATTCATTTATTCATTCATTATTTAGTTATCTTCATTTTGTGTTTTTACGTTTTGCATTTTGGCGTTGGTATTTGAGTTCACTATGTTTCAATCGTGGTTGTATGCCTTGTGTTTTCTTTTGTAAAGCCTAGTGCATCTCCACAATCTCCATCCAAATTTTAGCCACGAAGCAATGTGATTATCTTGTATGGACACCAAGGATAATTTGCAAGAAGGCAAACAAACAATAGAGCTTGATTGCAATTGAGATCCTCCTCCTCCTTGGGCCACCCACCAAGGAGGCGTTCACACAAGTGTTCAAAGGATAGGTTCCTCAATTGCATGAAGACTCCTTTTATATTGGGAAGATAGGTGTTTGTTACAAGGACATGAAATTTTAACTTAAATGCTCTTGAGATACTTAAGCTTGGGTCACTTAAATTGTGCACATGTGAGATTAAGTTGAATGTGCGTCATGGTGGTGATAGATAATCCTAACTTTAGCACTAGGGGAACATTGACAGAAGTTGTTGCAGATAGGTGGCAGTGGGGTACCTAGGTTAGATCTTGGTCTTAGGGACATTGAATATCCCTTGAATATCCCCTTGGAAATGACTTTTAGGGTCAAGGGGGACTAGAGATTTAAATGATTTAATGTCCTGAACTAAGGTTTGTGAAAAGTTTCTACACTTTTAGGTTCAAAGAGGTTAGGAATTTAAAATTAAGCTAGGGAGCATGTAAGGTCATATTAATGAGGGCAAGGCAAAAGGGCTATGCAGCTTGAATTTGCATATGGACGCCCTTGTGAAAATGGAAATCTACCAAAGATCAAGTTTGGATCAATTTTGAGATGCATGCATGTATCTTCTATGTTGGGCTTTTTCTCTCTCATTTGGGGCTGTGCAAGGCAGATTGGGGGATGAAGAATGGCATGGTGGGTTGAGAGAGAGGAGTTAAGCCATTAAGGACAAAAGAGAGACTTGATCTTCAATGCTTTCTAGGGAGGAAACACAAAAGGGAAGCTGTTGTGCAATCATCTTTCTTGCAAGAAAGTCAATGAATTTTCTCTAATTTGCTACTCATTTCTGTTCCCCTCACCAGATTTGAATTCTCTTAGCTCTGATTGGTTGTTACAGACCTAATTTTGACAGAAATTAGACATCACCAACCTGTCTTGAGAAGCATACTATGAAATCTGAATTGCTGGTGGATTGATTTGCATGCAATTGCAAAAGGGGAAATTTGGGACTTGATGCTGCTAGTCATATGGGATGGCATGCAGTTGTTTGAGACTCAAATCTGCACCTGCATGTGCTTGTAATCCAGAGGCAATTTGGGGCTTGATGCAGCTGGCTGTTGGATACACATATGCAAGTGTTCAAGACCCAGTTTGTGCTTGGTCGCACAATGGATCAAGGGGATAATCAAATTCAACGATTGTTGGTTAGTTATTATTCCAAATATTGTTGGAGAATACCACAACGGGTGCCAACATCCTTGAAGGCAATCCAACTCAAAGTGGTAAAGTAGTTTAATTTTGACTTGTTATTTATTTTGTGCTTTTATTGGTTGCTGTTAATTTCTATAAGTCAATTCATTTTAGTGTTCGACTACCCTTTTGTAAAAAGCAAGGTTGATTTCAAGGTTTCATCACTGGGATACATTAACTCCCTTGAGTACGTGAGCCTGATGTACCAGGTTGCAAGTTAGAATTGCAAGAAATTGGTTCAGATCATTCTTAGCTGTAGTAAAATTTAGCGAGCATTTCTTCTTCAAGCAATGAAGGAACACATTATGGTCATGTGTCATTAGAAGACAATGGAAATAATGCTATGCCTAATCTTGGTATGGGATTTCAGCATGGGCAACATGCTAAGAATGTTGGTAGACATTCTAAAAATTAACAAAAACAAGAGGATTCAAATGCATGGGAATGTTGGAAGGGCAAGCACTATGCCTTTTGAATAGTAAGTTACAAATGTGGGACATCCAGGATGATTTGGTACGTTGTCTTGGTATGCATGGCCAAATGTTTCTGATATGTAGCTAGAAGTGGATGTTGTGTATGGGCAGACTGGTAGGTGGAATGTAAAATCCCATGTACAGTCACATTGGAGTGGTTCCTTGCACACAAACAAGAATGCTTGGCAATGCGTCTCCCTTGGGAGCACAAGGGATTAGGACTGGTCAACTAGATGCTATGCTTAATGCTGGTGGCATTGTAACAAATGTAACATTTTTGTAGCAATCGGTGAGTTTTGAGGATCTGGGTGATTGTAAGAAAAAAGACATAGAACCTAGTATATAAGAACCCAATAAACCTTACCTAAAGATGTTATTCTGTCATATATTCTCAATTTCCAGTCCCTCTCCTTCAGATCATGTCCATTGGGTGTTAAATGCCTTGGCACTTTGGTAAGGCCGGTTCCGGTTTGTTGTGAGCTGGGACTGGCAACTGGCAGCTAGCATTTTGCAATACTTCATATTGTCATACACTCTCCGAAAAGGCACTGTGTTTAGCTTTAGGGAGTCTGGCACACTTGCAGGAGTTCAAGTGTGTGTTTCTTAGTATTTTGGGGCAGGAACAATCTGTTTGTCAACTGGGCATGATACTAATCCAGGTGGATTTACAACCCTTCTTCTGGCTTATAGTACTGAGCCCTGAGAGGTTTTGTATGCTTCTAATTCTCTTGCTTTGCCCCAGCAGCACCCAAGCAGTATGTTTCATGTCTCTTATGAGAACTATATGAAATCACTGTCTTTGTTTTGAAATGGAACTTGAGCTCTAATGTCTTATGTGATGTTTTATTTGGTGCAGGTCGTGTCGAGGTATTCAAATTTGTTCGAGTATCTGATTGTAGCTGAAGTGTTTATTGATTATGTTCTTCAGTATTGCTCAGTAAGTTCCCTCAGTTGATAAATCTAAACTTTCCTTCTGTTTGTTTACTTAACTAAAAAAAATATTTGATGGCTACTGTCAATATCAAAATTTTTATCTCATCATTCATGAAAGATAGTAGATGTGAATTGAATAAGTTTTTTGTTTTTTTTTTTGTTTTTTGGGTTTTGTTTTGTTTTTTTGTTTTGGGGGGGGGGGTTTCTAAATACAATAAAGAGAAGGATGTTCTTTAGAGACATGAGGTGCTTTGACTTTCTTTGAGGCAAGATACAAATGCAAAATTGGAGATAGGCAATGATGGATTACCAAGGTCAGATACTTTGGCTTTCTTTGAGGTATGATACAAATGTGAAAATAAAGGCAACGATGAATTACCAAAATTTACACATTTAGAAGCGTGTGGAGCTTTTTTATTCATGGGCTTAAGGCAATATAGGAGCAGATTTGATCCTTCTAGCAGATACATAAGACATGCAGTTTATTCTGCTTCTTCATGCGTTGATGCAGTACCTAGGTGAAATAGTCCATCAGATGATAGGTGATCACCTTGAGCTGTAGTGGGACACAGCTTTTTCTTGCACATTTATGCAGCAATAACTGTTTCTTGAGCAGTCCTATCTTTTGGTTGGTTGTGAAAGAATCTTGATTATGTACAAATCTTTTATGTTGTGTTTGATTTGTTGAAGGCAAGCTAATTTCTGCCCTATCCCCATCAATCTTCTGAGACATACTATGGTTGCAGTTCTAAGCTTCATCATGCAGAATCTTTTACAGCTAATGGCTTGACTATGAATACAGGAAATTGAGCTGAAATTGATGTTGTATGATATCAAACTTCACTTAACAATGACACAAGTAAATGATGAAGCAATGAGGATTCTCGAGTCTATTGTGCTGAAAATCATGAACAACATAAAAGATTTGGAACAGACACTTACTCTGGTGAAGATCTTTTCTTTTTGACATGTTGTGCCCTTTTCTTCTTGGGGGTGGGGGACTTCATTTTGTGTTTCAGATGTTGAAGTAAAATATTTACAAAACCAGGCTTTAAATACCTTTTGCAGATGGAAATGCTAATGCATAACATGCTAATCTTGTTTGTACAGCCTCATTTTGTAAACATTGTGGACTTTTTCACGGGAGATGGTCGCAGTTCAGTTTCTAAGAAAATTTTGGCGAGTGTTTGTAGGTAAATGGTGTTCCTATTTTGTAACTTTGGGGCTCTCTTTTGGAAAACAGCTTGGTCTAAAGCCTTCTGAATATTATATAGTTATAAACCAGAATCTGGCAGGGATAATCAGGCTTTACAGGATCCTGTCACAAGGCATTTCATATATGAGCTCAGTAAGTCACTCCATAAATCCTTGGATAGTTTTAGCAGTCAAGATGAGCAACGGCAGGTTTCTCGGTTGATCTCCCGCTTTGTGCAGCTGGTACTATCTCTCTGCAAGCCCTCAAATTTAAGACTAATGCCTTTAGATTCTCATCATAAAAGCCAAACATAGATGGAAGGTGGTTTTGGCTGCACTATTGTGTCCTGATGATAAATTTTTTTCATACCCATTTTTTTGTGCAGGTTGATTTTGGACCAGACTTGGAAAACCATCTTTCTTTTCTCGTAGATTGTCGTGGAACTTTTGCGAATCTGGAACTTCTAATTGTATTTATTTGATCCTTAAGCCTACCTTTGTATGTTTATTGTCTTGTCTTGTCTCCTATATGTTGCTTTCTGATTGGTTTTTGATGTTTATTGGCTTAGAAAATTTTTCTAAACCAGATCCATCAAACTTAAAAGAACTTCTCAATTCTTCCTGAGTAAAAACATAATGCACACACCAAAGGGTTTCCTCAAAGGATGTAACAACACAGGATTACCTTTACAATCTTTTTTGGTGAAGTGATGTGAATAAATTATATTGATGTACAAGAGTTTGTGTGTTCAGTGTTAACATGACACATTTAAGCAATTTCATATAAAAAAACATTCGGTAAGAGCAAGGGCTGTTGGTGGTTCATCTCATGAAGAGAGAAACAGTCACACAAAGGCTGCTGTAGTGATATCCAGAAAAAGATAGAAGTCTCAATGGATTGATGGACAGTGTGATTGCAGGATTTCCATTATAGTTAAAAATGCCCAATATAGTGCCAGACCATACGAGTGGCTAGGTGAAAGAAGGTGCTGGAACTGTATGTTTGCATGAAAACATCTCTCCTCCTCATTCTCTCAGAACGAACTTGTAGCCTCTCCCATCTCCCATGGAGAGTATGGATGATCTCTGTCCAAATCCTCAAAAGAGTGTCCTTGTAGCGGAATCATCTTGGAGGTCAATAGAATGGCTACACCTTGTAATCCAAATTTACCACTCTATGATACTAGCAATGAGCTCCCATCTGTGATAGTGTTTATGTTTGCTTGTGCTTGTGAGTAATCCAGAGCGAAGACCTTTCTCAAAATAAGCCTTCTTCTGGAAAAAGCAGCTTTCATACAATTTTTTTCTCTCTTGAAATTCAAAATTTGGAGATAAATTATGGCTTATCCAAAACTCAAAATGCCACAAAATTTCTGGTCCCATAGGCAAACCCACTAACTTTGGTTGGTTCCTTATCTATAAATAGAAGGGTTGCATAGCCATCAGTTGCATATTTACTCCCTCCATGATCCATCAGTTGACACCTTGTTTCCATCGCTGAACACAACCTGTATAGTGAATATCTCAGTTTGCTGAGTGCTGTCCAGCCTGCACCAGCTGCTGTCGCCACCTGGCTGTGTTTTGGAGGTGGTGTCCATGATTGACATCTGTTCTCAGCCTGTGCAGCCATGCCTAGACTGTCTGGAGCTTCTAACAGCCTGTCACATCAGCTATTTGTTGCATTTTCAGTTAGCAGCAGCTGCCCAGCGCCTTCTCCTATTCTGCATTGTGCAGACCACCTTGCTGCCTACTATCAGTTTCAGCTTGTATGGATTCTGCAATTTGTGTTTATAGTAGCTGATCACTTACAAAGGCTGCTTACTGTGCTTCAACATTTGTTCAGAGGAAGAAAGACTCTTGAGCTCATCTTTGCTGCAGTCAAGCCAAGTCTGAGGTTTTAGGCTTATTGTATTCACATTAGCATAGTATGTCTATTCACTCATTCTTGTTATCTCTGAGTTACTCTTTACCTTCCAGTTCTATTGTTTTCATTGTGTTACTCTTGTATACTTTGAGTTTATTTTCTTTGTTCAAGTTTTTCTTTATATGGTATCAGGGCTTGGTAGACATTAACGATACACAAGCCTTGATCTGAATGCTTGACATTGAAGAGAGTGGGAATGCAGAAAGGGAAAGTTGCCGACAACTAATTCATCACCAAAGCAATCTCCTTCGCAATCTATGTAGAGAGCCAAACAGGAGTGATACTCACAACTATCTCCTGCTGAAGGTAGGACAGAAGGAGATATGACAATTTTATGGCCAATCCAAAATGTATAAGATCATTCAAGAATAATACGAGATGATTCTTGTGCATTGGATAGAGTTCTGTCACAAAACTTTTCCATCACATATACTTTGCTTCCATCCATACCCGACTTTCGAATCCCATCCATCCCACCCTTTCCTTTTGCTACACTTCCATTTATGCATACTCTCGTAGCACCACACACAATAACCACCATCTTTAGGTACATTTTATCTTTCTATGCCTTCTGCTTACATGCAACTGAGTGGTGGAGGTACATTTGTGGTGGAGGTTTGTTCCCCAAACCCAGCACCTTCAGTGATGTATTGGCAAGGCTTACTTGCCCAAGTGTACCCATCCCCTAGTGTTGCCCAACTAGTATCACAATTTGCTAATATGTCCTTACCTAGTGGACTATCTAGTTATGGTCTAGTGTTTTAGTCTACAAATGGGCAAGGGCCAGTTGTTCCACTGCCTCCCCTTTCTGCACAATATGGTTTTTGAGGCTCTATTCTTGTCTTGCCACAGGATACATCCTATGCAGCACCTCAAAGTTCACATTTCACATTAGCCTTTGCTAAGAATGCATTCACTGATAAAACTTGTTTCAACAGATCTTACTACACTTGGTCTATTGCAATGAGGTGTGTATTCGATTCACCAAAATTATCAGACCTGTTCAGGGGTTAGAACCCCAACCAAACCCCCTTTGGGCTCCTCTAGAGTTAATCCGCTCTTAGAAAGCAAGGAATGCTTTTGCCATCTTCAAGTTGATGCAATGTCTTTTACTTGAATTTCACTCACAAATGCAAGGTTTTGACCTAGCACTTGAGCGGTGGGAACACTTGATTGATCGCTTTGGGGCTCGGGATAGGACACGTCGTTAAATGATACCAAAATTCTTTTACAAGGGGGACTTCAATTTCCATGACTTAGATCTATCCTTGGTATTGGCACTTGTTGACAACTTTTGTCAATGTTGCTCCAAACGAAAATTATTTGTCATTGTGACACATATTCAACTTAATCTCACATGTCACATGTGCATCTCACGTGTGTACAACTTAAATATCACGACACAGGTATCCTAAGAGCATTAACTTAGAAATTCGTGTCCTTGTGACATCCTTCCCCCTTAAATTCTTGCCATCGCCCTTGATTGCGTTGCAATGGTAGATATCAATTACTTGTGGAAATACATGCCACCATCATTGTCAAAGAATATGTGCATGTATGGCATAACTATGCTTATGCTCTCTACATGTTTGAAATTTGGGTCAATTAAGCTAGTTGTTGTCCACTCACATGAATCATAATTGCTATCAAAACCATAAGGGGTGCATCCACATGCCAAAACCTGATATTGTTTCGACCACCAAGGCAATGTAATGCAAACATTGAGCATGAACAATGCTTCATAGCAATGATGTATCATATGATACTCATGTAAAACACATTTGATTGCAAACCACATGTAAATCATGCAAATGTACTTCTCTCTTGTCACTTGCAAATTTATATCGCATACCATCCATGTGTCTCATGCGAATGTACATCATATCGAAATGTACATTCCAAGTATTTGACAAATGCCTTGTAAATGTATGGTTTCATAGCCGAGGTGCAAAGTATATGCACTTGCATACCAAGTCACAATGATTGGTACATACCAAGTCACAATGACTAGTACTTTCATATAGTATCATGGATGCAAACTAAGTACATCCAAGTTCCATTATATATATGAGTTTTCCATCATCGGGGGAGTGAAGGTGTAGCCTTCCCCCTTGAGCAATGAGGTAATACTCTAGGGTGTCCATTCTCTATTGAACTTGAATAAGCCCTCCATCCATAGGTGAAGCAATCCTGAAATTTCACCAAGTAGCACATGGAAACTTCACCTCTAACTTCATTTGCTCCAAAATCCGCACTAGATTCTAGACCTTTTTACCTTCGTATCACCCATATCCTCTAAACTTTCACATTGCTGCAATTTTAGCTTGACTAGCATGAAACAGTGCATCTAGTTAACTAGCCCCTATTCCTCGTGTACCAAACATACTAGGAATACCAAATGCATTACCAAACCTTCATATTTGCATACTTGGGGCCATTCCAATACATGGGATTTTGCATACCATTGTAAGACACATTTGCTCATGCATTCCATGCATCCTCTCGTTGCATACCATAAACATTGGTACTGTATATTCCAAAAGAACTAGTACCATGTCCAACCAAAGCACGAATGACAGATTTGTCTTGAAAGTATCTTGGATGAAGCCCTAGATTGCCCCATTGTTGTTGCATGTAAATCAGCCCTCTTGTGGTTCTAGAATCTCGTCTATTCTATTGTCCACCACTGAGGAAACTTGAAACAACAACCTTCTTCAATCACAGAGCATGCATGTACACATTACAATGCTACCATGCCAGCCTTGATCCTTGATGGTTATGCATTGAGAACAACAAAGGAGCAATCCACAACACAATCAGGTTCAATTTAAGGCTCAAGTCTCCAATTTCCCTCACCATGTGGCACTTGCATCAACTCTAGATGAGAGAGTAGAAGCAAGAGAGAGAATTTCGCAATTTCTGCTGTCAAACAGTGACCAGTAGCAATTATTTCCAAATTGCCACTTGTTTGAAGGACGTACATATAGGAATCGGGTTTGTTATATGTGAGTCACCTTAGCTGTAGGTGAGCAATCCTTCTTAGATCTGCTGTAATTTTTTAGATTCCAGTAGCCAATACGCTTGTTGCATGGTTGAGATTTGATGGCACACTTCCCGAGATAGTTGAGAAATCTTAATTTCTGTAGAAGTGTATCAGTAAATTTGGACCAAAAAAATTTAGATGTGTTGAGGGAGAAGAAATGATCAGCAAATTAGAGAAAATTCTTCGACTTTCCAACAAAGAGAAGTTGCATAATAGCAATTGCCTTGTTCTTTCAAACCTAGAAAGTGTTGTAGATCAGATCTCTTTGCTGTCCGTGATGGCTCGGTTTTAGAGGCGATCCTTGTTTCCACTTCTTAGAAGGGCAAGAAAGATAAATATCAAAATTAAGAAGAAAAGCTGAGTGAGTCACAAGAGAACACCTTGTCACAATACACTAGAGCACCTTGTCACAACTCAACCCCATGTAGCAGTCTCTATCCAAGAAAAATATGTACTGACAACACTATTGAAAGGGTTGACATTTTGACCAGTGTAGTTCAAATGCAAAAGGTATGGTAAACCTCTACTCCACTATTGTAGGGTAAACGTCCATAATGGAGGTAGGGTGGTGGCAATTAAAACAATCAAGGATAGTAGAGATCTCGTAGTGACAGTGCCACTGGTCAACCTTCACAATCTACACCTTTCTTGAATCCCAAGGGGATGTTAGATTTGTCCACTAGACTCGGATTGGACTTCAATTTGTGGATCCACTGAAGCTAAGAACTCGGTCCATATCCACGATTTGCCCACATATGAGGCTATCATAGAGGCCCAGTTGACATGACCTTGTGGCCATACAACAGTTTGGATTGTGGATAGTGAAGTTACACATCAAATGATCTCATTTGGTAACATCTTTCTCTCTCGTTGTCCTGCAGTTGGGAATGTTTGATGATGTAAGAACTCCTTTGCTAAGAGATTTTTGGCATTTGTTGTGTCATGTTTGATTTTGATGAAGGCTGGAATCTTGCTTTGTTGGATGATATTTATTATGTTTCCTAGCTTGTGGTGAATCTTCTATCTTTCCATTAGCTTTGCCGCATGGGAAAAGCAGTTTTCTTTAGAAGGATCATAATCAAGGTACTTGATGCCAAGATTGGTTCAGTGATTACAAGCGATGATATATAGTTTAATGGCCTCTGTTTAATGTCACAGTTTCTGTCCCAGTTGATGTCTGAGGGCTTAAAATTCCATAGACTTCATGGACTACCTGTTGCTAGGGATTCTATAAATGATGAGCGTCTTTGGCACTTCCACTAAGGACACCTTGGGTATGACTCTCTCCATGAGTTGTCATGTGATTAGATGGTTGAAGGCCATGCCTAATATTGTCCAAGGACATTTGTAAAGCATGTCAGCTAGGGAAACACTATCGCACTCCATAACGTCTACCGACCAAAAATCGAGTTGAGGGATCTGATTCACATCGATTCTAGTGGTTGGACATTCGCTGCAGCCTTAAATGACATGTTATACCTCTTACTATTAGTGGATGAATTTTTGAGATATATGTGGACTTACGTTTTGAAGACCACATCTAAGGCATTTTCATATTTCTCCAAATGGGTACGACTAGAGTAAAGTTTTATAAGTTTTCGTATTGAGACACCAAGGAGTGACAATGGTAGTGAGTTTGTCTACTAGGAGCTCTTTGAGTTGTTACTAAGAATGGAGTTGTAGAGCGTAGGAATTGGACTATGAGAAATATGGCTCACTCTATATTGTTTATAGTAGAGTGCCAATGTACATCCTCAATTGGTACTCACGTATAGCAGTTTTCTCAAAGGACCCCCTTTAAGGCTTCGACTTGCTATCTCTTATCTTGGAGTCTTTGGCAGTTGTGCATATACTTGTACTCTTGATGACAAGATGGGTAAGCTTGTTCTTAGAGCAAAGCCCTTGATTTTTGTAGGCTAGTCTTCCAAAGATAAGGTATACTGGTTGTTTGATCTTAAGTAATACTATGAGGAAAATGTGAAAAGAACCCTCATAAGGAAGTAAAGTAGAACATGTAAATGTGAGCTTTGAAGCAATGGGGTGGGATGGGATCTTTGATGGTATGCTAGTTGAAGAATGAACTAGCGACTTATACATAGTGCCTTGGGTAAGGGAATGCACTACAACCGTAGTGAAAGTGAGTCTTGCTAGGGAAACTACTATCACTATTGTTAATAGCTTAGTTATGCCTATCTTGTTTAGTATCTGCTTGAGGAGTCATATAGGCCTTGATTCATGTGTTATTTATTTATCTTAACAAGATTGCATCCTTTAAAGAAGAGATGTTGTATTTGATGAGAGGGATATCTTGTAGCCCCTTGCATTGACGGAGTCCTTTGGGCCTATCCCTTAACCTACACTTCATCATGAGATTGTGTTGTCTAAGCTTGGTATTCTATCTGCTCTTGATCTACCTGCAAAGTCCTTGATTCCCAAGCCCTCTATCAAGGACCCGTTATCTTGTTGGTACCAATAGACTATGTGAGATTTAAGGATCCTTACACTTGGCATTAAATACAATCTTGGAGGATCTCAAAAGATTTACTAGGCTCTCACCTACTGCTTTATTTGTGTCTATCTTTAGGACAGATTATATAGTGCACTTTGGGCCCGAATAGTTGGCAAGGAGCTATGGAAAAGGAGATGGAGAATATTGACTAGAATGGAATTAGGACTTTGGTGGATTGTTTGGGCTACAAGAAAGTGATTGGATCTTTTAGACCAAATTGAAACTTATTGGATCTTTTAGACCAAATTGAAAGCTAATGGATTGGTTAAATACAAGACTCACCTTATGGTGTAAGAGTTTTGACAAAAACAAGACATTGATTATGAAGAAATGTTTAAGCCTATAGTGCACTTCACGTCATTTTGTTTGTTAGTGGCTTTGGCCTTCTATCATGATTGGCCTATCTATTAGATGGACATTAAAAGTGCATTTGTACTACAAACAAAGATCTAGGGAAACTTTAGACCTCATTGGACATTCATGGTTGAGGCCAATCAAGCATCACTTTTTCTCAAAGTCCATTCTCGCACCATTTGTTGAGACAATATGTCACAAATAATGAATCTTTGCTAAGAAGAGTTGACTCTTTTGGGCATACATTTTCAGCTTTTGCTTTCTCAATCCATGAGTAATACATTTGAATGTGTGATGTTCTTGTTAGCCAAGAGTTCACGAAGGAAACTCTTACCTTGTTTGATGTCAAGATTCATATGATAGCTTTGCAAATGGCCTTGTTACATTCCTTATGTATGTAGCATGATTCCTGGGTAGACAGTGCTATGACCTTTTGAGAAAATTTTCATCTCACATGATCACACTACAATCTAGCCTCTTGGTAGCATGTTCTGAATTTGAATCAGACAGTCAAAATGCACAATCTTTTGTTGTTTCACACTTGATTGCCTTTTGGTAGGAGATCCTTCACTTTAGTGCTTGGTGTTCCCTTGACTCTAGAAAGGAGGCCAATTTTTTGCAAGCTCAGGTTTTGGCCGCATGCAGATTGCTTGACTAGCTAATAAGCACATGGAGTGCAATAAGTTTAATATGATAGTATGACTGGTTTGTGGACTATACAAAACGCTATCCTTCCTAGGAGATCTCGGGTTTATTCTTTTTGCCATATCCATCAATACTTATAGGTACCTTGGGGTTACTGGCATTCTTCTTTTTATCTCTTGCCTAGTTTGTAGACAGCTTTGGGGTTTCATTTCTTGAATACGAACTTCAATGACAAGTTAGCATACAATCATTTGTTGAGTTTTGGGCAACAAGGTACTGCCCATGGCCACTTTATAATTGCAACATTCTTGTCTTTTTCATTTTTTGCATTGGACTTGCCTTTGGCATATCTGATAGACATATAATGTAAATATTTTTTATTCAGCCTTCTCAACGTGTTGTTTTCTATCTATCTTTGTGTGCTTGGTTGGCCAAATGGCACTTTGTGAATATTTCAATTTGTTTATTAAAGTTCTTTATTATAAAAAAACTGAACTAAAAACCAAATCTAATATTAATACTTCTAGCTCTTGGCATAATGACCATTGCATGGTTGATCAAGGATTTGACATGGGGCATGCAATGGACAAGTGTTCAAGCTATGTGGTACAAGGACAAGGCGAAAGCAACTTGGGAAATATGCTCCTAGATAGTGTGTAGTTTTTCTAAGGTTTAATGATCATTTGAAAGTTTTACCTCCTAAATAGGTTATTGAAGTTGTAAATCAAGCTCAATGGTTAAGTTTTGGCCAATGAGCAACTTATTTATGATTAATCAGCCAGTAAATAATTAGCTCTCTATCAAATGTAGATTTGATTAATGAGCACCTAGTTACTCATGGAAAGTTGATCTTGGCTACTCTCTCTCATTTGAGCAGCCCAAGGTTAGAGGCAACCATTTATCTCTTCTTTGTTGTAGAAATTGCTAGCTTTGATCATGGGGGATGATTTGATAGCATGTAGGATTCATGATAGCAGCCAATCTTTTCTTTGCACGGGGGATCCATTGGGCAGCTCTATGACTCCATTTACACTAGATATTGTTGCTGTTTTCAATCTAAATATCATTAAAATATGCTATTATAGCACAATGGACTGAGATTCTCTCTTCTCCTTCAAGATCTTAAGCCTTGTGCACTTTTTGGATAACTTCGTTGCTAAGAAAGTGATGTTTTCATGAGTTCGTTATGAGAAATCCCTCTATTTGTGAGAGGAATTATGTGGGATTGCATGGGAGCTATGAAGGACAATTATCAAGGAAAATGCTTTGTGAAATTAGGTCCAAATGTTTAGAACTTTATTGTCATTTGTAAGATTTGAAGGGGAAAGTGTTCACGTGCATTTATAAACACTATAAAGATGATTGGAGATTAACATTCAATGTGACAAGGTCATTGTGTACTTGTGGATTAGTTCTGTAGAGCACATCAAAGTGGGATTGTGGCTCTTTTGTTGTTGGAAATGCACGGGAAAATCAAGGAAATGAAAGACAATACCTAATCGAATGTGTGTAGCATGGATTAGAGCAATTGCACTTTGGTTTTGGGCATGAATTAAATGTTGATTTTTTGTGGCAGCAGTGTAGGTCTGAATTTATTTAGTTTGGTAGTATGTTGGTTGTGCAATGGCTAGGGCAAAGGACTGGAATTGATGCACGAACAAGGCTAAGGCTTCCTAAAGCAAACGGGATTAGTTTGGAATCAAGATTTACTTTATTTTTGGTAGAAAAGAGAGATGGAAGCTATGATATTTGTGTGGATTATAGATCTCTCAATAACATCATTGTTGAAAATGGAGTTCTAGTTACATGCATCGATGATATCTTGCATAAGCTATTTGGTTCATATACCTTTAGTTACATTGATTTAAAAGTAGACATGATCATATATATGTAAAGCCTAGTGTTTGTGCTAGATTCCTTTGGAGTATGATTGGACATTTCAAGTTAACACAATTAAAGGAGGCTTGCTTTATTGTTACCCTTTTTGTTGAACGGCGGAAATCAACAAGAATGCAGATGCCTTGTTACCACATCCAAAGCATCTTTCTTCATGTACCTCTTTTTCCATTATCTTTTTAAAGTTTCCTTTTCATGTAGCTGCCACCCTACGAGTTTCTACGATTCAACTTGACATTTAGGCATGAATCTACTTCACTTTTTGTCAGCTTTTTCCTTAGCTCTTCAACCAATAAACTTCATTTCGGGAGTCCCCTTTGTTGGGTTTCACTCATGCCTATGCTCACAAAGGAGTGTCGGTGATCAGTAGGACACTGAGACACTTTTCACTCTCCGTACGAGAGGTTTTTCTCCCTAGATTTATTCTCTTTATTTTATGTGCCTATGTTACACATTTTCGGGCACTTATCGTATTGCACACACTTTGGGTGTGAACACCTTCTTACAACCCTAAGGTTTAAGGGTTCTACCTTGTACTTTCATTTTACACTTTCAGTCTATTGCGTTGGGTGTTGTGCTTCACTCTCCATACTGTCTACTCCACTTTCAGCTGAGCTTCGATCCTCTCCATCTCTCACATTTGGTATCATAGCTCAACCTCAACTCACAGCTGATCCGAGAGTCATCGTCTCCAGCTTCTTTGCAGTTATCAACAGCTCCACCATCTCCAGCAGAGCCACCAACTAGTCTGCCCCGCCAGGCAGTACGATATCAGCCTTAGTGTCCATCTCCTTTGGTGAAGGATGACCCTTGTATTTTGATCACTCTTCACTCCAGGGGGGTTTGTTGGGTTTCATTCACGCCTACATTTACAGAAGATTATCGGTGATTAGTAGGACACTGGGTGTAGTGGAAGCTCACGCTCAACTGCCAAGACCCAGGGACTGCTTATTCTTTCAACCCAGCACAAATGGCTATCTCTCACCTAGCTGATGCGCGTTCGATCCTATGGGGATATGGTGAGCTTACCTTGATGCCCGAACGAGTAGTCTCCTCCCTCAAGCAACTCCACGATTTTGATGCGAGCTCAAGCATGCTCAAGCCTCCACCTTCAAGCTCCATCCTCCATAGCCGCACGTGAGACAAGAGAATAGAAGAGAAGAGAAGAAGAGAGAAGATAATGAAGAGCTTCTTCTCTTCGATCCCTCATCCTCACACACTCACTCCCTCATACTCTCACTCTCTCAAGTGCACACAAGCAAGCAAGAAGGAGAGAAGAAAAGAAGAAGTGATCACTTTGGCCACGCACCAAAGAATGAGCTTCTCATTCGCTTTTTGAGTTTATATACAAAACCGTAATCCCTTTTGGACGGTCATCCCCTTTTTTACATGGTTGGCCTAGGCCCTCTTTCCTATTGTTCTCCTATCTTCCTATCTTCCTTTCTACTGCCTGTCTATCCTTACAATTTGCATAGGAGGGAGCCTGGCGCTCTTTTACAAGGATTTTGGCTGCGCCTTTACATTCAAAGGTGTGCCTTCTCTTTTTTAGCACTTTTTGGGCTCGAGTGGCTGCGCCTTGGACTTCTTGTGGCCATGCTTGCGCTTTTGGGCGCTTCCAGGTCCTATTTCCTTTTGGGCCACCTCCTTCAGCTCTTGACATGTGCTTTTTCAAAATTTTTACTTTTTTCATTTTTTTTTCACTTTTTTTTGTGCTGAGGTTAACATTACTCCCCTCCTAGATGAGTGCTAGTCCCATGGCACTGATGGGTAATAGTTGGAAAGTGGGGCGGGTGTAGCGAGATGGATTTTTGAGTTTGTATACAAGCCCTTGCTGAGGATAGTGTTGAATGAATTTGCCATTTGAAATTGAAGATGGTGTTGTCCCTCCCTGACGCTGATGGTGGATGGATCGTTCCTTTGAAATTGACGATGGTGTTGGACGGATCCTTCTTGGAGAATGACGGATGGACAGATCGGTCCTTGAAATTATGGTGTTGGACGGATCCTTCCTCGTTCCCTTCAAGGTCGATGCGATGCGATCTCAACCTGCAAGACAAAGTTGTGCACTTCCTAAGGGGTGTATCTACCTCTCCGTGTAGTGCATGGTGTAGGTGCCAGTGGAACTAGGAGTTGGGTCGCGAACCTTAGGCAAGCCTGCGGTGTTGTCTCACACTTGAGGACCCAGTTCGTGCATCGTTGTAGGTACAATGCGCGGCTTAGGGAGACAGGTCTGGAAGTCCTGTCCTTGAGGTGCCCTAAGTGTAAAGTGGGGGATGGGGCTAGGTAAAAAATCCTAGGTGTAGTGATTGTGGCACTAAAATGATTTCAGGAACTTAGTCTTTTCCTTTTCTTTCTTTTTCTTTATTTTTCTTTCTTTTCTTCTTTTCTTTTATTTTATTTTTCTTTTTCTTTTGCTCTTTTTTTTCTTTGATAGATAAACACAATCGCCATCATAGATACAAGGGTGCTCTTAGGTTGTACCAGGGTTCTCTTTTGACAATGCATTATGCGGTGGCCCAAGGGATTTGCTAAAAAAGGCACGGCTTTGCATGTAGCTCTTGAGATCAACCCCAACATTTAGAGGTGTGGTTGACAAAAGGAGGTGTCCACACCTTGTAAATGGCTATCATTCATGTCTTCGAGTACCTTTATACAAAAAGAGGGTAACAATGTAGCCCTCATCATTAGCCGCGGGCCGTGGCGCAACTGTCTATTCCTAGGTTGAGATTGAAAAATAGTGAAGGGAGGTGGGTCTCCTCGGTAGTTGGCTTTTGCTTCAGTAGAAACCTAATAGTCCTAAGATAATTACAAGTTGTGATGAAAGCAGGGTCTGGATAGGATGAGAAATCCTGGAGGAAGCACGTGGGATGGATGTCTCTTGCCTTGAAGGTTAGACACTCCTTGGGATTCTCTACATTGGCATTGTAGATCTTGGGAAAGTCATATCTACCATGCTCCTCTCTATTGTAATCCACTCTGTGCCTGCGAGGGTAGGGCATGCAGATAGGATCATTCCTTTCTTCAAGAAGTGTGTGGCAGAATGTCATCCATGCATCAAGGTTTGTATCCCAGATCCTTCTCTGCCACTTGGGCTGTGCTTCATAGCCTTGGACCATCTTAGGAATCTTGTACACCTTGTCTTGCCGGTAGTCTGGGACCTCTTGCCTCCATTGAGTGATAACTATGCTCCGCTCCTGGACCCATCAATTCGCCAAGTTGTTGGCCATTTGAATTATGCTGTCCACTACTTCCACTTGTAGGACTCGGTCGAGGGTCCCTAGGTAGAGGAATGAAAACTTGAAGGGCCGGGTTTGGAGTTCTCCTTGCTCCCAAATACTTAGTTCTTGGGGTCAGTTGACGGGATAGCAATCCTCGTGTTGTAGCACGGACTCTCTAGGAAACCGTTGGGGTTGTGCTTTAGCTCTCTGCTGCGCTTGCTCCACCAATTCCCGTCTTCTTCTCTTAGCTGCAATGATGTGCTCAGGTACTTGGCTACCTTCTGGATCTTCTTGAGGCACATCTGGCAGTGGTGGGCTAAGCTCTTGGGCCTATTGCTCTTCTTCTAGCTCCTGTTCGAAGTCCGACCCTTCCTCTGGTGGTTGCTCTTGTGGGGTCGGAGCTGGGGGTGGATGCGATTGCTCCTGCTCTTCAAAACCTAGCTCCTTTAGCTCATCAGTGGAGAAATTGGCTTGCTTGAAATACTAGCATTGTTCTTTTCTTGTTAGGCCGGTGCCGGTTGGAAAAGCATGCTCTTATAGGCCATACTTTAAGGCTATGGTAGTCATCTCTAACTTCTCATCCTCTCCACAGAATCCTTGCTATCCACTTGCATTACATGGAGCATTGTGCTTAAGAAGGCTTGCCATTGTGCATCTGAACTTGCTTTTGCGGCTTCGGTTCTGGCCTCTGCCACAACACTCGCTCGCATTTTGCTATGGCCAAGTGCTCCGCAAGTTATGCTCTTCCTACCGTTTGGCTCTCTCTTCCGATTTCTCCTTGCTCTTTTCCATGCTTTGAGACATCATCATTACCACCTGTTGTTATTCATTCCATACTTGCAGCATGTGTGTTTTTCCCTTGTTTCGGTGGTTCAGCTGCTCCTCGGCTATCTTCTAGACTTGTTGCGCCATGGAGAGTTGCATGGAAATTTCTGACAGCCTTTTAGATAGGTCTTTGTTCTTCTGTGCGTGGGCTTCTTGCCTTTCTTCATGCTTGTGTCTTTTAGATTCAGCCATGGTTTTTATCTCTTCCATCTCCTGTTCTAGGTTCTCTAGCTCTTCTTGCAGCCCTTGGGTTGCTTCTTCGATAGCTTCTTCTTTCTTTTTCTTCAAGCAATTGACTTTTCTTTCCAGTCTCTCCTGTTCCTCCAACTCTAGGGTAGTCCGCTTCTTCAAGTTTTCTGTTTCTTCTTGATATCTTCGTGCCCGCTCGTCTCTTGCTGCCTCTAGCTCCTCCGTGGCATCCAAGACAGTTTTCATATTTCCTTGCAGCTCTTTACACAACTTTGCCAGCTCGTCGATATGTTGCTACATCCTTACGAGGTTTAGCTAGCCTTGCTTTCCACTTTCCTTCTTCTCCTTCCTTAGCTTTGAGCTGCTCTTTTAGCTCGCTTATTTCTTTCTGATAGCTTGTTACTTGGCGTGTCTTCTCTAGCTCGAAGGTTGCCATGCCTCCTTTTCGGCCTCCAGCTCCGTAACGGCGACTTTCTTGTCTTCTTTGGCCCTTTCTAGATGTGACAGGAGCTCTTGTACATATTTGTCTTAGTTTACATACAATGGCAGTGCGGTGCGGGTTGTGGTCATAGATGCTTCTATTTTCAGCCTTTTGGGGTCCTATCTTGACTCCGCATCTGCAGGAGCCAGTCTTTTAGCTCTAGTCACAGGGGTTCCTTCACCTACCCCTTGGAGCATTTCCTTATTCACCAAGAATTGCACCTAGGCGAAGACGTTGCTGGCATCGATTTTAAGTGTGGAGCCTTGGGTGGTTGTGGTTGTAGGTATGGTGGTGGGCACTAGGAGAGGAGGAACGGGATCCATTAGGCCCTTGCCCTTGCCTTTTTTCATCGGAGGTGTTGTGATCTATGGAACTTGGGCACTTGAGCTTGGCCCTTCTTTTGCCTTCTTCTTTTTCATGCT
This sequence comes from Lygodium microphyllum, assembly GCF_053477565.2. Lineage (NCBI taxonomy): Eukaryota > Viridiplantae > Streptophyta > Polypodiopsida > Schizaeales > Lygodiaceae > Lygodium > Lygodium microphyllum. The sequence goes on along the minus strand of NC_141157.1, from coordinate 75,411,908 downwards.
TTCGTCTTCTTGCTTCGTTTGTACAGTCTTTTACTTTTTTTTCTTAGCCCTTCCATGGCTAGATTGTGTTTTATTTTCCTCCTCTTCATCACTTACTGTTCTTTCACTGGATTGCTCTCGTTCATGGTGGGGAGGTGACCTATCCGGCGTTTCATACTCCTTCGTCTTCATTGTGTGCCTCTTGGATAAGAGCAGTCAACACACCATCGTATCCAATGAATGAGGCTTTCGATGATGGTTTCTTTCTTTCAGCTTCTGTCTTTAACGCTAGGGATTCCCCGCGAGCTGGTTTGCTCCCTAGGGCTAGTGCCTTGGCTCATTGGTGGATCATCTTCCTTACATGCCCATTCCAATCAATCTCATCCAATGAATGGGTTGCCAAGCTCTCCAACATGGGCACATTGATTTTGTGCATGAGCGAATTATACCTTTGGTTAGAGAACAAGGAGTGGATGACTTTTGCCTGAAGCCTCACTTCTGGATCTGGGATTTCTTGGATGCTAATGCCATTGTTGGTCAAAACCTGCTCCTTTTTCATGTTCAGCATGGCATAGACATCTCTTTTCAGTCTCCTTTCTACCTTGGGTTCCAGCCCTAGTGCCTTCTCCACCAAGGCCTTACTAAGCTGGACCTGTACCTGCTTGGCTCCTTCTCCTCTTCCATTTGTCATAGTGCCACATTCTCTGTCGGGGTTGTAGATTCTCAAGAACTCTAGGCACTTAGTGTGGTCGGTCTCTTGCCCAAATTTCTCGACATATTTAGCAAGATCTCACTGTTCCACAACTCTTTTGGCAGCCTCCTCCTTGGCCACGACTTCTTCAATGTTATGTATAGTTCTGAACTCTAGCTGGTTGTAGGCACAGTTATCGAGGGAGATGCAATACTTTGCCCTTTCTTCTTCCGTGAATGGAAGTTGATGGGCCCAATCCTACTGTGCTGCCATCTTGAGTTCTTGCCATGATACCATAGTTCGCCATTAGTGTCCTTAAGATAATTTCTTGCTGAAAGGTAAGCATGAATGGATTATGCTTTTATGGAAATAATAAAATGCCTAAGTACAAAAATAGAAAATTTCCTTCAAGCAGTCCATTCATTCCAAAAAATTTACGACTTTTTTCCTCAATCATGAGTTGATTTTCATCCACTCTTTTCTCTTTTTGGACATTGATTGAGGCTTTTTTTCTTGCGTTTCATTCACCTTACATGTTTACATGTTTGATTCACCTTACCCCTTCCCTTTGGAATTGAGAAGAATCCTTCCTCCTAGGATTAAGGTTTGAGAGGTTAAGGGCATTCAGCGCATGCTTACGGTGTTTTACGTCGGCATGAGTCAAGCATAGAAGTTTGGATTGTATTCTAGATTAACATAGCGGTCCATGTCGAAAGGATGGATGCCTACTTGAGTGATGTAGGTGAGAACATCTGTGAGGAAGTTACCGGAGTCAATCCTGCTAGCAATGTGTAGCTCTTCTTTAGTATGGACTCGATCTAGGTAAGGGTGGCTCATGACATGATCTTCCAATGATCAATTGCGAGTGATGGCCAATACCCTAAAAGAGGTAGGAGCTACGTAAGTGGGATCATACTCAGAGGTCTTAATGGTGCATCGCTGCTGAGCATTGGTTATGATTTGGCAGTCTTCTTGTTCCCATTGGAGTCAAAGAGCATACCACTTGCGTAAGAAGGATGAATTATTATCGGCTTGCTGGCGGAGTTCGTGCAACTTTTGGCTTGTGGCAGTAACTCTACTCTTGCTATAGGAGGTGATCAGCCGTTGTTTAAGGGCTTGGTCTCGAGATATGGTCTCGAGATATCTTGGCATTGGTGATCAATTCCTCCGCAACCGTGGGGTTTTTACCGTCATGAATTCGTATTCTTCCCAGGTGCATGACATGGAGCAGACATCCAACGCTAAGGATGAATCAAGTAGGCCTAGGTCTAAGCGCTCATAGCTCTTAGCAAGTACGGTAAAAGTGGCATCTAAGTGCTTAATGCAGTTGACTAGGTTGTCTCCTCTGTTTTCAGCTAGGTCTTTAGCCAATGTGAGAATCGATCGTCATTCGTAGGATGACTTAAGACCTGCTGGTGGGTAGGGTCGAGACGAGCTAGACAAGGGAGCATCTAGTGACTAACCCTCACGTGGGTCCTTAGGAGTATTGGCATCCTTAGGGACCATGGATTGGGCTTGCGGCTCACAGGATCTGCTACGTTCAGCTTGAGAAGTAGCTGGATCACTAGGCTCCTTGGGGGTGGTTGAGTCAATGGGAGTTAGGTGCAGTTTTGGTTGATAGACTTGTTGTAGTGAGGGTGGCTCAATGATCTTAGGCTCTATAGGTTTAGTAGCATTGGGCTTTGTCGGCTTGGGTGTGCTTTGATACCGTGAGCGTGCTTGGGATTCATAGGATACGGTCACTGTTGTTGCATCGGGAGACATGGGTATATTGTGAGTCACTACACTCGGATCTACCCCTTTTAGCTCATGGAGGGACCAAGTAAAGACGTCTATATACTCCCGTAAGAGAGCAATGAGATTGGCTTCCTCCTCAATCAAGTCATCGGCTATAAAGATAGGTGAAGGCGTCTCCCCTTCCTTAGCTAGATTAACCTCCTTGACTTTGGCTGGACCTTTTATTGGTTCATTCGCTTGCCCTTGTCGTTTGGTTGCTAGCAAGCTCACTACCTTATTGCCTTTCTTAAACTTTGTGAATTGTTTCGGCAGGTCTTGTGGCTTTCTTTGCTCCTCAACTTGTGGTTCCTTCGGTTGTCCCCTTCGTTCCTCCTTCAATCTTCGGCGCCTTAGGTGGATTGATAGGTCCCTCTTGGTAAGTCTGGTCTTAGGCGGTTGAGGTATCTCAGGACCATTCACTGTCTGAGCTTACTTCCGATTCAGAATTGAACTCTCTACCTTCGCTAGAAGAGGGAGTCTCTCGTGGTGGGCGTAGCTCAGATGGTGACTCTGTATTGAATAATGGGACGGTACTTGGTTGGCTAGGCTTTGCTCATAGTCAATTGCACCTATGTGCCCCAACCATGTGCGATTGCAATCCATGTGCATGACTTCTCTCTTGATTCTAAAAGTGTTTTTCTTTTGAGGTTTGGAGTTTGCCTGTATTTGCTTAATTACATGTCCCTCAATGTCGTATTCTATTGTGTCAATTTCCCTTTCATTTTCCTCGTTGGTAGAACAACAATCTTCGTACTCATCATCTGAACTATTTCCCTCTGACTGCTCATTATATCCTTTGTTCTCATCTCTAACCTCACTCTCATTAGTGAGACTAGGGTCCAATTATACATCAAGTTTAGGGCGTGCACCTTAGTCCAGTTCCACTTAGGTTCGTTCATGAGATCCTTGAGAGGTTTCAAGTTAGTGGCAGGGTGGTTGCAGGCTAACTTGCCCGTCATGTACTCCAAGACCTCGTGGAGTTCTAGCCTTTTGTTAGGGACATGGAACATAGTAGGTTTGGATCGGCTACAAGAGCTTCCAGCTATCATGCAGAGTGGCATTGTAGGCTCCTTCTTGGGCACTCTCACTTAGGGTTCTCGATTATTCGTCTAAGTTTTAGGGTCTTCTCCTACTAGTGGGTTCATTCAGTTTCTTAAGACTGAGTTAGTTCCTTGTTATTTGCAGAAATCCTCAATTTACTGTCACTTAGTGTGTGTATGTGTGTGCTCTTTTCCGTGCCCTGTGTGAAATCAGGCTTTCAGCTTTTCTTCAGGTGCACTTCAAGTGTCGAAAAACATTGTGGGGTGCAATGAAGAATGGCAAATGTAGCTTCAGCACTCCCGTCTATGTTCTTGGCCTGATAGGGCTTTAAGCTCAATTGTTGGCTGCTCTTGCTGGTCTCTAGGGTTTGCACTGCGTCTTTCCGCTCAGTCAAGGTCTAATTGAGGGTCTATGGATCAGTTTGGTGCTCTCAGCGGGGTGAACAGCTAGCAAGCTGGCTAGTGTCATTGCTAGATCTGCAATTCACTAGTTCTCTTGTTTCTTGTGCACTAGAAAGGCGTTTTGGTCATCTGTATTGCTCTCGGGGGTTCATTTGGTTATGGTCCAGGTTAGTCAGGGTCTACAAATGTCAAGTCTGACAAATTTTAGATTGGGCCCAGCTGGTCTAAATTGTAGGGTCTGAGTGTCAGATTTGGCCTATTTGAGTGGCCTAGGGCCGAATGATATCAGGGCCGAATCTGAGGGCCGAGTGTTCGAGTGCTGAACATAAGGCCCTCTGAATGCCATGTGGCAAGGTGGGCCGAATGGCCGATCGTCTGAATCGGTCGGGCCGAATGGTCGAGGGCCAAGTGAGATGGGGCCGAATCGGGTGGGCCGAATTTCAGGTGGCTGAGTAGGTTGAATGTGAGTGGGCCGAGGATTGGTTCTGGGGCTTGGCCCAGAGTGGCCGTCCCAATCTAGGACTCGGACAGTTTGAGTGCAACAGCGCGTGTCGACAGCAGCGAAAACGATTTTCGCTTCGTTAGCACGATCTATAGCATGCTAGGTGGCAAGCACTTCTAGAATAGATCAATGGACAAAGACCAAGGTTTGCATATACCTGATGTGCTCGAAAATCCCCGGAACAAATTGATCGATCCGTTGCAAGGGTTTGTGATCTCTCCAAGCTCTCTCTCTCTCTCTCTCTCTCAATGCTATTGTTGTAAATGAGCTTTCACTTGTCCTCTTGGGTTTTAAACCCTTGCCTTCCTGATCACTTCCCTTGCGACATTAACACATCTAAGTACTCTTTTCTCCTATTCCTTCCTTGTTTGTGCCCTGTTTGGGCCTGTTTTACAGCACAAAACCTTAAAGTTTTTTCCTTCGATTTCTTGCTCCTATCCTACTCTAAATGCAACAAAAATCAAAACCCAAATAGAAAAATAATTCCTCCTACTTGCCTCATTATTAAAAAACTGAAATACTTGTTGCAAAGATTAAAACCCCAAAATCTCCTACCTATCTCAAGCTTCGGTTTGGGGATGAAACCCTTATTTCATCGGTGGATTTGAGGCACGCAAGTGCTCAAGCTTGAATCCAGTGGTCCTTGCAACGGAACCAAAATGTAGTGGGAGCTCACGCTCAACCTCCAAGACCCACGGACTGCTTATTCTTTCAAGCATATTAAATGAGCATAAATGGCTATCTCTCACCTAGCCGATATGCCTTCGATCGTACGGGGGTGTAGTGAGCTTACCTTGATGCTCGAATGAGTAGCCTCCTCCATCAAGTAACTTGGTAGCTTCGCGATTCGTGATGCGAGATCAAGCATCCTCAAGCCTTTACCTTCAAGCTCCATCCTCCATAGCCGTGCATGAGACGAGAAGAGAAGAGTAGAGAAGAAGAGAGGAGACGATGGAGAGCTTCTTCCCCTTGATTTCTCACCTCACATACTGTAAACGCCCCGAACAACGTAGTATGCTTAACAATTATGATATTTGCTTGTTTTCGAGATTTAATAGAAAAGAGAATGAACACTTAAAGCTGAAAATGAAAATTACTCACAAAATTACAGCCATAAAAATGTAAAAGTAATGGAGACAAGATTGAGGGTTGAAGATGGGCAACCCCCCCCGAAGGAATGTATTTCTGCTCAACCCAAGTCCCTTAGGGAAGAGCTCAGTTACAATCAACCTGAGAGTGAGAAGAAGTAATTCTCACTCTCACAAGATCATGCAATGATGTACAAACACACATGCATTATCTATTATGCAATGATAAGAACTGATTTCTTTACAGTATGAGAGAAGAAAAAGGGGAATTCAGCCTTTCTCCATCGTTGATCAGCAGTACAGGGATAGAGCTTGCTTCTTGTAGCTAAAATAGAAGAAAGAGCTCAAGAAGGAGGTGCTGTAATGAATTTACAAGCTTGCTGTCTTGTAAAACAGCAGTGATAGAAGAGGGAATATGGAGGAATTTGATAATGGAGAAGTGGGGGATGATGATGGGGATGGATGGGGCCAGTTTCTGGCTATCTATGGGTGCTGTACATGAGTTTACAGCAAAGAAAAATGATGTTAAATGAAGAAAAACGAGCTCTTATTTATAGGAGAGGGGAGAGCTAGTACAAAAGGGGAAAGTGGAGTAGCACAAGACAAGTGTCCAGCCACATGTCATGAGATGTGACAAGTGGTGGGACACTTGGAAACTTGTGTGACAAGTGTCTTGACACTTGTCTCTTCTCTATGGCCTTCCATTTTGGGTTGAATACTGTCAAGAATAGAAACAACCAAATTTAGTAAGCACAGTCAGAGTACAGAACTTACTATTTTTAGAATGACATCCCTATTTTTTAGGACTAGCATTTTTAGGATAATTCGAGGCTCCTAAAATTTAGGAACCTCCTAAAATTTAGGGATCTCCTAGAATTTAGGGACCCCCCCAATATGGGTATCATATGAAAGCTTTTTCCGTGTACATTGCAAAAATGGTATCCGAATCTTCATGTGACTTTCCTATGCAAAGAAATGTGCATTTCAAGCTTTCAGCCCACACATGCACATTATACAAGCATTTCATGATCATGCCATCTTGTTGATTGTAACTGTCTGTTCTGGTGGATCTAGCCCACACTTCAAGGCATCAATCCTTTCTGTGTGCGAGTCTAACCCTGATATGCGTAAGTTCTAGTCACAGGCGCCCAATCGGGTCATATAGGTGGAAGTGTGAACTATCTTTTCTCTAACCCACCGTGTGGGTCCACCATAACCTGTGACCTCAAGAATTTTCGTGTCACAAGGCCACTTCTCGTGGTTCGATCCTTGAGAAACAAAATCTTTTCAGGTTCCAAGAGTTGCTCTGTTTCTTCAACTTCTGGGGGATCTTCAGTAATGGGTTCCTTTGGTTCTGGTCCTATGTAAGGTTTTAGCAAACTTACATGAAAAGCATTGTGTATTTTCCAATGAGTAGGAAGCTCAAGTCGATAAGAAACTTCATTTATTTTCTCAATCACTTTGAAGGGTCCAAAGTATCTATTGGAGAGCTTTGGAAAAGATGAATTTTGACGAGAACCTTGTTTGAGCCTGCTTTTATCAAACTTTAGCAAGACATATTGACCTTTTTCAAAAGCCAAAGGTCTTCTTCGTTTATCTGCTTGCTTCTTTTGTCGCTCTTGCGCAACTTTGATAGTGGCTCGAACTTGATCCATTGTTGTTTTTAAATCTGAAGCAAACTCATCAGCAGCAAAAATCTTATCTTTAGTGCGAATAATTGGAGGAGGAATCACTTTATCCTGTACTATTTCATTTGGAGCTTTCCCTATGGATGAGTGCACTGTATTGTTGTAAGCAAACTCCAATAATGGAAGATATTTCTCCCATTGTGACTTATGTTCACTAACATAAGCTTTCAACATATCCAAAAGAGTGAGATTCATCACCTCTGTTTGGCCGTCAGTTTGAGGATGAAAAGCTGAGGAGAACTTTAAAGTGGTTTCCAAATTCTCAAATAAAGCACGCCAAAAGTTACTAGTGAATTTGGAGTCTCTATCTGAAATGATCTCAGAAGGCATACCATGTAATCTGAAGATATGTTGAATGAAAAGTCTTGCAGCTTGTGCGGATTTCAATGTTTTATGACATGGAATAAAATGTGATTGTTTGCTGAATCTATCAATTATGACCCAAATCATATCATGACCTTGAGGTGTTCTTGGAATACCTGAGATGAAATCCATTGTGATAGATTCCCATAGATCTTTGGGCACTGGAAGAGGTTGCAACAATCCTGGAATCTTCTGCCTATCATATTTGGATTTTTGGCATACCAGACAAGCCTCAATGAAGTTATGTGTATCTTTTCGTAATGTTGGCCAATAAAAGTAGCGCTCAATTGCACTAAGAGTGGCTGCCCTCCCTCTATGCCCTGCATAAGGGGGTTCATGACTTTCTTTAAGCACCTTTTGTCGAACAAGAAGAGTGACACAAAGGCGATTGTTCATGAGAAGGTAACCGTCTTTGATGGAATAATCTGGATGAGAACCTCCTTGCTGTAAATTTGACCAAACTGCTGCAAAATCAGTATCTTCATTATAAGTATTCTTCATCGTTTGAAAATCTTCATGATGAGCCACTGTAATAGTTGCAATGCGAGGCACTCTAGAAAGTGTATCAGCAACTACATTTTGTTTCCCTGGAGTGTACATAATTTGAAAATGAAACATAGACAAGAAATTTTCCCATCTTGCATGTTTCTCCTGCAAATGCTTTTGAGTCTTGAAATACTTCAAGCTTTGATGATCGGTTTTAATAAGGAATTCATTGCCTAAAAGATAATGTTTCCATATCTTTAAAGCATGAACCACTGCTAAGAGCTCCTTTTCATAAATGTCATACCTTTTCTCCACATCATTTAGACGGTGGCTTTCAAAGGCTACGGCATGGCCTTCTTGATTTAGCACTGCACCAATACAATCACCGCAAGCATCTGCTTCCACCACAAATGGTTTTACCAGATCTGGAATGATAAGAACAGGTCCAGAAGTAAGAGCTGTTTTCAGCCTTGTGAAGGCTGCCTTCTCTTTTTCCTTCCATTGGAAAGAGATCTTCTTCTTTGTAAGGTCATGAAGTGGAGAAGCCATATGTGCAAAATGCTTGATGAAGCGGCGGTAATAAGAACATAAGCCAAGAAACGATCGCACCTCATGTACATCACGAAGATGAGGCCATTCTTGGATTATCCTGATCTTTTCAGGATCCATCTGAATGCCTTCAGAAGAGATGACATGCCCAAGGTAATTTATTTTATGCATGAAAAATTCACTCTTTTTACCATTTACCAAGAGTTGATTTTGTTGTAGTAATTGTAGAACAATTTTCAAGTGTTGATGATGATCCTCTTCATTCTTGCTAAAGACAAGAATATCATCAAAGAAAGTACCAACATATTGTCGATGCTCTCTAAAGATGCGCTCCATCATTTGATTAAAGGTGGCTGGTGCATTGGTTAATCCGAAAGGAACCACCAAGAATTCATAAAGACCGTATGAAGTGCGGAAAGCAGTTTTGTGTACATCTTGTGGTATTACCCTAATTTGATGATAACCACTCTTTAGATCAATGCGGCTGAAAACCTTTGAGCCTCCTAGACGATCCAAAATGTCGTCAATTCTGGGAATAGGAAACCGATTCTTCACAGTGATTTTGTTGAGGGCTCGATAATCAATGCACATCCTGAATGTGCCATCTTTCTTTTGAACGAGAAGAACCGGTGAAAAAAATGGTGAGCTACTTGGCCTAATTAGCCCACGGTTGAGTAGGTCTTTGACTTGCTTTCTGATTTCTTCTTGTTGAGGACGGTTCACACGGTATGGCGCTATATTAGGAGGAGAACTGCCCGGGATAATATCAATATGATGGTCTTCTGGCCTTTCTGGGGGAAGCTGATAAGGAAGATCTTCCAAAAAACAATCTTTATACTTTTCCAAGAGCTGAAGTTGCTCTTGGTTTTCAGCATTCATATTATCTTTTACATCAGTGACATAAAGCAGACAACATTGAACACAATCCTTAATTGCTCTAGAGACTTGCATATGGCTTACCATAGGTATGGTGTCTCCAGAAACTCCAGCTTGGATCTCGTACTTCTTGCCTTTGTTGGTGAGTTCTACCTTCTTTTTCTGAGAGAAGATGGTTGAATCTACTCTATGATTCCAGGGCATGCCAAGAATCACATCGCAACCATCAAGGTCTCCGATACAGAATGTATCTTCGTCACTGTAGCCTTGAATTTGAAACTTGAGCTTGCCAATGTAGGGTATCACAGTCTTCACTGTGTCACCTTCATCAGCATTTAAAGCTTGGCGAACTTCTGCCGGAGTGTCCATCTCTTCATTCTTTAATCCAAGCTCTTTAGCTAATTGCAAGGAAATAATATTTTCATTTGCCCCAAGATCTATCAAGAATAGTGCTTGCTTACCTTGCAACTGTCCCCAAGCTTTTAATAATTTGCGCGTCTCTGGAGTGTGAGTTGTGTTTGCAACTACATCACTGATAGCATTGATTTTCACTGGCGACTTAGGCTTGTTGTCAGAAACCTTGCTTTGTCCCTTGTTTGGACATTGCTTCGCTATGTGGCCTGTTTGTCCACATTTAAAGCACTTCCCTTCTTTCATGAAGCGTTGCTTTTCTTCTTCGGAAAATTGCTTTGCTTGTGGGTATAGATTGGAGCGAAATTGAGGAGCATTAGGAGGTGCATAGGGCTTCATCTTCTTTTGATTTGATGGCTGCTTTTGCCACTATTTTTGTCCTTCATTTGGGACTGAATACTCCTCATCATCAGCTACTCTCTTCTTATCATTCTTTTGGAATGATTTGTTGCCATTGTGCTCCATTTCCCATGTCTCAGCATGGTCAATGAGTTCCCTGAGACTAGAACAATAATAATGATTAAGAGCAGTACGAAGTTTAAAATGCAAACCTCCTTGAAACTTCCTAAGCTTTTCCGAACTGCTGATCTTCTTGAAATGTTGGACCTTCAAAAGTAGCTCCCAAAATCTCTTGGTATAGTCACCAAGTGACTCATTTTTCCTTTGCCAAAGCCGATCCCATTCCATTTTTACATCTCTTTTGAAATGAACAGGAAGAAATTGGCTTTGTATCAGGCGAACAAAGGACCGCCATGATTTTGGGGCAGCATGATCATATTCCAACCCCGTCCACCAAGTATGGGCTAAGTCGGTTAAATATAAAGCTGCAAACTTAATCTTTTCTTTTTCTTTATACTTGTCACGACCATACAAAATTTGAAATTGACGAATAAACTTTAGAAGAAGATCAGGATTTCGGGAACCATCATACATACTGAACTTGATCTTCTTTTCAAGTTGAGATAGTGACTTAGTCTTCTTCTTCTTCTTATGCCTTCGTCCATGCTCGGATATTGAGGTTGAAGATGATGAAGTGCTTGATGGGGATGAAGATGGAGACGAGGGTGAAGAATGTCGACGCCTTTGACGATGATGAGGTCTTCCACAAGAAGGGTGTGACTCTTCATTACTAGAAGAGAATCCATCAGAATAGGCGCCAGATGACTTTGAAGAAGAGGATGAGCTTCGACGCGATCTCTTTCTTTGTCTTGAAGTAGAATGGGACTGTCTCTTAGAAGTAGTTGGACTTCTTGATCGGCTCCTTTCATTGGTATGGCTTTGTCTCCTTGAAGTAGATGGACTTCTTTCCTTGAATTCTTTGGGATTCTCAACTTTTTCTAGTTTGAGAAGTTGCTCACGAATTTGCTGATTCTCATCTCTAAGACTTTGAATGGCTTGAAGGATAGCACTCGATTGATCCATTGAGACTAAAGAAAAAAAAAAATGCTCACGCACTCAATGCAAGGGCTGAAAACAAACAAACTTATAGTTGTAAGCACTACCAGTGTTGGGGGTGAGGACCGAGCCAAAGCTCTGATACCACTGTAAACGCCCCGAACAACGTAGTATGCTTAACAATTATGATATTTGTTTGTTTTCGAGATTTAATAGAAAAGAGAATGAACACTTAAAGCTGAAAATGAAAATTACTCACAAAATTACAGCCATAAAAATGTAAAAGTAATGGAGACAAGATTGAGGGTTGAAGATGGGCAACCCCCCCCGAAGGAATGTATTTCTGCTCAACCCAAGTCCCTTAGGGAAGAGCTCAGTTACAATCAACCTGAGAGTGAGAAGAAGTAATTCTCACTCTCACAAGATCATGCAATGATGTACAAACACACATGCATTATCTATTATGCAATGATAAGAACTGATTTCTTTACAGTATGAGAGAAGAAAAAGGGGAATTCAGCCTTTCTCCATTGTTGATCAGCAGTACAGGGATAGAGCTTGCTTCTTGTAGCTAAAATGGAAGAAAGAGCTCAAGAAGGAGGTGCTGTAATGAATTTACAGGCTTGCTGTCTTGTAAAACAGCAGTGATAGAAGAGGGAATATGGAGGAATTTGATAATGGAGAAGTGGGGGATGATGATGGGGATGGATGGGGCCAGTTTCTGGCTATCTATGGGTGCTGTACATGAGTTTACAGCAAATAAAAATGATGTTAAATGAAGAAAAACGAGCTCTTATTTATAGGAGAGGGGAGAGCTAGTACAAAAGGGGAAAGTGGAGTAGCACAAGACAAGTGTCCAGTCACATGTCATGAGATGTGACAAGTGGTGGGACACTTGGAAACTTGTGTGACAAGTGTCTTGACACTTGTCTCTTCTCTATGGCCTTCCTTTTTGGGTTGAATACTGTCAAGAATAGAAACAACCAAATTTAGTAAGCACAGTCAGAGTACAGAACTTACTATTTTTAGAATGACATCCCTATTTTTTAGGACTAGCATTTTTAGGATAATTCGAGGCTCCTAAAATTTAGAAATCTCCTAAAATTTAGGGATCTCCTAGAATTTAGGGACCCCCCCAATATGGGTATCATATGAAAGCTTTTTCCGTGTACATCGCAAAAATGGTATCCGAATCTTCATGTGACTTTCTTATGCAAAGAAATGTGCATTTCAAGCTTTCAGCCCACACATGCACATTATACAAGCATTTCATGATCATGCCATCTTGTTGATTGTAACTGTCTGTTCTGGTGGATCTAGCCCACACTTCAAGGCATCAATCCTTTCTGTGTGCGAGTCTAACCCTGATATGCATGAGTTCTAGTCACAGGCGCCCAATCGGGTCATATAGGTGGAAGTGTGAACTATCTTTTCTCTAACCCACCGTGTGGGTTCACCATAACCTGTGACCACTCATCAGTGGCCAGCTCCAATGCACTTTTCTTTATATCTAATTAGTGCAAAGGAAATAAATTTAATAAATCATTATATAGACAAATTAATGAAAAAGGATACAAATTCTGTTTCTATAGAGTTGTGGCACATACTCACTCCCTCACACTCACACACTCCCTCTCTCAAGTGCACACAAGCAAGCAAGAAGGAGAGAAGAAGAGATCACTTTTGCCACACACCAAAGAATGAGCTTCTCATTCACTTTTTGAGTTTATATACAAAACCCTAATTCCTTTTGGGCGATCATCCTCTTTTTTACATGGCCGGTTGTGGCCTAGGCCCTCTTTCCTAGTGTCCTATCTTCCTAGCTTCCTTCCTACCACCTACCCTTTTACAATTTACACGAGGGAGCCTAGCGCTCTTTTACAAGGATTTTGGCTACGCCTTTACATTCAAAGGTGTGCCTTTTCTTTTTTAGCCCTTTTTGGGCTCTAGTGACTGCGCCTTGGACTTCTTGTAGCCATGCCTGGCCTTTAGGCGTTTCTAGGTCCGATTTCCTTTTGGGCCGTCTCCTTCAACTCCTGACCTGCGCTTTTTCACTTTTTCCGCTTTTTCTTGTGCTAAGGTTAACATTGTGGCACTTTTTACTCTTCGTACAAGAGGTTTTTTCCCCTAGATTTTATTTTGTGTTTATGTTATGCATTTTCAGGCACTTACCATGTTGCACACACTTTGGGTGTGAACACCCTCTTACAACCCTAAGGTTTAAGGGATGTACCTTGTACTTTCATTTTACACTTTTAGTCTATTGCATTGGGTGTTGTGCTTTACTCTCCACACTGGCTACTCGAGTCTTAGTTGAGCTTTGATCCTCTTCATCTCGCATGTTTTTTTCCCTAGATTTATTCTCTTTATTTTATTTGCCTATGATACACAATTTCGGGCACTTATCGAGTTGCATACACTTTGGGTGTGAACACCCTCTTACAACCCTAAGGTTTAAGGATTGTACCTTGTAGTTTCATTTTACACTTTCAGTCTATTGCATTGGGTGTCGTGCTTCACTCTCCACATTGTCTACTCCACTCTTAGCTGAGCTTCAATCCTCTCCATCTCTTACATTTGGTATCATAGCTCAACCTCAGCTCAGCTAATTTGAGAGCCATCATCTCCAGCTTCTTTGCTGTTGTCAACAACTCCATCTCTAGTAGAGCCGCTAGCTAGTGTGCCCCACCAGGCAACACGATATCAGCCTCAGTGCCCAACTCCTTTGGTGGAGGATGACCCTTGTATTTTGGTCACTCTTCACTCTAGGGGGGTTTGTTGGGTTTCACTCACGCTTACCGTCACAGAGGAGTGTTGGCGATCAGTAGGAGACTGGGTTACTTTCTACTCTTCATACGAGAGGTTTTTTCCCCCAGATTTATTCTCTTTATTTTATGTGCCTATGTTACACATTTCAGGCACTTATTGCGTTGCACACACTTTGGGTGTGAACACCCTCTTACAAACCTAAGGTTTAAGGGTTGTACCTTGTACTTTCATTTTACACTTTTAGTCTATTGCATTGGATGTCGTGCTTCACTCTCCACATTGTCAACTCCACTCTCAGCTGAGCTTCAATCCTCTCCATCTCTCACCCCCTTAATGTGAAAAACTCAAATGATGCATTGAATCCATTGAATATTGTAGTGCAAGTCCAAATGCTTCTTTATGAATGGATTTAGACAAGCAATAAAGCCATCAACATGCTTATATATATGCTAGTATCACATTGACGATGAGTAGTAGCCCACTTGGGGAACGGACAATTGCCTAGTCATTTTCATTGTATAGAGGTGACCCATAGTCAATGGCGCACATACCACACACAAATAGAGACTCGCACACTTGTGGAGCAATTGCATGGTCAAAGTCCCAAAGACCTTCTATGGAGATGCACTTGCTGCTCGCTAGTCAAGCACCTCAAGCTTCTTGGAGACCTTTGTGGCCATGTGGAACAACAATAGGTCAAGTTTCAAGGCTGAGGGTATGGATGCTTCTAGTAGTTCAATCTTGGCTGGGTGGGAACAAACAAGATGTGTTTTTGTTTGTCATGGTTGGGAAGTGAGTCATGCTTGCATCTCTTACTATTTTTGTTGTTGATATATGTTTGTGGTTGTTTGTTGGTTTGGGGATTCCTAGGAGTTGGATGCCTTTCAAGGCTGAATGGATGCATCTAGTAGTTCAGTCTTGGCTGGGTGGGAACAAACAAGATGTATTTCCATTTGTCATGGTTGGGAAGTGAGTCATGCATCTCCTATGATTTGCGTTGTTGATATACATTTGTGGTTGTTTGTTTGTTTGCGGATTCTCAGGAATTAGATGCCTTGACAAGTAATATTTCTTTGGATTGGAAACCTTAGAAAGTCGTCAAGTGAACCAAGGTGAGATGCAGGCTGGTGCATGCTCATAGCACAAGATGCAAATCAGAAACCACCTTTCCAGGTACAGTTCATTGTATGGATGGTATGGCTAATCAAATAAACAGGAGGATTGATCAAGATTGGGGCAGCTGTATGGTGGAAGAGAATTTGGTGGTATGTGTTTGACTTGCAAGAAGTCTTTGTTTGCATTAATAGTGAGGCTGTGAGCTTCGGTTTTCTTGTTGTTAGTGCTCACTTGCACATGCCTGGAGTGTGATATTGAAAGTCATTTGTTGTGTGCGAATGGAGGAGTAAGAGGGAGGGGGAGGAGGAGATAAAAAAGATGCAGAGTTGTAGCCGTGATTATGAAGTTCAGCTCACTGTAACTTGTCTAATGCCTTACATGATTTCGGCTTCAACCTTTTGTTTGGATGTTGGATGTTGGTCTTTGGTGTAGCTTGATTCTCCAAGCCTGGATTGTTGCTTATCTCTTCTTGTAAGTCGATTTAATTTTGGAAAGGAAGTCATTATTGTCATTGGTTGTTTGGACAGGAAACAATAGTTCACGTAAGCACAAGGTTAGCCATGATGACTTTGAGGAGGCTAAGGGGCACGCTGAATCAACAGTTGAAAGATTTTGTGAAGTGCTGCATTACATTCAATGAGGTCACTATACCTTCCATAAGAAGTCTTCCTAAGTGCATGCACTTGTACCTGCAAACCGCGGAGGTCAGCAAAGCTGTTATCATCGAATGTCTAAAAGTACTGTTTCTATACCTTTATATTGCAATGAAATTTTAACCTTCAGACAGTTTCCAGGTTGCAATGATGAATGGGCTTGTTTCTCATGCTGAGGGAATAGTTAAGAGCTCAATCACATGTTT
Source organism: Lygodium microphyllum (assembly GCF_053477565.2). Lineage (NCBI taxonomy): Eukaryota > Viridiplantae > Streptophyta > Polypodiopsida > Schizaeales > Lygodiaceae > Lygodium > Lygodium microphyllum. Next base: position 75,395,918 of record NC_141157.1, on the reverse strand, counting down.
ACAAGAGATTGGCAATACTGAAGGTAAAACACTCAAATCAATCAGAAAGTCAACCACCTGTTACTGTAACTAACTATGCAAAATTGCAGAGTTCCAAGTTAGCATGTCGCTTATGCACTGCAAGCCAAATTGTGAGTAAGAATTACATGATTGTTTAAAGTCTGTCTTTTAAACGGAAGTGAATGCCCTCTTCTGACTTCTTCCATAATGGTTATTTAAAAACCAAATTGACATAAGATGCTGAAGCCAACATGAGAAGCTTTTATATTGATACCATTTGAGAACCTCGAAGTGAGGCTTCCACATGATTCCAGTAACTCTGACTACCTGAATTCAATTTGCTTCAGTTTTCTTATCAAAGACTCCAGCTGCTCCTAATAAGTAAGTTGCCAGACGATCAATCCTCGAAGCCTCCTTGCTTGAAAGGAAATACCTTGTCAAGCATATGTGCCATAAAATCCGAGGATAGCATTTGATGCTACTCAAAAGCACCTCCAGCAACTTGCCCAAATATCCAACCATTGGGCTTCAAGGGGTGCTGAGTAATGGCCAGCTAACTATGGAAATGTTGAAATGTGCCATATTTTTACCAAAGTTATTTGGAAAGTCCAACCATTCATTAATGTGATGGACATTGGAATCTTGAAATCTTGTTTGCCTTCTCTTTACCCAAAGTTTTTCTTGCTAAACAAACAACTGCAGACCGACCAATAAGAATTTTAGAATCCTTCAACTTCTTACTATTTGATGGTTTTTGTTCGTAAAGGGAAGGGATGACTCCCCAAGTGGATACTTATTGGGTCAGCAATCCCAAACTGCCCTATAACCTAAAGGCACCTTTTACCTCTCTTGAACCTCCCTCTTATCAATTCCACACTAATCAGCTTTTACATATCTATCAAATGATCATATGCCTACTTTCATTTTTCCCAATCGTCTTTTGTCCCTGGCTAATTGTTTTTCATTTTTGAAGGCATTTTCTTTATACATGATGTCCCCTGAGTTTCAGATCTCTCTTTATCTCTCTTATCTGTATCTGTGGAATGCTGATGTGACTGGATGGCCGCTAGTGAGAGTTGCTTTTCTAGTACTGGATGGGTGGAGTTCTTTTGCTTGTCAAGTCCTTCCTATATTATGCATATGATTGCCGATGCAGATGTATGAAAAATGTATGAAATCTGGAGTCTAATATCCTATTTCAGACTTGACCACTTTTGGGGAGGGGTGGTGTGGGGAAACTACTGAAAAAGCCATTAAAAATTGACAAATTTATAAAAAAAGGTGTCCCCTACCTGTAGACAGCAGTGTCTGACAGCTGCCCAACGTCAGTACTTTAATTGTGTCTTGACCCAATATCCTATTTCAGACTTGACCACTTTTGGGGAGGGGTGGTGTGGGGAAACGACTGAAAAAGGCATTAGAAATTGACAAATTTATCAAAAAAGGTGTCCCGTACCTGTAGACAGCATTGTGTGACAGCTGCCCGACATCAGTGCTTTAATTGTGTCTTGACCCAATGAATGGAAATCAGGATTTGAATTTTCTTTGGCAGATCAACGTTATGTATTGATCATGGCATGCCTTGCTGGTAGTGACTATTTCATAGAATCTTAAGTTATTGAAATAACGTAATTCTATTTTTCATTAAGCTTGTTAGCTTAGTTACTCAGTTTGGTATAAAATACTAAATTTAGATACATTTTTACTGTTTTTTAAAATTAAAATAAGGGCCACTTATGATTCAGTCCCAGGGCTTGAATCATAGTCCAATCATTTGATACCTATTTGTGGATGGCATATCCAATCAAGGGGGAGAGCAAGCAGCTTGAAAAGAGTTTATTTGCATCATTGTAGGACAGGATGCACAGTTTGCAAGCTGTGTTTGGAACATCTTTGGGATCATTATGATACAGAGGGGGCTCAAATTTTCTCAAGGATTGACAGTTTTACATGGATGATTGGGACTTTGCCATAGAAGGCTGGTAGGCAAGACATGATTGCAGGCAAGCTAGTGTCACAAATTTTGATGTTGAAGTCCTTTGAGGCTCAATGCAGCAGCTGGATCTTTACGATCAGGCGATCGCTGATAACTTGGTTGTGTTCTCATTCTGCTTGTTTCAAGTGTCATAGAAGGCTGGTAGACATTATTCTAGGCATGACCTTATCAAATCATACACCCTTTCAGCTTGTAATGATGGAGAGTCAGAGGCCAGAGACCCACGTGACACTTGAGCACTTATATCATAATGATAAATTTCAAGCTTAAAATCCTTTGGGGCTCAACCTAGCACCTGAATCTTTGTGGTCAAGAGGGTACTTTTAACCTGGGTGTGCTCTGATTCTGCTTGCTTCGAGTAAGTGTGTGTTGCTGAAAGTGAGCTGTTGAAGACTAGTTTTTTGCTTATTTCTTATTGGGATGTTATTTCAAGAATTTCTAATCTTTTTATGCTTTAACTTCAATTTTCTAGTCTTGGTTATTTCAAAGAGTGCTGTGTTCCTAATGTCTTAAAGCTGCAATTGTAGAGTGGGATGAAACCACATGCTTAATTTTGCAGATTCAAAGAAGACGAGCATGGAAACTCAGTTGGGATTTATTCAGAAACTCTGCTCTTTTCTTATTGTCATGCCTGGTATGTGGTGCCATTTTTATATGTAAATTTATAAGTTGCATCTCTTTTTATGTTTTCTTCATTAAGAGTATTAAACTAAAGTGTAATGTGTTCTGTAAAAAGAGTCTTCTAGCCTACCAAGTAAAGCCGAAATGTCATATAGAAAACCACTTTAACAATTCTAAGAGACTTTACAAAGGAGGCTGATGGATAATCTCCATCCACAGAGCTCCTACTTCTCGAAGAACAAGATCAATTAAAACCATGGAACCCACTTGCCATAGCAACAATCCCTATACAAGGGCAATAGGCCCATGGATGTCTGTAGCCTAATAAAATAAAATGCATTACATGCCCTCTTGATATACCAAAGGCATACAGGAAAAACGTTGATCTTAGGAAAAAGCTCAGTCACAATAAACCTGAGAGTGAGAAGTATTTTTCCCTCTTACAAGATCATGTAAAAGATGGACATGCATATATGGGTTACTTACTATGCAATAAAACAAGTAAATTCTTTACAAATTGAGAGTAGGAAGAGAGAGAAAATCAGTCATTGTTCATGGTGGATCAGCTATACATTGTAATGGCTTTCTTTTTTATCTTGAAATGAAAGAAGATCTAGAGAAAGAGGTATTGTAAGAAAGTTTACAGGTCTACTTTCTTGTAAAACATCACCAGAAAAAGAGGTAATATTGAGGTATCCGATGATGATGGATGAAAGAATGATGATGGAGATGGTTGAGACCAACATTGGGCTATCTCCGGCTATTGTGCATGAGTTTGTAACAAACAAAACTGATATAAAATGAGAAAAAATGAGCTCGTTTTATAGGATAAAGAGTAGATTTAGTGCAAAAAGGGAAAGTAAAGTAGCACAAAACAGGTGCCTAGCCACATGTCATGAAGTGTGACAAGTGGGGGACACTAAGAAGCTTGTGTGACAAGTAACATGATACTCGTCTCTTTTCTATGGCTTTCTCTTTGGATTGAGAGCTATGAAGAATAGAAACGATTTGATTTAGTAAGCATTGCTAGAGCAAGAAAATTACTATTTTTGGAATGTCATCCCTAATTTTTAGTAGTAGTATTTTAAAGCCAATCTGAGGCTTTTAAAATTCAAGGACCTCCCAAAATTTAGGAATACCTTAAATTTTAGTGACTCCCCGATATGGGTGTCATGTGAAAGCTCTGTTTGAGTACATTATTAAAATAGATTATAGTGTGGTAATCTGCATATAAGTTCTCTACGCAAAGATGTGTATATTTGAAGCTTTCAGTCTACATAACATGCCATCTTGCTGATTGTAATTGTCTATTCTAGTGGATCTAGCCTGCACTCCAAGATATTAATCCATTAAACCTTGTGTGTGCGAGTCTAACTTTGATATACTTGCGTTCCGGTTAGAGGTGCCCAATCGGGTCACATAGATGGAAGTGTGTACTAACCCACTGTGTGGGTCCACTATATCATGTGATTACTCATTTAGTGGCCAGCTCTAACACACTTTCTAGATATCTAGTAATTACAAAAGAAACAAATTTAACGAGAATTTTGACTCTGCAAATATATTAAAAAGGACACATGCTCTTTTTTTGTTGTGTTGTCATACTTGCAAGCATATGAGAGATATTATACCATGTCTCTCCAAGCATCCCATATGCCATTTTGCAGAGGATACTACATATATATGACAAATTACGTATGCTAGACTTGAGCAAACTGCTAGAGATTTACAAGAGACTTGCAAAGACCTAGCATATTTCAGCCATATATGCTTTCCCACACACCTTGCCCCAATCTAAATATCCCCGCTCCATTGTTTCTCATTGCTTCTCAAAATGGCTTATATGATGATGGATGTAGAGACACCTACACTTGTCTACAGGGAGAGATTGCTTTGGGTGTTTGGACAAGCAAGGATGCTCTTCAAACACCTTGTGTAGAAGAAGAAGTGAGACTACTTGGCAAAACTTGATATAGAGATATACCAACTATTCCTAGGGTGATGTAAAAAAGGAGGATAGAGAATGTTTCACAAGAGACAGTCCCCCAGTACAGATTACATCACCAAATGCTTAGTTTTATTATGAGAGACAATTGTACGATGTATTAGGATAGTCATTTTTGTAGCCTCCACAAGCTCACATGCCCACACATCGATACTTCACAAATAAGATGTCAAAGAGGCAATCTATAGACTACAAAATTGAAGAGCCTATAAGGAAGATGGTCTTGTGATAGAGTACTTCTCACAAGTTTGTGGCACATTGGCACCCATATTCACATGTATATTCAATAGATCCGTATGTGAGGGATTTCCTAAAGTTAAGTCATATCATATCATAGTTGCACTCTTTAAGCGTGGTGACCTTTTGGTCCCCAGCAACTACAAGACTATCATGATTGTGTTGAGAAACCCTTCACCCTTCACCTGCAGTTTGCGTTTTTGCGTTTCGCGTTTTGTGTTTAGGATTTGCGTTTAGGGTTTGCAGCCCCAAAAAGGGGCACCATCCTAGACTGACTGTGCCTATTTATAGGCCACTCTCTCATTCATTCCTTACGGTTGATTCATTCAGTCTGTCACCTCTTCTCTCCAGCCTCTTCACTACCCTCACACCCCTTCAGGAGGACACTGCGGTTTGTGGTTCGTGGCTAGCAACATCATCTTCCTCGTGCTACAATACCCTTGTTCCCTTGTATCACATTCACTCCATGATTCAGAACTTCATCATTCCATTCATCAAAGTTTTTTTCTCTCTTCTCTTCTCTTCTCCATGTTTGCCGAGTTCACTCCGTGTTCCTTCCCGCAAACCCTACTGTCTCGCTGGTACGTTATCTTTTGACATGGTATCAGAGCTGGATTTGCTCAAACAATGGCAAAGATCCTCCACTCCACTGAAGGCAAAGATCAGTGGCGGGTTCGGCATCCACTTCTCTTCTTCTTCCGCTATATCAAAATCTCGTTTTGGTAGGTTTCTGGTTTTTTCAGCTTGCTACCCACACTCCTTTCGCGGAGGACATCGCAATCTCAGCTGTCCCTTGTTTGTCATCTACAATCTGGCACCTGTTTCCAGCCTTCCACCCGCAGTTTGCAGCTGTTTACAGCAGAGCTCTACAGTCCGCTCCACAACCTACGGCTCTACAGTCCGCTCCACCGAGAGGCAATGACTATTTGATACTGTCTCCTCGTCAGTCTACTCCTTCGAGAGACAGGCTGCTCGCCTCCTTCCTCTTCTTCGGCTACCGAGTCTGCTCCACTAAGAGACATCGACTGTTGCCCACGTCTTGACCATTTTGAGCCCTACCCTTTCCCACCTCGACTACTCAGGTTCGAGAGGCTACCTTTGGGATGAACCAATTAATGGAAATACAGATCAATCTGTAGTACGAACAAGAGCTGAGAACAAATCAATGTGAATGGGGGTTGCAAAATCATGCCTCTTTAGCTACTAGCATCCAATTCTTCGAATGGTAGAGGGTGGTGGTGGCCCTTGGCAATGTTGTTAGACACTTGGGGTATCCTCTGGGTATTGATGTTCTGCCAAAATACTTGTTGGAATGGATCTTGCGAAAGATGGAGGAAAAATTTATCGATTGGAAAACACAAGCGTGGCCCTTTCATGTATGCCTCAAAGTAGCCTAGGTCATCATGCTACCCATGCTTTCTACCACTTCTACCTTGGAACACCACTTCTTTAAATGCACTCATCGAACATATCTGTTTTATGTTGTGGAAGGACTCCTCCTTGCATGTAGGTATCTGTTGGATTTCTTGGAGCCATGTCTGCACCCCAAAAAGCATGGGTGGTGCGACGATTTTGGATGTATAGACCCATATCGTGACCCCTCTTTGGTCACTCTTCAGAGCAATGTTTATTATTGATCGTCATCCTTGGGTCTTTATAGTCTGCTTCTTTTTGTAAGACCGAGGTATTGTACATGGTAATTCTAGCTATAAGCATCATGGTGGCACGTTCTTAATTCAGATACTCACTTTTCCACACCCTCCATTTTGGTAAATCGTGTGGTTTCTTCTTGGAGGCTTGTTCTTCAGAAGGCCCGTTGGCATCTTGCAAAGGATTGTCTAGAGGCAAATTTCTTTTAGTTGGAATTGTTGGCGGTATTGTGGCTGCTCTCTTGGGATGCAAAATAGGAGGATAGGTCCAAGTTCAGGTCCAAGTTCAATCATATGGCATGTTTGGGTTTGTCTTTTGTTAAGGATACCACTTTGATGAGCCATGGGGGAATGATGTCTTTCCGTACGGTGGGGAGACTTTTCTGGATTTCTTGTGGATACTGCGACTTACGGGGCCGAATTGAAAGGTTGATGCAGCCTTTTCCTGCACTTGACTTGGATTGCCCTTCGCAAGATTGGGCTCTTGCTAGTCGTCTTTGTTTTTGAAAGGCTTCAGCTAACCAAGTGTATCATCTCTTGATTAAGGACAAGCTTTGCCAATGGGATTTGGGGCATGCATAAGTCCAAGGCTTGGTGGAAAATGACAATGATGGAAGGATGGTTGAACAAGACCTAGTTCAAATGCAAGGTCTTTCTTTGGAGAGTGATCATTGGTGGGCTTTCCCTTGCTTTGGCCCTTTCTAAGCGTCGAATCTCAAATGGTGACTACTTTTTTTGTACAACCAGCGTGGAATCTTCGCATCACAGATTTATTTCTTGCTCTTATTCTAGGAACATTTGGGCTCTTCTGATAGATATTTTGCAAGCTGTTGTTGGTCTATCGCTACATCCTTTTGATTGGATTTTGGGTAGGGCCAAATATCCCACTGCGGTGCAGCCACATATGAAGGTCTTGTTCCATTTTCAGTGAATGCTCAAAGGTAGAGTGCGATGCATCAGTATATATATTGAAATCTCCCATCAACAAACTTGGTCTACCAAGTGCCAAACAGATTGCTAGTCTATCCCACAAACCACGTCTCGACAATGGATCATTGGGGGCATATAGGCCCACCAGCCATAGTACCTTCCCTTCGAACATGATTTCAACCACTAGAACATCATTCTTGTTAGGACTAGCTGAGATCTCTTATGAATGACCATGAGCACACCAAAGTAGTGTTGTGCAAAGCCCCCAGTATAAAACAAGTGAAACCTGTGGTAGTCCACACTCTTGCTAACATGCCATTGATTATCATGTAGAATGCGCCACATGTTTGCTTATTGTGTGAGCAAATGGCACGCACGTTCCACGTGGCAACTTTCATATTTATTCAAAGAAAGAAGATCAAACTTGAGGTTGGTTTTGCCTTGATTTAACTTTTTGTGCTAGCAATTCAAGAGTTTCCTCATGAAGAAAATCAGCTAGCATTGCAAAGGAGTTTATCCTTTGACTTGCCAATTTTGATGTAGAGGGACTCTATTCCGTTTTTGCGATGGACCCTGGATAACAACAATTCCACGGTGTAATTACCTTACCCCATGTGCCAAGGGCAAGTCTTGTCGTTGGATCCTTAAAACGGTCCACAAAATCTTTTGCTACAAAAGGTGTCCGAGGGACAAAAGGTGTCCCACATCATAGTTACAGAGGCACTCTTCAAGGTAGTGACCTTTTTGCACAAATTATGGGAGCTTCCACATCATAGATACGCTAGATTGACATGAATCTAATCTAGACAACTAGCAGTGGAGGGCAAGAACTGTTGGTTTTCATAGATTACTACTATTTGGATGAGTCTACACGGTTTGAATATTGACTGCCTTCCTCCTTTTGACTACAACCTTGACTGCCCTACACTTTATTCTTAGCTGATCAGAGTTGAACCAGGTCATCAGAGCTGATATCTTGAGGATTGAAATAGCGAGGACCTGGACCCATCCACCACTCCCCCTTAGATCGAGGATGGAGTTCTATCAGAGTCACTTCTTGTGTCTCACTGATGATGAATTCACTATTCGGCTAATATACATGGACACTTACCTCTCGTATAGCATATGGGTTGATATAAGAAGATTCACACCTCCTCTCATAGGCTGCATATGGAGACATACAAATGGATAAATACTTTGATAGAGGATAGGACTCGCCAACTTTGTGGCAGAGAGCCTGAGACAAAGGAGCACTACCTATGTAAATGTATAGTATACTATGATATACGAGGACAATACCACTGCCTCTTCTATGATGGTTTTGAACCTCTTTGTTTGTTTGTTTTTTTTTGCAAATAAAATGTGGCTGATTATATTACTCAAAAAATGGATCACAATGTAGTGCTCATGCTCAACAGACTAGCTGAAGCTGATGCAAAGTCACAAATACATCATGTATATAAGCCTCTCAAGGCGGTCTAGGAGGGATGGGGGCAAGAAGCCATGGAGAGGGGTTGTATCGCCATTTGGGGTCGCTTGCCTGCATCACGAAAAACAGGTCATGGCCGTCCCAAGTATGCATGAAGTGACAACGGAGCTCTTGACGAGCCCTAGACTCGCCTTGCACCTAATCCCAACGGTTGCGGAGGGAGTGGATGATGGAGGTCCAGTGCTCTGCTAAGGTCGCCTGTACTGAAAGTCTCTCTCCGCTGAAAGTCTCCTGACACTGCGCCTTCCAGATATGCCATCCAGTAAGACTCCCTATGATCTCCCATACCTCAGAGTGGTCTATTGTGGGCTCCAGTACCTGGTGGATGGGTAGAGCCTCCAAACCGATCACTGTGCACGACCCTGCCTCAATGATGAATATCGTGTCTTACATCCCAGCCTCATAGAAGGTGACGGCCCTGGCTAACTGCCTGCCAGCATAAAGCTCCCTATGAGATTCATCCAAGGCTAGGTGCTATACGGCAAAGGATACGGCATGCACCTCTCCACACGAGCTGTGCCTCCTCACATGACCCAAGGCAGTGCTTTGGGGTTTCTAGAGGCTGCTGTGTGTAACGCTTACAACCTCCCTCCTTCTGCATCTGGGCAAGCCAACTTCCCACCGCCAAGTCTGCATGTGCCACCAGCCATAGGAAATACGATACTCTCCTCAACCTCCAGCTATCCCATAAGCGGCGCCAGAAGGTCCTTGGAACAGCTTCTTGATGTTGTGCTCCACCCAGTGCGTGCAATGTGACGGACCCCAATCCATATCCTCCTGTCTCAGTACGTGTCTGCAAATCCTAGCAGTGTACTCTAGGAACCTCGGTGGCTTCTTGGCGACTGTAGTGGTTGGCCATTGCCACTCTCTTGGATCCCACTCCAGCTCATCAAGTGGTCTGCTCTCCGAGATTCAAAGTTGCCACTCCTTGAGCTCCTTCCAAAAACCATAGGGGTCCAGTCGCCATGTCTTCCATTGAAGGCCCACCACCCGAATCCTCCTCCATGAAGAAGGGCACCTATCCCCTCATCCTGCTGCCCTCTGTCAAGGGCCAGATGCCCCCCCTTCTGAAGGGTGAAATAAGTCCCTTGCGGGGCGCTGCCCACTCTACTTGCTACCTGTAGGAGGATGTCTGCTGGTGAAAACGTAGCAGCCCATACCTCCCCGGGCTCTATCGGCACTCGTTTCGGGGGAGCAAGCCACTCCGGAGGTATTGCTGCGTCTATCTCCCTTCGCCTCAACTCCACTCCTCTTTGGCAGCCTGATACTCGCTGCAACACCTTCTCGTTCGCCATCCTGTACACCTCCTGCCATGTCCTGATGGTACGAGCCGGGCCGGCCTCCCAACGAGCCCACTGGATGTGGGGCGCTTGCTTTGTGTCCCTTTCTGATCTTTGACCTTGGGGTTTCAGATTACCTGTTGATGGTCTATCTCCTCGTGGCAGCTTGGGGGGCTCTGGATTAGGGCCTTACGTAGGCCCTGCCACACGCGGAGTAAGTTGCGTAGAAAAGGTAATTTGGGGGAGGGGGGGGGGGGGTGAAGATCCATCTGAGGGACGGTCTCCACTCACCGCCAAGCCTCGGTCTATAATCTTGAAGACCCTCTTGCAATATGACCTTCCAGGTCTGCCCTCCTGGTGTGAGGCCATGGACAACTAGGTTGCCTAAGAGGGCCATACTCTGAAACTTTGGGTCTATGATCCCAAGCCCTCCCTGTGATCAATACCATATGATGGTTGCCCACGCCACCTTTGCCCGAGAATCCCTGGAGCCGTCTGACCCGGACCAAAGAAAGTTCGGCACTAGGCGGCGAAGCTGCACTCCGCAGGACGAGGAGAAGCAGTAACATGAGGCAATGTACCAGACTGTCGCTAGGAGGACCTGGTTAACCACCAAGGCTCGGCTGGCTAGTGAGAGACCAGCCGTGCTCCAGTAGGTCAGCTTCCTCCGAATAGAATCGAGGAGTGGAAGAAACTGCTGGGCGGGCATGATGTTGAGTCCCACCTGGAACCCTAGGTACCGGACGATCTGCACTCTGCTCACCCATCTAAATTCTAGGTGGATGCCCCACTCCGTGGTAGAGTCCGGGTCTGTGAGGAAACCAACCGACTTTCGCTAGTTGATTTTTGCTCCCGTTGCAGAACAAAATACCTCAAGAGCCAACCTCACTCTCTCCAGCATCAACTCATCGTCCTCTATGTAGAGTGTTGTATCATTTGCATACTCTGAGTCTAGCAACTCAGTCTCCTCTCTCATTGGAAGTCGGAGTCCGCATAATCCGGTCACACGGGACCTGAGGAAGTGAGACATAGTCTCTGCAAAGAGTAGAAACAGGTACGGGGCCAGGGGGCAGCCTTGCCGGACTGATCTCTCCAGCTGAAACTCCTCCTCTTGCCTACTACCTATGAGAACCTTGCTGGTGGCTGATCTGTAAAGTGCAGCGACCCCGCGAATCCAAGCTTGGGGAAAACCCAACTTCACCATGGTTCCCTCTAGGAAATCCCAGTCCACCCTGTCATAAGCTTTCTCGAAATCCAAGAGTAATACGGCCAGTCTCTGCCCACTGTGCTGAGCTGACTCGCCAACTCTGTCACCTCAAAGAAGGTGAATACATTGCCTAGGATACTCCTATTTTGGATAAAGCTTGTCTGTGTGCCATGGATGATGTTTGGTAGCACGGGGCGAAGTCGCCCACCAATTATCTTTGACAGTGCCTTATAGGCCACTGACAATAAGGTGATCGGTCTCCACTAGGAAAGCTCCAATCGGTCTCCCCCTTTGGGGAGAAGACTGATAAGGACTGCCGAAAGCCTCCCTGGCATCTGTCTGAAGTGAAAATCTCCTGGAAGGCCATCAGTAGGGAGTCCTTCACCACTTCTCAGTAGGTAGTAAAGAAGGCCTTAGAAAGGCCATCCTCTCCTGAGCATTTCTGCATGTCCTCTATATGGAAAGCCTTTGAAGGGGGCTAGGAGAGAGTGTCCCATCTCCTCTGTGACGAGGGACGGGATGTGATCCTTGACCTGCTGCCTACATCGTTGTCCTCTAGTTGAGGTTGTCTCTTGTTGGAAAAGGCGTCTGTAGTAGTAAGTGGCAATCTCCATCACCTCATCTGGGCTAGAACGAGTCCTCCCATACTGATTTTGAAGGCTGCATATCTGCTCTCTTGAGGTGCAAGGCTGGTGCACGTGGAAAAACTCCCTACACATCTTGTTCCCCTTCCGCGCCCAAAAAGCTGCTGAGGTGTGGAAAGAGAACTCTGAGCGCCTGTCCTCTAGGCCAACAATGACTGCTCGCACTCACATCTCCTGTATGTGGAGGATGGGATCCGTTGGTGCCTCTTGTAGTAATCTCTGCGTGGCTGCAAGGTCCTGCCGGAGTGCTCTCTCCTCCTCCCAACTTTGCTGCCTGGCCTATATGGCTGCTTCTTGGCAGATTGTGCTTGACTCCGCTAGGAGCTTTGCAACCTCCTCTGCCATCCGGTTCCTCCTGCTCCACTCCCTAGTTCAGAGCTGCTCTATCTGTCTTGTCACCTCCTCCCTCCTATAGATCAAGTTAGGGATTTGACAGGATCCAGTATCTAGGGTAGATGCTGGGGGATCTAGTGTCCAGAGAAGCGGACAATGATCGTGTGTCTAGGGTGGATACTGGGGGATCAAGTGTGAGGAGAATAGGGCAATGATCGGACAACGTACTGCTTGCCAACTGCTCAATCTGGCCTCCACGAGAGCCTCCCCACTCCCCCACATAAAATCTGTCCAATTGCTCGTGCAGGACTCCACCTAACCGCCTGTATCCCCAGGGGAAGTCCAGCGACCTCTCCCTCCTGTGGAAGGGAGGGTCTCTCCAGGCATCGCGTGTACCTACTGCCAATAGAAATACCTCCCATGCCTCCTGCTCCTCCTCGGCCATGCCCTGGTAGTTTTTCTGCCTCTACCCTGCTAGTCCTCCAAAGCCTCCAGGTTGTTGAAGTCTCCTCCAACGATATAGGATTCCACCTCTGGGAGTCCATCCGCGATCTCCACCCAGAACTTGCTGCGTGCCCTAACCTATGTAGGGGCATAGACATTGAGGACCCCAAGGCACGAGTCCCCAATATCCAGTTTGATCCATAGAACCCCCCTTGCCACTATCGTCCCGTGGTGTCGTACACAGGCGGTGAGACTCGGGCCATTAGAGGTGCATACGCCTCCATTCTTGCTGTGGGCACCTATGGCGTGCTCCCAGTAAGTGTACAAGCTGCCCGGGAGTACCTTCCCTACCCGCTTGGCCTGGGAGGGAGTGAGCTTGTGCTCCTGTAGAAGTAAAATGTCAATCCGTCCAGCAAGGGCAGGCTGCAGCTCCTACCGAACAATCAACTTTCTAGAACCATGTGCCCCACTGTAGTGGAGACTTTTCAGATTCCAGGATGCAATGTGTAAGCTTATGGGGAAACCTGCGACTGATAGAACAGGCATCTGTTCGGTGTGGAGACTACTCATGAGGATGAGAATCTATGGGGCATGGAAGTAAGCTTTGCCGCAGGTCTGGACGGTGAACTCCAGTCCCCCATGGTGGCCCTCGGCCGGACCATAGGGGTGATAGATGCTCTAGGTGGTACTATCAATGCATCTATCAGCCATGCTAAGAGTTGTGACTCCGTACACTGGTACTAACGGGCCGCCTGTGCTAGGGGTCACTCGATCACATCCCTCGGAGCCCTTCATTGTGGAGGGGCTTGAAAGATAATATTCAAGTGTGGAACCTCGGCACCAGTCCACCAGTTAATGGCCATCATGCAACCAGGCCACTGCTGTGCAAACAGTGCTGGTTCTTCTTCTCCCATCCACTCTAAGATGTAGTCCGCCACCTGACTCTTCAACTCGTCCTCTATCTGTGTCGTCGTCCAATCCCTTGAGTGAGAGGACTGAAAGAAAAAGTAGTTTGGTCCATTCGGTGGTGCTAGTAGATGGACCTTGCCCCTCGACTTGCGAACCACGAAGATCTCCACCTCTAGAGGTAGTGCGAACACTCCGCGCTCCGCAACTCTCAAGTAAGACCATGGGCCATTGTGGAAGAACTCCTGTGGCAACAACTGTGCTTGTCTTGGGAAGGTGTGACGGGCGGCAGGGGCAGATGAGTTGGTGGTTGTGTGGGAGGGGGAAGATTGCTGGTGCAAGGAGGATGTAGGCGTGTGTGGCTCATCACTTCCTGTGGGAGGAGTGAGAGTGGGTTTATGGGAGATCACCTGAAACGGGTGCGGTTCAGGGGGGGTGCTCGGTAGGGGAGATGGTGGGGGGGGAGAGGGTCAAGGGATGGTGGGATGGTCGGAAGTATGTGGCTAGTGTTGGGGGGGCTAGTGGCCCTGGAAGGGGGGGGCTGTGGGCCAGGGTCAGCGGGGGGAGCCTAGGAGATGGGGGAGGGTGGGTGTAGGGGTTGTGGGATCTCAGGTGGGGTAGTTTGTGGCGCGGGTGGTGGCTATGGGGGATTGCGTTCCTCCCAGGTGGGATGGGTAGGAGGGGCTGCAGAGTGCTCTGTGGAGGGGGTGTCGCTTGCCCTCCCACACCCTGTTGTCGAGGCTGCGACCGAGGCGTTGGCTGTGGCCCCCCTTGCCGTCTCCCTCTCTATCGTCTTTGGACCGGTGTGAAGCCGTCAGTGTCCACTTGCGAGCCTGTCGGCGGAGCTGCCTTGGCTCCGAAACGCGTGCAATCTACTGCCTGGTGTCCAAAGTGGTGGCAGTGAAGGCACTGCCCTGATTGTCCAGTCACAATGACCTGTTGCCTTAAGGAGTGACCTCCTGCCTCAATCTCCAGGAACTTGGGTATACTCTGTGTCTTTCATGGCCACTCGTACCTTCGGGACTCCTGCAAGCTGACACTGCATCCGCGAAGGAGGCAAGAAGAACTGTGCTGAAGAGCCGTCCGAAGTCCTCCACAACTGGCGGTGATCTACCGCCAATCCGGGGAAAAGTAGAGTGACTTGGTGTCTGAGAAATCTATTGTGGAGCGTGAATGTCTCCACTGTAAAGCTGTTATATCAGGGAACCATGTAGATGAACTCTTTCGTGGAGGCATAGGGCAAGCTCTCCACTAACTCACGAGCTGCATCCGCGGAGGTGAGCCGAACCATGAAGATCCCTCGGCCCATGAGGACTGCCTCCACGATTTGCGATGTGCCAATGCGCAGTGTGGAGTGGAGCCAATCCCGCAACTGAGCCCTCGATGGGGAGTGTCCAACGACTTGACCAAAGATTGTTGTTTCTTTGAACTCCAGCTTTGTGGCACGGACGGCTGAGAGCTGTTCCTCAGAGAGGATGATGCGCAAGGTGTTTGACTCGGGGGCACTCGCAGAATGCACCGGCATCTCACCAGAGGTTTTCATTGTGCGTCCTTGGCGGGAACCTTCCTAACATGCTACTGCGTTACCGGGGGGGGGGGGGGGGCGATGGCAAGGAGGTGGGGGGAGGGGAAATTTGCTGTTTTCAGTGGACCTCTTTGTTGTGTTATGGACTATAAGGACTAGAGATGCCTAGGTCCTTTCCTTTAGGAGATCGAGCCACGCTGCACAACACTATTGTGAGACATGAGGCCAGCTCACCCAGAGGGATCCACACAAACAACAGTGACAAACTTTTTTCACAGATCAAACCCTATTAACAGTACTAGCCTAGAGGCTAATAGAGACGAAGCCACCCTACCGAACGCCTCCCATTCCACGCTATGGAATCACATTGGATAGAGCCATTTCACTTTGTCGAGCATGACGACCCTATATAACAAGACCACGTTCCAGGAGGCCGCACCACAACTTGATCAGAGCCATTATCATGAGACTTAGAAGACTCACCACCAGGCATATCAATGGAGCAGTTAAGGGATTGCATCATGGCTGAGATCATGTGCAAATATTGAGATCAGCTACAACATAGTCTCCATCACAGTTTCTATGAATAGTTCCATCAGATTAGGTTCTTTTTTCTTTTCTTTCTACCGATGGGACAGTACTAGACATGGTTCTAGTGTACCATAGTCCTATCATATAGTTATTCTCAGCATTGTTTCATAGGCCACTTACTTTCAATGTTCTCTTCACCTTACTGATGAGATGACATTAGACATGGATATATTCTAGATTTTGTCTCATAGGCCACATTGGCCTTATGTACATGTTAATCTCTCTCTCTCTCTGGATTTTGTCTCATAGGCCATTGTCATGCGGAGTGCTTTGGAAGCAAACTTGTCATGAGGAGCACCTATTGTGAGTAGGAATGTAGCTGGCATGAGGCAGACCTGGCGTCAGGAGTACCTGTCGTGAGCACGAACATACCTGGTGTGAGGAGTATCTTTCGTGAGCAATGTACTGACATAGGGATGTACCTGTCATGAGGAGTACCTATGGTGAGAAGCAATGTATGCTCTCTCTGTAGTGAATGCAATGAATGTATTGAGGTAGGAGTATTGAATGAAACACACAGAAGTGACTGTTGTGCTATGCCTATTGACGTAAATGTGCTCAGAAGATTGATGCCTAGTTGTCCACATCCGACGGACAGGTCAACTTGTCCAATCCGTCCTGTGCGGTATGACACGTGTGATGGAAACTGTCCGACTCTTTCAAGTGCCTATTTGTGACCATTTGGGGTCACTTTTGGGGTAAATTGTAGGTGGTGTTTAGGCTTTCTCTCCACAACACACTTGTACATACCCCAAATCTCTTCTCTCTCTCTCTCTCTCTCCCCCCCCCCCCCCCCCCCCTCCTCCCCCCCACCAACCCCTGTCTCCCTTCTAGCAATATATTCTCTCCCTCTCTTTCCATCTCTAATTTCAAATTCAAATTTCAAGCTCAACTTTTAAGCCCTCTATTCTCAAACTCTCTCTCCTCAAGCTCTCTAACCCCACTCCTTCAATCTCTCCATCATATCTCCACCTTGCCTCCACTTTCAAGCTCTCCATCGGCCATCCTCTCTATCCTCAAGCTCTTAATATGTAAACTTTAGTATAAAGTCTCTAAATGTTAAAAGCGTATTACTTTGAGTCCCAACATTTAGTTTAGGTATTAAATTTATATATACAAATTTTTTCATCGGACGTGGCATCGGGCATAGGTCCAAGATTTATTGTCCGATTAACACCGTACTAGTATCAGACGGTACTAATCGGACGCCATCAGACATGACAACCTTGGCCTGACTTGCTGTCCCAACTAACATGAATGCAGACCTGAGTAAATGTACTGAGATTGCAGATGCCAAGGTACTGAGATTGCAGATCTACTCAGACTAATATGAAATGAATGCAGACCTGGGTGAATGTACTGATGCACTGACCCCTTGGACTAGGCAATGATGCATTGACTTTGGTCATCATGTCCTGGAGTATGCAGTAACGCAGTAGCTGGGGCTGCAACTTGTATTCAGTAGTGACTGTAAACAGTGTGAAGGCATTCGGGTGTGTGAAAGATTACTGGGCTTGCAAAATTTGGTGAGGGGTTAGGGAAACCCTGAAAATTTGCAGGAATCGCAGACATTGCTCTGATTTGATGAATACAAAATACAAGCTGAGTGGCTTCACACAGTGTGTGAGAGATGGAGAATGCAAACAAATGTAAGCATCAAACCATGGAAAATGAATATTTGGGAGACGAATCTGATCAAGAACTAACACAACCGTCCATGGAAGCAATGTTCAAGATCCCTTCTAAGAATACACGTACAAGACATATGGCCATAGGGTCCGTGGCTGACCATCTCCCTAGCATCTAATGGGCATGGAAAGACCTTACACACCATTAATGAAAGAAAGAATGAAGAAATTTTAGAACGAAGAAATTTGAAAGCTTAGAATTGAGGGAAGAATTGAATACATTTAAGAAAAAAGAAATAAATGTGCAAGAAGAACTACAAAAAGAGAAAGTGGCAGTGAAGGCATGTGAAAGGGACGTTCACTCATGGATAGAAGTGGCAAACACAACATAGAAGCAAATAGAAGAGGCCAGCCCATGGATTGAGATAGTTAAAAAGAAGGGAATATTAGTGAAAAAAACTGAAGTAATGAATGGTACTTTGAAAGAAGAGGCTAGGAGACAGGCTAAGGTTTTGCATGTACAGATAGTAGGATGGGAAAAGAAGAGCAGCCCACAGGAAGATGCTAAGATACTTGCCAATAAAATTGGGACTTTAGATGTACCTATAGTCAGTGATTGGAGAGTGGGGAAAGAGGACTCTAAATCTAAGGCCTTAATTCTTTGCTTTGGGAACAAAGAAAAAAAGGGCCTTCCTCTCTAAGAGGAGAGCCCTCGAAGGTGAGAATATTTATTTGGATGAGGATTTTACCCCAGCACAAAAAACACGTCGCAAAGAACACATGCCCAAAGTATTGGAGGCTCACAAAGAGGGAAAATGGACTGTTTACAGAGATGGATGAGTCATCATCATTGATAAATAGGACTGCATGACTGTACAAGGCCTATGAGACACTTCCGATGTCAATATGAAATTGTAATGGAACCCTACGCTTGGACGGTAGTTACTTTGAAGATAGCTTTTGAAACATAGACATAGTCATGTACATAGAAACACACCAATGTAAAGGTAGCGTATTACAATATGCTACTTCCCTTCCACAAACTCGACCTATGCCACATAGGATGGTTCTCCCTTTGATGTACTTTAGGAGGATATCATGAGATATGCTAGCATTGGGGGCATATTATTAGTGGAATATTTCAATGCATACACTGGAGATAGATAGAGTGGCTTTTATATTCTTGATAATGCCATTTTCAAAGAGATTGACATAGATGAAATAGGCCTATCCAAGAGAGCCCAAGATAAAGAAGTGTACCTATGGGACACATCTATTGGCTTTGGGAAGTGCGTATAGACTAGCCATCTTTAATGGTCTACCACAAAGGCTAGGATCTGACAATTTGACATGTTGGAATCACAAAGGAGGAGCAAGTATTGTGGACTATTTGATACGCTCACTAGCGTTCATGCCAAGCATCCAAAACTTTAAGGTATCTAAGAGACCAATTGGCATAGTAGTACATCATGCTATTTTGACATTCATGCTCTCTTGTAGATATATGAAACATGAAACACCATGCCTCCCTAAATATCCCAACTACTACTTTATAGAAGACATCTCACACATCTACAGTTGTTCTCTGTAGACTAGTTTACATACGTTAGACTTGAGCAGATCGTTGGGGGAATGCACGAGGGATTTAGTAGAGGCTATACATGGATCAGCCATGTATACATTTCCATACACCTTGCCCTGATGTAGATCCATATGTTCTAGTGCTCCCCAAGATAGCTGGTATGATGATGAGTGCAATCACTCGATCTCGCTTACAGAGAGAAGTGGAGCTAGGCACTCGGACACATCGTCAAGCAAGTATATTCTTCAAATGCCTTTTGTGGAAGGAAAAACGAGACTACTTAGCAAATGTAGAAGTTGAGATATATCAGCTATTTTTGGGATGGGATAGCAAGAGTGCATGAAAGATATTTCATGTAAGACAGTCCCCCATACAAATTTAATCACCAAATGCTTGGCTTGACTATGGGTTATGACCTGCCAAGACAGCCATCTATGCAGCCCACAGGCCTGTCAGCTAACAAAGTGGTCTTTCTTTATCTAGAAAATGGTTAGGAATACAATTTATAGATTACGAAATGGGAGGGCTCAGGATGAGGATAGACTAGGGGGAGAACATTTCTCACATGCTTGCAATATACTAGCATATATGTTTAATAGAGCACTATGTGAAGGCTTTTTCTATGAGCTAGTTAGACAATATTGTAATTTCACGAATTAAGAGCCCTAGCAACTATAGGGTTATCATGATCTGCTATACTTTGGCCAAGATATATGGATCTATATTGGAGCATGAACTCAATGAGTAGGCTTAGATGCAAGGCAAGAGAGAACAAGGACATGCAGGTTTTAGATGCGGATATACAATTTTGGACCATATCCTCACACTCAGCCATTATTGAGGAGTGTCGAGCTCGAGACAAGAGGATCTGTTGCTGCTTTATAGACTTTCGCAAAGTTTTTGATTATAGTGTCTCATACATGTATTATGCAGAGGTTGGGGGATATTGGACGACCAAATGTTATTGTAGGATATTGGAGTACCGAAGGGTATACGCTGGGATATCTATGCATTATATGAGACAATGATAGGTCATGTATATCAGAGAGGATTGATAGTACCATAGGAGTGAAAAAAGGATGTCCGCTTTCACCCACATTGTTTGGTTTATACATAAATGAAGTATCTGATTACATTGACCGAGGAGGAGCTGGAGCCAGCATAGTGGGGGTGCTAATACCAACATTATTGTATGCAAATGATATTGTTCTCATTTCAGATTCACTAGAGGGATTGCAACGCTACTTAGATGCTTTGCACATCTTTTGTAGAGATAGAGACCTCAAAGTGAGTCTTGCGAAGACCAAAACCATGGTCTTCAATACTTTAGCAGGATGGGTGACTAGATCTATGTACTAGTTCACATTTGGGGGAGACATAGTGGAGCATGTGAGGGAATATGTCTATCTAGGAGTTGCCTTCTCTTGCCCACGTTTTTCATTGAGCGGGGCTTCAGAAGCATGTATGGCATAAGGATATGCAGCATTAGAGGCACTCGAGAGTCAATGTGCTCACATACAATTCTAGGAGCCTCATACCAAACTATGGTTGTTTGACACCCTAGTCACACCTATACTACTATATGGAACAGAGGTATGGGGTTGCAGCTTGTGCCACAAGTGTCTTAACCCACTCATTGATCAGATTGGAGTAGAGAGAGATTATTATGATGGTTGGGATAGCATGGAAAGGCCATTGATTATGATGATAGCACTAGGAGTAAGCCCTCCACCCCACATCTCATTGTCAGAGCAAAGCCATTGGCAGCACCTATAGTTATGGAAGCACTCTTCAGGGCAGTGACCTTTTGCCACTGATTATGGGAGCTTTCACATCATAGATACTCAAGATTGGCACTAACTTCATCTAGACAACTAGCAGCAGGAGGCGAGATCAATTGTTGGTTTTTAGAGATGACTATTTGGATGAGTCTACATGGTTTCGATATTGATTGCCTTACACCTTTTAATTACAACCTTGACTGCTCTACACTTTCTCTTAGCCGACCAGAGCAGCCGAATTAGATGATAGAGTTGATATCTTAAGAACTGAGACAACGAGGACATGGACCACATGGACCCACACACCACTTCCTCTAGGATCAAGGATGGAGTTCTATAGGAGTCACTTGTCTCTCTAATGATAGTTTCACTATTCGGTTAGTATATATGGACACCCATCTCTCCCACAACATACGGGCTGCTATCGAACAGATTGACACCTCCTCTCATAGGCTACAGATGGAGACAAGCAGACGGACAGATACCCTAGCAAAGGATAGGACTTGTGAGCGTTGTGACCAAGAACTTGAGACAGAGTACTATATATGCAGATGTACAGTGTACTATGACGTATGAGGACAGTGATGGTTTTGGACTTCTTCGTCATGTCATGGAGTACGAGGACCAAAGATGCCTAGGTCTTTTCCTCTTGGAGTTGCAGAGGTGCCGCATAGCACTACTGCGAGACACAAGGCTAGCTCATCTTGAGGGACCCACAAAGAGAGTAGTGATAGACCTTTTTCATAGACCGAGCCCTACTGACACTACTAGCGTAGCAGAGACAGAGCCACCTTGCTAGACATCTTACGTTCCACACCATGGAGTCACATTGGATAGAGCCATTTCACTTGGTCGAGCATGACGACTGTGTCTATGAGGACCACGTCCGAGGAGGCCACACTATAGCCGGATCAAAGCCATTATCATGAGACACCAAAGACTCACCACCATGCATATCAATGGAGCAGTTAGGGACCGCATCATAGCTGAGATCATGTGCAGACCTTGAGATCAGCTGTAGCCTATAATCTCCACCACATTTTTTGTACATATTTCTATCAGATTTGGTTTTCCTTCTCTTTTCTTTTCTATCTATGGGACAACACTAGACATGGTCCATTCAAACCTAGCATAGCCCCATTGTGCAATTATTCTCAGCATTCTTTCATAGGCCACTTACTTATTTTAATGTTATCTTTACCTTACTGATGAGATGACATTAGACATGGATGTGCTTTGGATTTTGTCTCATAGGCCACATTGGCCTTAGGTAGACATTAATCTCTCTCTCTCTGTCTCTCTCTCTCTCACATGCACGCAGATGTGCATGCACAGATGCACACGTGTGCACACACATTTGTTGAGCAGGTTTTGATTTTCTTGCCCCTCTTATTCACCTGAATTGGGGATCATTTAAGTGCTTGAGCTTCATGTGCTTTGCTTCTTTCTTTTGCCAGGGCATCAAGAGCATGGTACCTTCTACTTACTGAAGAGTTTAGTGCAGGTTGTCAACAGTCAATCACGGTAATGTCCACTGATTCTTACTTCCTTTATCCTTGATTAGATTGTAGCATGCTTTATTGTTGTTGATATATTTACCATGTATGTCTCAATGAGTCCTGAGCCAGCATTGCTAAAGGATAAAAGAGCAGTGTTGTTCTGAAGTGGACTTCTAAGATCCACAGTGCAATTAGCTTGATACGTTTTGCTTCATGAAGGGTAGACAGTGAGTGGGAAAATTAAGTGCAAAATTTAACGTAATTCAATCTAAGAACATCATTTGTGGATTACTTTGGATCAAAAAGAGAATGGAAAGGCTTGGAAGGTCACAAAGTTGAGAGATAGAAATGGAAGAGAGAGGGGCGAAGAAAAGTAAAGTGTTGGAGAGTCCAAGGGTTGTAGTGAGCAGAAGAAAATGGTGCTCAAGGTGCCTGAAGTATTACTTTTATCAACTGGGATGAATTGGTTTATGTGCAGGGCTAATAATAAGGCTCATGAGCACATTCATCATTACAATGATGCTCACTGTAGTCTATTTGGTAACATCTCTGTGCTACAAGGTGACCATATGCATAATTCAAGGTTATTACATGTTGAGTTTTTCTCCTGCTGAATGTATAGTCGTTGGACCTGTCATGAGAAAACCATATCAGTGTGTAGCACAGAGTGCAAGGTGATGCTTAATTCCCTGTTTGTCTAACCATCCTAATCAGTGACCAGTACAAGGCATGTTTGTGTCATTCAGTCTCAGTATGCAGTGAGTATGGCAAGCCCTCTTTGCCTGTCAATCTGCTACTTGCCCATGTGTGTGTGTGTTCATCATGCAGTTGATGCATTCAGGACAACCATCCCCTCCTCATGGTTGATAATAGTTTAAATTGATGTTAAAGTGGTTACAGTATATCAGAGCTTCTTCCACCTACGGATTCCCATGTGCGCTATAAACTGCCAGACTCTTTCTTTCATTAGTCCTTCTATTCCATATTCTCCCTTGAGAGATACCAGCAGTTTTTCATGTATTTGGAATTGTACTTCCAGAAAAAAAACCCACGGATAATTATTATTCAGGGGTTTGATTAGCAAAGCGAAGAGGCTGTCTCATCTTCCCTTCAGCAGAAACAGGAGCATTATTGCATAGACAAGGGGAAACCAATCTCCAAGGTCAAACAATGGCTGCTGCAAACCTGACTCCAGCGCTTTTTTTCTAACAACCCAGAAAGGTAAAATTGTGCATGAATTTTGTAAATATACATGCCACCATCTTTCTCTTTGTCTTGTTGGTTGATCCATTCGTCATTAGTTCCTGTATTCAAAGAGAAGACGTTGCCAATCATTTGGTCTTGTTCAACAAAAGCCCCGCTATTGTATAGGAGTACCATCACAAAGCACTCAATAGCAGCAAAGAAACACGTTTCTTCAATTTAGAAACTTCAAAAACATCTCTAGAAGTAATAAACATTTTTGAGAATAAAAATCCTGGAGTTTTTTTAAGTTTGAGAAATAAAGTGACGCCCAACTTTACTAAAACATTGTGTGATACAGAGTGTTAGTAAAGAGTAGCATGAGCATGGAGGAGCCCACAATGATAGTGATGATGATTGATGATGATGGTAACATTGAGTTCGAATAGTGATTCATGAGGGATTAGGATTTTGGATGAGAGACTTACATTTTTGGCATTTTGTTTAGTTATTGGACTAGTCACTCTAGTATTTGCTTCTGTCTTGCGAGTTGATTATGCGACTTGTTGGGTTCGACTCATGCCTACTCTCATAGAGGAGTGTTGATGATCTTCAATAGGACACTGTGGGCACTTTTTACTCTCTGTATGAGAGGTTTTTTCACCCAAATTTATTTCTTTTATTTTATGTGCCTATATTACACAGTTTTAGGCACTTATCGTGTTTCACACTCTTTGGGTGTGAACACCCTCTTACAACCCTAACGTTTAAGGCTTGTACTTTGTACTTGCACCACACACTTCAGATTATTGCATTGGGTGTCATGCTCTCACACTCTATAGTGTCAATTGTGCTCTCAGCTGAGCTTCGATCTCTTCTTCCTCTCACATTTGGTATCAAAGCTGGCCCTCAGCTTAGCTCAGCCAGTGTCCACCATCTCCAGCTGAGCTCCTTGGCCAGTCCAGCTCAGTTTGCCACCAAGAGCTCCAGTTCGTCCATCTGCAGCAGCAGGTCCACCACCAGCCGTGCCAGGTTTGCCATCAGCAATGTCAGGACAGCCTCGAGCAGCGCCTTTGCTCCTAGGCTGGAGCGCTTGTGCCTGCACTGCCACCACCAGGTGGACGAGACATGCATCCACTAGCCTCCAGCTCCCTGCCCGCCTGCTCCAATCTTGTGCGCCGTGGCCCCTGACCTCCTACAAGCTGCGCCTCCAGCAGTCCTGTATGCCGCTGTGTCCAGCTCAGTTGTCGTCCCACCTCCAACTCACCTCTGCTCTCTGGGCTTGGTTTTTGCCACTACAGTTTTGTCTGCCACCACAACAAAGCTCCAGCCGCCTCTTTCAGTAGTCAGCTTAGCTGCCAACGCCACCACCAGGTTCGTCCACCTGGTTAAGCTCTGTACTGACTATATCAGATGTAAAAAGGGAAAATTTATTAATTTTTTAATTCAAATTTATTTCTCTGGAAGGGGATTGTTGCCTGGGTAGGCATTCGTAGTTCCAGTACGTATCTGGGACACAATTACTGCGGAGATTTTGCGCATTTTGGGCCAGACATTTGGGGCTTTTGCAGTATGATTGACACATGTACTCTGTGACAGTCTGAAATAGACTGATTTCGTGCATTTTGGGACATGAAATTTCGGGGCTTTTGCATTTTTAGTGCTGCTGAGCATTTATTGCACCTTGGGCAGCATGCATTTCAGATAGTTTTGACAGAGTGTGATTAAATTTGCTAATTATAGCAAAGTACTTGCTGTAATTTCTGGAAATTCTAAGATTTCCAAGTTGGTCCAGCAAGAGAAATTGCTCTTTTGCTCTCTCATCAGCAACATTTATCATCGCAAATTAGGGAGGTGATGTACTTACATACGTATCCAAGGAGGATAGGTTGGATGGTAACAACTATTCCCTTTGGTCCTTTATGATGAAGAATGTATTGATTACAAAGAATCTTTGGGATTATGTCAGCGGTGAGGACGTTAGGCCCAAAGGTGTGTCTCTTGCTATTCCTCTAGGAGGACGTGGACAAAGGGCAACTCAGCCTGTACAGCTTGCTCCAACTCAGCCACTTCCCCAAAGATTAGCAGCACAAAAGGCATGGGATACACGGGATGCACAGGCTTTGTCGCTGATTGCATTGGTAGTTCAGCGGTCTATCATCCCTCACATTCGGTCTACAGCTTTTTCACGAGAAGCATGGTTGACCTTAGAGTAGATGTTTGCTGGAAAGAATGAGACACACATCTCTTTCTTGAAAAAAGAGCTTGAGACAGTGAAGACGGATGAGGGTGATTCTATGCAAGATCATCTTAATAAATTCACGACTTGCATGAGCAGCTTATGAATGTAGATGAGTATTACTTAGATGCGTAGTTGATATCTACTACCTTGAATTCATTACTGCCCCCTCGTACTTGGCCTTTCACACGGCCTTGAACCTCAACATGAAGATTTTCTCACAGCCACTTACTTTCCTTTAGTTGGTTAGTTTGCTCTTAGAGGAAGAGCAGACATGAAAGAACAATGGTGTGGATATTATAGTCTCTGAGCAGGCTTTTATGGCAAGGCAGAAGGGCAAGGGCAGCCAAGCAAAGAATGCTCCCTAGAGCTCTAGGACTTTAGGTATTTCACAGGGCATCAAGAAATAGGGGGTGCGCAAGCTAAGAAGGGCAAGTGCCACTATTGTAAGAAGCCAGGACACTACATCACTGAATGTAGAAAGTGCATAGCCAAGGAGAAGGAGTCAGAGATGTCTGTTTCTAATGCACCTGCTACTGGTATTGAGCTCGCGT
The DNA here is from genome assembly GCF_053477565.2 of Lygodium microphyllum. Classification (NCBI taxonomy): domain Eukaryota; kingdom Viridiplantae; phylum Streptophyta; class Polypodiopsida; order Schizaeales; family Lygodiaceae; genus Lygodium; species Lygodium microphyllum. The sequence goes on along the minus strand of NC_141157.1, from coordinate 75,369,596 downwards.
TCTTTGTTGCAGACAAGGACTATTGTTTTTACACATGCAGTTATGATTCTTCTTGGGTTGATAGAGCATTTAGCTCTACTGATGATGCGAGCACATGGTTTTTTTTTAGTAGTGCTTCTAGGCACATCACATCTCGCAAAGATTTGTTTGCTTCTGTTATTGTAGCCCAGGTTGGCAAGTTTGTATAGTGTGCTAACAATCCATCATACCCTGTTAGAGGTATTGAAGAGATTGTGTTGACAGCCATTGATGGCTCTATTCTCTGCTTGTAGGATGCCTTGTTTGTGCCAGGCATAAAGAAGAATGTGATATCTATTTTTCTTTGCCAAGGTGTGGTTTGTAGGTCACCTTTGATGATGATGGATGCATGGTGAGAGATAAGAAACACATGTTGGTTTTGATTGGCACTCTATGTCATGGGTTAGATGAGTTGATGCTTTTTCAATTGATCAGTCAATCTATCTAGCATCCACTCTTACTCTACCTATGTCACAGGTGGAGTTATGGTATGCTTGCATGGGGCATGTAAACTATGGTAGCTTGATGCTTATAGAGCATACACGGATGATTGATGGTTTACCTCTCTTGGAGAGACCTCTTGAACACATATGCGAGGGATGTATTTTGGGAAAAATGCATTGTTTTACGTTTCCCCGTGATGTTGCTTTTAGAGCAACTGCTAGGTTACAGATTGTGCACTCAAATGTATGTGGCCCTATGCAGACAAAGTCATTGGGTGATTGTTACTATTTTGTCACTTTCATTGATGACTTCACTTATTTCTGTTGGGTTTACTCTATAGTGAAAAAGTCAGAAGTATATAATGCATTTTTGGCTTTTGTTGCACTTGCTGAAAATCAATCTAGCTGAGGGTGAAGACTCCGTTCGGACCGAGGGGGGAAAAACATATTCTCTATGCTGAATTCTTTTTTGAAGCAGAAGGGCATTGTTCATCAGTACACTACTGCTTATACTCCACAGCAAAACGGGGTTGCAAAGAGGAAGAATCGATTACTCATGGAGATGGCCAGATGTATGTTGAAAGCAAAGAGCTTGCCACACAGCTTTTGGATGGAAGTAGTTATGTGTGCTTGCCATGCCTTGAATCGGTGCCCCACCAAGGCATCAAAGAATTTCATGCCTTTTGAGGCTTGGAACAACCAGAAACCTTTTGTTGGGCATTTTTGTACTTTTGGGTGTCTTGCATATGCACACATTCCCAAGGTACTCACGAAGAAGTTGGATAACAAGGTTGTTAAATACATTTTTTTGGGGTATAGCAATGAGAGCAAAGGATATAGATTATATGATCCTGTCTCTAAAAAGATATTTGTTAGTAGGGATGTGCTTTTTGATGAAAAATCAGAATTATCCCTTGCCCGTTTTGACACATTAGGCTGCCAATGATGTATTTGAAGGGTTGCTGCCCATTTCTTTCAGTGATGCAGCTGGAGCTTCAGCAAGGGAACTTAATGTTCAGCTAGCTGCTCCGTTTGGTAATGCAGAAAATCAGCCCATGGCTTATTTGAATATTCAGCAAGGTGCTGAATTTGAAATTTAGCAAGAGCTTGTACACAGTTAGGAGGCTAACAACTTCCTAGATGGTATTTGGAGACTATGAAAGATAGTCATTGGATGCTCCTATTACTGGTCATACTAGAAGGCAAGCTTGTATGCACAACATAGTGTGCATTGGATGGCAGCAATGCAAGTTAAGTTTGATTTCATCTTTTTTTTTTTTTCCAAATAAAATGTGGCTGATTATATTACTCCAAAGACTGATTACAACGGAGTGCTTATGCTCAACAAACTAGCTGGAGCTAATGCAAAGTTACAAATACATAATGTATACAAGCCTCTCAAGGCGGTTTGGGGGGGGGATGGGGGCAAGAAGCCATGGAGAGGGGGATGTATTGCCATCTGGGGCTGCCTACCTGCATCACGAAAAACAGGTCCTTGCCGCCCCAAGTGCACATGAAATGACAACGGAGCTCGTGACGAGCCCTACACTCGCCCTACACCTGATCCCATCGGCGTGGAGGGAGTGGATGATGGAGGTTCAAAGCTCTGCTAAGGTTGCGTGTGCTGAAAGTCTCTCTTCACGGAAAGCCTCTTGACATCCTTCAAGATATGCCAGCCATTAAGAATCCCTATGATCTCCTATACCTCCAAGTGGTCTGCTATGGACTGTAGTACCTGGCGGATGGGTAGAGCCTCCAAATCGACCACTGCACACGACCCTGTCTCGATAATGAATATCGTATCTTGCATCCCGGCCTCATACAGAAGGTGACGGCCCTGGCTGACTGCGTGTCAGCAGAAAGCTCCCCATGACATATATCCAAGCTTGGGTGATATACGGCGAAGGATGCGGCATGCTCCTCTCCACATGAGCTGCGGCTCCTCACACGACCAAAGGCAGTGCTTTGGGGTTTCTAGAGGTTGCTGTGTGCAGTGCTTGCAACCTCCCTCCTTCTACATCTGGGATAGCCAACTTTCCATCGCCAAGCCTCCATGTGCTAGCAGCCATAAGAAGTACCACACCCTTGTCGGCCTCCAACTACCCCATAGGCGGCGCTAGAAGGTCCGTCAAAAAGGCTTCGTGATGTTGTGCTCCACCTAGTGCTTGGTACGTGACGGCGTCCAATATATATCCTCTTGCATTAGTACGTGTTTGCCAATCCTGGCAGTGTACTCCAGGAACCTAGGTGGCTTCTTGGCGACTGCAGTGGCCGGCCATAGCCACTCTCCTGGATCCCACTCTAGCTCATCAAGTGGCCTCTCCCCTTCTAGATCTAAAGGCGCTACTCCTTGAGCTCCATCCGGAAAACATAGGGGTCTAGTCGCCATGTATTCCGCTGAAGGCCCACCACCCGAATCCTCCTCTACGAAAGGGCGGCTATCCCCTCATCCTGCTACCCTCTGTCAAGGGCCAGATGCCCCACCTCTTGAGCGGCGAAGAAAGTCCCCTACGGAGCGCCGCCCACTCTACCTGCCACCTATAGGGGGATGCCTATTGGTGAAAACCTAGGGCCCTATAACTCCTCGGGTTCAATCGGCTCTCGTATTGGGGGAGCAAGCACTCCAAAGGTATTGTTGTGTCTATCTTCCTTCTCCTCAACTCCACTCCTCTTTGGCAGCCTAATACTCTCTGCAACACCTCCTCGTCTGCCATCCTGTACACCTCCCGCCATGTCATCATGGTACGAGCCGGACCGGCCTCCCAACCAGCCCACTGGATGTGGGGGTGCTTGCCAATCTGTGCCCCTCCCGATCTTTGACCTGGGGGTTCTAGATCACCGGCTCACGGTCTATCTTCTACTGGCAGCTTGGGGATCTTTGGATTAGGGCCTTATGGAGGCCCTGCCACACGGGGAGTAAGCTACGTAGGAAAGGTAATCTTGGGGGGGGGTGATCTGGGCTAACATAAAGATCCATCTCAGGGACAACCTCCACTCACTGCCAAGCCTCGGTCTACATTCCTAAAGACCCTCCTGCAATAAGACCTTCCAAGTCTGCCCGTCTCGTGTGAGGCCGGGGACAACTAGCTTGCCCAAGAGGACCATACTTTGATACTCTGGGTCTATGATCCCAAGCCCTCCCTCTGACCGATGCCGTATGATGGCCGCCCACATCACCTTGCCCCTGGAATCCCTAGAGCCATTTGACCTTGACCAAAGGAAATTCCGCACTAGGCGGCGAAGCCACAATACGCAGGATAAGGAGAAGCACCAACACGAGGCGATGTACTAGGCCGTTGCTAGGAGGACCTAGTTAACCACCTGGTCTCGGCCGACTAGTAAGAGGCGAGCCATGCTCCAGTAGGTCAGTTTCCTCCGAATAGAATCAAGGACAAGAAGAAACTGTTGGGCAGGAGTGATGTCGAGTCCCACCTGGAACCCTAGGTACCAGACGGTCTGCCCTCTTATCCATCTAAATCCCAGGTGGACGCCCCACTCCGTGCTAGAGTCGGGGTCTGTGAGGGAACCAATTGACTTTTGCTAGTTGATTTTCGCTCTTGTTGCAAAACAAAACACGTCAAGAGCCAGCCTCACTCTCTCTAGCATCAACTCATCGTCCTCTATGTAGAGAGCTGTATCATCTGCATACTTTGAGTCTAACAACTTAGTCTCCTCTCTCACTGGAAGTCGGAGGCCGCGTAATGCGCTCACACATGACCTGAGGAAGTGGGACATCGCCTCTGCAAAGAGTAGAAACAAGTATGGGGCTAGGGGGCAGCCTTGTTGAACCGATCTCTCCAGCCGAAACTCCTCTCGCCTTCCGCCTATGAGAACCCTATTGGTGGCTGATCTGTAAAGTGCGAAGATCCCGCGAATCCAAATCTGGAGGAAACCCAACCTCACCATGGTGCCCTCTAGGAAATCCTAGTCCACCCTGTCATAAGCTTTCACGAAATCCAAGAGTAGTACAGCCAGTCTCTGCCCACTATGCTGAGTCCACTCTATCGCCTCAAAGAAGGTAAATACATTGTCTAGGATGCTCCTATCCCAAACAAAGCTTGTTTGTGTATCATGGATGATGTTTGGAAGCACGGGGCATAGTCGTCTACCAATCATCTTTGCCAGTGCCTTATAGGCCATTGAGAATAAGGTGATCGGTCTCCATTGCCAACCGGTCTCCCCCTTTGGGGAGAAGACTGATAAGGCCTGCCAAAAGACTCCCTGGCGTCTGTCCTGAAGTGAAAATCTCTTGGAAGGCCATCAGTAGAGGGTCCTTCACCACTTCCCAGTAGGTAGTCAAGAAGGCCTTAGAGAGGCCATCCTGTCCCAGGCATTTCTGCCCATCCTGTGTATGGAAAGCCTCCTCTAGTTCCTTCTCTGTGAAGGGGGCTAGGAGGGAGCGTCCCATCTCCTCTGTGACGAGGGACCGGATGTGATCCCATACCTGCTGTCTAAATCTTTGTCCTCTAACTGATGCTATCTCTTGCTTAAAAAGCCACGTGTAATAGTCGGTGGCAATCTCCATTACCTCGTCTGGGCTAGAACGAGAGTCCTCCCATACTGATCTCGAAGGTTGCATATCTGCTCACCTTCGGTGCGAGGCTAGTGCACCTAGAAGAGCTCCCTGCACATCGTGTCCCCCTTCCGCGCCTAGAATACTGCTGAGGTGTGGAAAGAGAACTCTGAGCGTCTGTCCTCTAGGCCAGCCATGGCTGCTCGTGTGCGCCCCTCCTGTGCGTGGAGGGGGTGGGATCCCCTAGTGTCTCCTATAATAATCTTTGCCTGGCTGCAAGGTCCCGCCGGAGTGCTCTCTCTTCCTCCCAGCTCTGCTACCTCGCCTATATGGCTATCTCTTGACAGATTCTGCTCAACTCGGCTAGGACCTCTGCAACCTCCTCTGCAATCCGGTCCCTCCTACCCCACTCTCTAGTCCAAATCTGCTCTATCTGTCTCGTCACTTCCTCTCTCCTATAGATCAAGTAAGGGATCGGACATGATCGTGTGTCTAGGGCGGATGCGGTGGGATCAAGTGTCAGGAGAACCGGGCAATGATCAGACAACGTGGTGCTTGCTAACTACTCAATCTGGCCTCCACGAGAGCCTCCCCACTCTCCTACATAAAACTTGTCCAACTGCTCCAGCAGGACTCCACCTAGTTGCCTGTATCCCCAAGAGAAGTCCAATGGCCTTTCCCTCCTATGGACAGCAAGGTCTCTCCAGGCCTCGCGTGCTCCTACTGCTACTAGAAAGATCTCCCATGCCTCTTGCTTCTCCCCAGCCATGCCTGGTAGTTTCTACCTCTGCCTTGCTGGTCCTCCAAAGCCTCCAAGTTGTTGAAGTCTCCTCCAACGATCCGCGATTTCCATCCGCGATTTCCATTCAAAACTTGCTGCGTGCCCTAACCTCCATAGGACATAGAACCCTCCTTGCAACTATGGTCCCGTGGTCTCGTACACAAGCGGTGAAACTTGTGCCAATAGAGATGCATACGCCTCCACTCCTGCCATGGGCACTTATGACGTGCTCCCAGTAAGTGTGCGAGCTGCTCGGGAGTACCTTTCCTACCGGCTAGGCTTGGGTGGGAGTGAGCTTGTGCTCGTGTAGAAGTAAGATGTTGATCCGTTCGGCAAGGGTAAGCTGCAGCTCTTGTTGAACAATCAACTTCTTGGAACCATGTGTCCCACTGTAGTGGAGACTATTCACATTCCAGGATGCAAGGTGTAGGCTCTTGGGAAAACCTGTGACTGACCGAAAAGGCATCTGTTTAGTGCTGAGGCTGCTGATGAAGAGGAATAACTATGGGGCATACAAGTATCTTTTGCCGCCGGTCTGGACGGCGAACTCTAGTCCCCCATGGTGGCCCTTGGCCAGACCATAGGGGTGATAGATACTCCAGGTGGTACTATCAATACATCTATTAGCCATGTTGAGAGTCATGACTCTGTACATTGGTAGAAACGAGTCGCTTGTGCCAGGGGCCACTCGATCACATCCCGTGGAGCTCTACACTGTGGAGGGGCTCGAAAAATAATGCTAAGTGTGGGAGCTCGACACCAGCCCACCAGTTGATGTCCATCATACAACCAGGCCATTGGTATGCGAACAGTGCTAATCCTTCTTCTCTCATCCACTGGGAGGTGTGGTCCGCCACCTGACTCTTCAGCTCCTCCTTTATCTGTGTTGTTGTCCAATCCTCTGAGTGAGAGGACTGAAGGAAAAAAGCATAGTTTGGTCCATCCGGTGGTGCTAGTAGATGGACCTTGCCTCTCCTTGACTTATGAACCACGAAGATCCCCACCTCAAGAGGTAGTGGAAACTCTCCGCGCTCCACAACTCTCATGTAGAACCATGGGCCACTGCAGAAGAACTCCTATGGCAGGGGCTATACCTGTCTCGGGAAACTGTGATGGGCGGCAAGGGCAAATGAGCTAGTGGTTGTGTGGGAGGGAGAGCACTACTGGCACGAGGAGGATGTAGGCGTGTGTGGCTCATCACCACCTGTGAGAGGGGGGGGGTGGGTTTGGGCGGGATCACCTGAACCGGGTGCGGATCTAGGGGGTGCTCGACAGGGGAGGTGGTGGGGAAGAGGGGGGTGGGGATGGAGGGATGGTTGGAGGTCTGTGTTGGGTGTGGCGGGGGGGGCTGTGGGCCAGGGTCAGTGGGGGCGGGCATGGAAAACGGAGGGGGAGGGGTGTGGGGGCTGTGGGATCTCAGGTGAGGTGGTCTGTGGTGCAGGAGATGGATGTTTTGGTTTGGGGTCCTGTCGGGTGGGGTGGGTAGGGGGGGCTACAGAGTGCTTTGCCGAGGGGGCATCGCTCGCCCTCCTGCTCCCTGCTGATGGGGCTGGGTTTGAAGAGCTATCTGCGGCCCCTTTGCTGCCTCCCTCTCTGTCGTCTCTAGATCCGTATGAAGCTGTCAGCGTCCACCTGTGGGCGTGTGGGCCTGTCGATGGAGCCGCCTTGGCCCCGAAATGCATACAATCTGCTCCCTGATGCCCAAAGTCGTAGCAATGCAGGCACTGCCTTGGTTGCCTAGTCACAATGACCTGCTGCCTAAAGGAGTGACCTCTAGCCTCAATCTCCAGGAACTTTGGTATGCTTTTTGTGTCTTTCATGGCCACTCGTACCTTTGGGACTCCTGCAGCTATCATTGCATCCGCGAAGGAAGTAGGAAGAACTATGCCAAAGAGCCGTCCAAAGTCCTCCACTAGCTAGCGGTACTCTATTGCCAGTCCGGGGAAAGGGAGGATGACTGGGTGTCTGAGAAAACAGTTGTGGTGCGCAAATGACTCCACTGTGAAGCCACTATACCAGCGAACCATGTAGATGACCCCCTTCGTGGAGGCATAGGGCGAGCTCTCCACTAACTCATGGGCTGCGCCCGCAAAGGTGAGTCAAATCATGAAGATCCCTCGGCCCATGAGGACTATCTCCCTGATTTGCGATGTACCAATGCGCAGCGTGGAGTGGAGCCAATCCCGCAACTGGGCCTCAATGGGGAGTGTCCAACGATCTGACCAAAGATCACTGTTTCTTTCAGCTCCAACTCTGTGGCTTAGACGGCCAAGAGTTGTTCCTCAGATAGGATGATGCGCAAGGTGTGTGACTGGGGGGCACTCGTAGAATGCACCGGCGTCTGACTAGAGGTTTCCATTGCACGTCCCTACTAAGAACGTGCTAATCACACTGCTGAATTGCCGGGGGGGTGGGGGGGGGGGGGGGGTTGTATACGATGGCAAGGAAGGGTGGGAGGGTTTGTTTTCTGACGATGATGGAGACACGTGGCGCCACAAATGATATCATCAAGTTGAAACCACGCGGGTGAGGGGCGGGGTGAAGGAGACGTGGAGTAGTGCAGGAGTTGGGGGGGCGGGGGGGAGGCGCTGGGGTGCTAGAATGGGGGAGTGCAGTGGGTGGCAGGCCTGGAGCGGTGGACAGAAGCTGCAAGGTGAGGGAAGACAGCGGGGGGGTACAGAGCGCGAAGGGGTTGTTGGCGGGGGGAGCCACTGGGGGGGGGGGGGGGGGGGGGGAGGGGTTTTGTCACAGCACTAGGGGGAGGCAGGCGGAAGGCGCTAGTGTTTGGCGGGGGGAGAGGTACAGCGCGACGTAGAAGGGATAGGCAGGCAAAACGGGTGGGTTGCCGGGGGCGCGGTGACTAATCGATGTTGACCTGTAGGAGAGGCAGGGCATGTAGCGGGGGTACACGTGAGGCAGGTCAGCAATGATGGGCAATAGAGCGAAAAAAGCATGGGTATAGTTAGTTTTGATTCCATCATAAAGAATCAAACATGGGATTTAGTGTTTTTTCCTATTGGGAAGAAAGCCATTGGTACAGAGTAGGTCTATAAGCTAAAAAGGAATGCAGATGGATCCATTGACAAATATAAGGTTAGGCTTGTGGCCAAGGGCTACATAGAGAAGAAAGGCATTGACTATGAGGAGACATTTGCTCCTACCTCTCGCATGACTACCATTAGGACTATGGTTGCTTTGGCTGCCCATTATGGATGGATTGTGCATTAGCTTGATATAAATATTGCATTTTTACATGGGAAACTTCAAGAAGAAGTGTATGTACAGCAGCCCATTGGTTTTGCAGCTGAGGGATCCGAACACTTGGTCTATAAGCTAAAAAAGACATTATATGGTTTGAAACAATCTCCAGGAGCTTGGTATGCAAAGATTGATGCTTTTTTACTCAGCCCAGGGTTCATAAATAGCTCATCAAAGTTTACTCTTTACGTATGTAAAGAGACAGGATCCTTGCTGGTCATATGTCTATATGTTGATGATCTTCTGCTTACAGGGACACATATTGATCAGATTTCAGCATTCAAACAAAATTTGCAGTAAGCTTTTGAGATGTCAGATTTGGGGCCTTTGCACTATTACTTGGGCATTCGGTTCATTCATGATGCTAGAGGCATTGGATTGTCACCATTAAGATACATTGGTAAACTTCTTAAGAGGTTTGGCTTACAGGATTGCAAGCCAGTTTGTACACCAATGGAACCTCGACTGAAGTTGTCATTGCATGATGACAGTGAGTTGTTTAATATCCATACCATAGTTGTCAGGTACCAAAGATATGATACGGTACGATACGATAAAATACGGTACTAAATGGTACCTTGTGATTTTTTAAGGTATGGTACGATATTAGTACGAAAAAAATTAAGATGATTTTTAAAATAATAAAAACTATAAATCATTAAATTATAGATCATTGAATACATGTTCAAAGTGGAAATAGCCATTTCATTACAGAATAAGATGAATACATGAGGGTGACAATTGCGGTCGCATGGGCTGCGCAAAACATGCGATATAACTATAGTCTAGTATATGATATATCAGATACAAAAAAAAGAGAGACCTATGAATCTATGATGAGGCATCACTATCATCATCATCATCATCAGAACCATCTGAATGCTCATCAAGAGAGTCTGAAGATGACACTCATACTCATACTCATTCTCACTAATGAGTTTACCATCATCATCCAATGATGGCTCCCTAGGTGGCGTCTGTGTAGGCAAGGGGGGGATGTCATCATGAGCCATAGGATGTGAGCTACTAGAGCCCCGCCTTATTGCTTCGAACTACCCATGCTCATCATAGCCCTTATCATGCGTAAGTTAGTGTGGCAATAGACTAGTCGCTCTAACTGTCGTGTGCTAAGCCGATTGTGAATCTTTGTGTGAATGAGAGAATAGGCACTCCAGTTTCTCTCATATGCACCCGAAGAGCAATCCTGAGCAAGGACCCTTATGGTTGAGGGCTGAAGGGTCTCCAATGCGTATCCAAAGTTTTGCCACCAAAATAAAGGCTTTACAAGTGACTCTCTCCTCCAACAAGTGGGAGAAGCAAAAGCCACATGCCCTCTTTGATTTGCATAGCATTCTAGCTCCTCTAGCATTGCATTGTGGTCATCCATAGGGACCACACGAGTCAAATAAGCATTAGGCCGGATGTACCAATGCGGCAAAACCATGGATGGGCTTATGAATCCACACCCATCTCCTCTCTGCTATCTCTAAAACATGTGTGTGATCACTGTACAAGCACATGTCTCCACCAATGCCGCTCTAAAGAAGTGAATGAGAAGGCCCATGGTGGACCCCTCGCAATCATTTATACGTAACACCCTATAAAAGGGAGTCGCAACAATGACAACGACACGGACTTTTTGCCAAAACCGCTTATTAAGGCACAAGCGCTGCATGGCTTTGGTCTCCTGTGTCTCGTGCTCATCCCATTCATTCCATAGAGTGGACACCACTGTTTGGTGCAGACCGCACCTCATAAAGGCGCTCCAGCAATAACCACATGTAAGCAAAGCGAGTTGAAGAAGGCTTCTTCAACTCCAGTGTGCTATGCTCACGATACATTGCAAGCACCTTTACCTTTACCGTGAAGAATATGACAATGGATGTAGCTTTGCGGACCACCCTCTTCACCCACTTGAGTTTCCCAATGTCCTCCATGAGCAAATCCAAACAATGACTTGCACATGAAGTCCACACAATTGTAGGAAACTCGGCCTGAAGCAAACGGCCCATTGGGCCGCGACAATTCGATGCATTGTCGGTAATAACTTGCACCACATTTGAGGGGCCCAGCTACAACCACAATTTGCAAATTACAAGTATACTTATTACTAATAATACTTGGAAATTGGAGGTTAGAGAGAAAAAGAGTCTAGAGAAAGTTGAAAGTTAAGCCTTTTAAGTTTCAAGTTTCAACTTTAAAGATTCAAGAATGAAGAGAGATGGGGCCCAGGAGTTGGGGGACCTTTCAGCCTAGGGGGAAAGAGAGAATCGAGATAGATCATAGATACTAGAGAAATTAATTATTAGAATAGGGAGATAGTGTAGGGACCGGTTAGGCACGGAGATCAAGACAGATTGTCGTTACGCGTAGTGAGAGACAGAGAGAGTGAGAGAGAGCAGAGTAGAGAGTGAGCACGTTTTTAGATACAATGACGAGTGTGTACCTTTAGGTTTTTAGATATAGATATATGTGTACGTACAAGTGCTAAGGGTGTGTTCACACACGAGCACATTTAAAAGGCACGAGGCCTTTATTCCCAACAGCCTCCCACCTTAAGGCAATGTGCCTGGAGAGGAGAAAAGAATCATCTAAGTCTAGGTATGTACAAAGTTGAAATACATATATCTATCCAACTCCCATCATCTATCACCAATGAGCAAACCGCTCTGCTGGAAGACCCTTTGTGAGAAGGTCTGCAGGGTTATCATCTGTATGCACTTTGACAAGCTCGATGCTCTTGCTGTCAACTACATCTCTAATGAAGTGGTACTTCACCTGTATGTGCTTTGTCTTTGCAAGAAAGACAGGATTCTGTGCTACCATGGAGAACAGGTAACTCTGAGATGCCAAGCTCTCCCACCAGACGTGAAAGCCATAAAGCCTCCTTGCATGTCTCAGTGGTAGCCACATACTCTGCCTCTGTTGTAGACAATGCAACACACTTTTGTAGCCTGGAGATCTAAGAGACTGCTCCTCCTGTGAAAGTAAACACATACCTGGAAAAGTGGACTTCCTGCATTCCGCATGGCCAGCATATTTTGCATGCGTAATGCCAACAACAAATGCCTTCTGCTTTCCAAAGCAGATGCACAACTCCTTTGTGCCTTTGAGGTATCTCATAATATCTTTCACTGCATCCCAATGCTTCTTGCCAGGGGTTGCCATGTATCTGCTAACCACTCCCATTGCAAAGGCAATGTCAGGACGTGTAGCAACCATAGCATACATCAAACTGCCAACAGCTGAAGCATATGGTATCTTGGCCATTTAAGCTTTCTCATTATCAGATGTAGGGCTGTCCTCTGCACTAAGTTTCACATATGGAGGCAATGGAACCCCAATTGTTTTCCCCCCCTCCATATTGAAACGCTGCAAAACTTTGGAGATATACTCCTGCTGAGATAGATACAGTAAGCCTTTTGATCTATCTCTGAGTATTTGCATGCCAAGAATGTGATTTGTATCACCAAGATCCTTCATATCAAAGCTGCCATTAAGACTTTGCTTCAGTGAATCCAAGGCATGAGTATCCCTGCCAGCAATCAACAACCCATACTTTCCATGTAGTATCATCGACAAAGGTGACAAAATATTTATTTTTCCCTCAAGATAATCCTAGCATTTGACATACATCTGAATGCACTAACTCTAGAGGAGAAGATTTCAAAGAAAGAGACTTTTTATGAGATGTCTGTGCATGTTTTCCATAAATACAATGATCACAATGCTCAAAATCAGCATAACGAAGAAAAGGCAAGTAACCCAAACAAGAAAGCACTTTCATTCATGTTTGACTCATGTGTCCCAACCGGCCATGTCATAAAGAAATGCTTGGTTGCTCGATCACGGCAACAACATGGTCATGCACACTAGATACATGAAGTGGATACAAAGTATCACTCTTGCAACCTCTGGTAATAACCCTAGATCCCTTACAGATCTTCCATTTTCCATCACCAAAGGTGATATGAAAACCATCATCATCTAGCTGCCCTATGCTAATCAAGCTCTTCTTGAGCTGAGCTACATATCGTACATGCTGATATGTAAAGACAGAGCCATGCTGAAACTGTAATTGCACATTGCCAATACCTGCAATCTCACATGTATAGTTGTCCCCAAGATGGATAACACCATGTCGACCCCCTGTATAGGCGGAGAACCATTCACGATGAGGGGTAACATGAAAGGAAGCACCTGAATCGAGAAACCAGGTATGCATGTCATCATCTATATCTGCAAGTAAAGCATGTGCACCAAAGTGTGAAGGGGCAAAGAGTATGTTACTCCCACTGTCACTGTCATGAGTGACTACATTCACCTCTTCAATTTTTACACTACTCTTCTTAGGCTAACTGTCCTTTTTCTTTTCCTTGCTATCATCTGTCTTCTTCCCTTTTCCTTTCACTTTCTTCCATTTGTAGCAGTCACATTTAAAGTGAC